>NC_022031.1:52995165-53016761 GCF_000317375.1 Microtus ochrogaster
ACACACACACACACACACACACACACACACACACATTGCTAGGTTTATATACATGGACTGCCGTATCTGGTTTTTATCTGGATTCTTGGAATCAAATTTCACTAAGCTATTGCCCTAGTCATAGCTTTCCATTTTCAAATATGTAGTGTACAAAAGAGCACTTTTGTAACGTGGCAGCTTTGTTACTGAAAGTGCATCTGAGTTCCTATCATGCTGCTCATTATTTTATGTGATTTCATTATGGAAATTTATACGGAGCCTTTATGCCTTGTGTCTTCTCACCACAGATGAGTGTTACTTGGTTCTAGTTTTTGGTGACCACATAAATATCACTCTACAGTTTGATGTACATAGATATACTTGTAGTAGGGAATTTTCATTTTACATTATTAAGTTCCTGGGATACTATTGTGTTGCTCTAAGGTAGGCATATTTTTTAATTTGATTTCAAAGTAGTTCCCCACTTTCTTATAGCTTTCAAAGCATTGTACTTGCTCTTCCAGATCTCAGTATGACTTGGCATTGCCATTACTGGATGTTATTATGAAAGGAGCAGAGAAGCTAAATTTATTTTTTTTCTAAGATGAATATCTTTTATATGCTAATGTGACAGTTGTTTTGGGCTTGTTTTTCCTTTCTACTGCAGTTTCTTTTAAAGTACTTTAGCATTATACAAATTTTATGCAATAATATTGGTTTTATTAGGCTTTTAAATAATTTGTATTTTATGTGTGAGAGTGTTTTCCTGCTATTGTGTTGATGCTATGCCAATAGAAGCCTGAGGAACATGCTGGATCCTCGAGAACTGGAGTTATAGACAGTTGCTAGACACCATAGGAGTGCTCGGTCCACTGGAAAGAGCAGCCAGGACTCCTAACCACTAAGCCATCTCTTCATCTCTTAATCACAGTGATTTTTAATTATGAAATTTGTGTTGGTATATATTAGTTCTCAATGTGTTTCGGTTCATAAACATTTTTTCCTGCATGAAAATCATCATGTACTTAGAACACATTATCCTCTGCCTTCCGGTCTCTTCATCATTCCCCTTCAAATATTTGCGACTGTTACCCAGGAACATCTCACTTCCAGGGTCATGTCATATGGAATGTTACATAGTATATTAATTTATAATTAATTAGTAATATATATATTAATATATTGCATATGACATGAAATTAGAAGGGATATATAGAATACAAAAAAGTGAGAACATGCAATTTTTTTCTTTCCTACTCTGATATATTTTATTTAATTTGATGATCTCTAGCTGCCTCCATCTTCTACCCAACATTACATTTTCCTTCTACATTAAGGCTGAATACAGGAGAGATTTCTAAAGTGTTACAGTTGCTGAGAAATAAAACTAAACATTGCGAATGTATCACATTCTGCTAAGTAAAACAGTTAGTGGAAAGTCCAGTCTACAGAACAGGAGACTATCAGTTGCTTGTACATGGGAAGAGTATGACCCATACCTAACAGCAGAACTAATGGTTTCTTCTTCAGTATGGAAAAATTTTTAATCGTGATGGGAGCCCTCTACTATATAAATCTCAGCCAAACACTGTAACCCTTTGTTTTCATTCTCTTAGAAATAGTGAATGTGTATTCTGGATCTGATAAAGTATATTTCATACTTTTTTCCTTTTTGTTTCATTTTCGTATAAAACACAACTTAGATCTTAGAAATTATTTTGGATAGAGATTTCAGTTTTTCTATATTTATCTCAAGAAGTCTCCATATTCTAGACTTTAGCATCAGATAAATTTATCAACTATTTGAGATTAGCTTACATATAATGAAGTTGCCTTTCTTGTTTCCAGATGTGTACACAACTGTTCGAGTAATGTTTGTTAAAAATTATTCTTGAGATGATAATGTAGCTCAGTGGCAAAGAATTTCCCTAGCCTACGCATGGATGAGGAACTAAGTTCAGTTCCCAACAATCTGAGAAAATAACAACAACAACAACAACAAAGTTTCTATGAGTTTGGAAAGACGGCACATTCATTAAGAGTGCATGCCCTTGAAGATGACCTGTGTTCAATTCTTAGCTTCCCATCAGGCAATGCCAGTTCTGTAGGGACCTGATGCCTTATTTTGTTCTTTATGGGAACATACACACAGCAAATCTAAAACAACAACCAAAATAAAAGAAACAAAGGAAAGAACAACTTCATCCTGGTACAGAAACCTGTGTGATACCAACATTCCCAAGACTAAGGACAGAAAACTCGTAGTTGGATATAATCCTCGATTAGAAAGGGAGACACTTTTTCAAAACCAAATTAAAGAGTTGAAGAGACGGTTTGTGCTGAGCCAGCTGGCCTCACTGAGTACACAGGCTTGAATCAAAGCAACCACACAGTGGCTCAACATTTAGGGTAATTACAGTTCTAGGGCACCTGACTTCTGTTCAAACTACACTCCGTTGGACATAGTTGCTTCTGCTAACTGCATATTGAGTGGAACTCTCAGCATTTTATCCAGCACCTTGTCTGCCTGCACACTGCCATGTCCCACCATGATGATAACGGACTAAATCTCTGAACTGTAAGTCAACTTCAATTAGATGTTTTCCTTTATAAGAGTTGGCATGGTAGCCGGGCAGTGGTGGCGCACGCTTTTAATCCCAGCACTCGGGAGGCAGAGGCAGGCGGATCTCTGTGAGTTCGAGGCCTGGTCTACAAGAGCTAGTTCCAGGACAGGAACCAAAAAGCTACAGAGAAACCCTGTCTCGAAAATCCAAAAAAAAAAAAAAAGAGTTGGCATGGTAATGGTGTCTTTTAGAGCAGTAGAAACTGGAAGACACTCTTATATCAAAGGCCTTTGTGAAGTTGATTATTTCTCAACTAGCATGTTTATTCATTGGATCATTTCCCAAATAATATACCCTTGTAATGGAAGTTTATTATTTATAGTTAACTCTTTCTTGGTAATTCTGAGTTTAAATTAATAGTTTAAATTTTCAACTTTCTTTAAATTCCATTATAATAGAACCACTTGCCAAATTCATAGCATCTGATATTAAATCATAATTATAATAATGAGCAGAGAAAAATGTTTATGAAAGTATAAGTTTTTATAGAAGCTTAATAAATATTTTGAAACTCATATACTTATTTTATACCTAAGAAAAAATGACTACAGCATTTTCTATAGAAATCATTGAATTAACCTTACTGTATTGAACTTTCTTAGTACAGAATACTTTGAAGTTGATATAGCCACAAACTGAGTCTTAATTAGGAAATAAAAAACTAATTAGTTCTAGCCAACAAGAAGGTAATATTACAAGTAACTTTAAGGATCAGTCCAATTTTATTCGAGAAAAGTACAAGAAATAAAGCATTAATTTTGTATAACTAGTTATACAAAATCATACTAGTAGATACAAATCAAAGAATGATAAATGAAATCACAAAATTATAAATCCCAGACAAATATCAAAGATTGAAACAATAATTTGAACACTTCAAGGTCCAGAGGTCTCAAACCAGTATTTTCTTCACCATTTATCATTAACAGCCAAGATTACGGCGAGCTTGTGTTTCATAGCAAGGATTTGAGCCGTGTCATTTCATTTCAGTAAATTGTAAGTATTTGATTTTGATGCTTTATCATGGATTTTTGTTGTTTTTATCCTGTTTGAAGAGTTTGCTGAATCTTAAAACTGCAAACCTGTGTGTGTTTTATAAGGTTAGAAGCTTTCATAGCCTGGAACACTCACAATTACACCAATTAAAAACTGGGGTACAGATCCAAACAGAGAATTCTGAATAAAGGGATTTCAAATGGCTGAGAAACACTTGAAGAAATGTTTAACATCTTTACCTATCAGAGAAATGCAAATCAAAACTACTTTCAGATGGCTTAGATCATTAACATAAGTGACAGTTCATGGTGAGGTTCTGGAGCATAGGGAACATGCCTCCAATGCATATGGGAGAAGACACTCTTCCAACCACTATGCAAATCAATGTATGCATAAAACTGAATCCATCGAACTCAAGACTCAGATATGTTACTCTTGTGCATATTACCAAAAGTATGGTCCATACTATCACAGAGACACTTGTTCAGTTCTGTTCATAGAGACTTTATTCATAGTAGCCAAAAACTGGAAAAAACCTAGATGAACCTCAATCAAAGAACTGATGCAATCAAGGTGATATTTTTATACAATGGAGTACCACTCAACAGTTTAAAAATTACATCATTGTTGAGCATGTGTCCTTGTGGTATGATTGAGTATTCTTTGGGCATTTGCCCAAGACTGGTGTGCTGGGTCTTGAGGTAAATGATACCCAATTTCGTGAGAAGTCACATGCTGATTTCCAAAGGGGCTGTACAAGTTTGCACTCCCACCAGCAATGGAGGAGTGTTCCCTTGATCCCACATGCTTTCCAGCATAAGATATCCCTAGAATTTTTTATCTTTGCCATTCTGACAGGTATAAGATGATATGTCAGATTTCTTTTGATTTGCATTTCCCCAATGATTAAGGATGTTGAACAATTCCTTAAATACCTTTTGGCTATTTGAGATTCTTCTGCTGAGGGTTCTCTGTTTAGCTCTCTACCCCCATTTTTTAATTGGATGGCTTTGTATTTTAATGTCTAGTTTACCGAGTGCTTTTTATATTTTTGGAGATCAGCCCTCCATCAGATGTGGTGTTGGTGAAGATATTTTTACCGCAGGCTTTTCACTTTCAGGAAGTGTCATTTTTTGATTGTTGATCTCGGTGTCTGTGCTACTGGTATTATATGTAGGAAGTGGTCTCCTGTGCCAGTGCATTTGAGGCTGTGATGTTTAAAGCGGCATTATTCATAATAGTCAGAATCTGGAAACAACCTAGATGCCCCTTAACTGAAAACTGAAGGAGGGATGGAGGACGTCAAGGGAATAAGTCCCTCTAAGTAAAAATGAGTGGAGCTCATATGAGCTCACATAGACTGACATAACATGCACCGAGCTGCACAAATCTGCAGCAGATCCTCTATGCTTATATTATGGTTTCTAGTTTAATATTTTAATGATTGTGTCTCTGAATCTTGTCCTTTCTATTCTGCTCTTTCCTTCTGTTAGTATGCTCTTTCTAACTTTGATGTGATAGTTTTTATTTTACCTTATTATATTTTATGTTGTTACATTTCAAAATGAATGAGTGAATGAAAACCTTGTCAGTACTATAAAGGTCAACAATTGAGTTATCATTTATACCCTCTGGAAGAGGGAAAATCAATTTTCTCTGAAGGATTGACACTGGTATACCAACCACTCCAGGGCACACTTCATGTTATGGAGTAGTTGACCAGCATATGCTGAGCTCAGCAGTTTTTTGTTTGTAATGTTATTTACAGTTCATACTTGGTTGGTGTTTGGAGGCGGTTGTTTTCTTAGTTTGGGGGATTTGGTTCATGCTTTTGGGCTTTTGTTTGTTTTTTGAGAATTAACTTAAAGTTATGTGGGTAGGGATGTAGAGAGGATGTGGAAGGACTTGTGTGAAGAGAAGAATATGATCAACATATACTTGAACTTTAAAATGTGCATTAAGTAATAAAAATATGATAACAATAAAAAGAAACAGCCTAACAAACTAGGACTATTTTGGCTTTCCTGGGTTTTTTGTTTTTCAATATGAAGTTTAGTATTCTTTCAAGGTCTGTGAAGAAATTTTCTGGGATTTTGATGGACGTTACACAGAATCTGTAAATTGTTTTTGATTAGATTGCCATTTTTTCTATGTTACTGTTATCATATATATAATAATCAGCAATGTAATTAGAAAACAATTTTAGCAAAATTATTTTGCTTTATTCTATAATATTTTATTCCAATTATTATGACTAACAAGGTTTCAAGTGTTTATTGGTTTATATTTTTCTTTTGTCAACAAATTTACATTGAGAGAAATTATTGACAATTGCAATCTTATTTATTAGTTGAGCATTGATATCTTCATAATTCACTATTTATTTCTAGGTTAATATAACATCTTCAACATTGTCAGATTAATTTCTCCTAATTTTCATTTTATTTAAATTGTCTAAAATTATGTATTTTTATAGTAATTACAAATGCTTAATAAAAATAAATACCTAATTAGAAAACAATTTAATATTTGAAACATTTAATATAAACTGACCATATCAATATATATTCTCATATATTTTAATAATTCAAAACAAAAATATATTGCAAAATATTTCATTACATAGGCTTTCAGAAAATAGGTTTAATTTCATTCTTAATGGTATTTATCTGGCTGGGTGGTGGTGGTGCACACCTTTAATCCCAGCACTTGGAAGGTAGAGGCAGTGGATCTCTGTGAGTTTGAGGCCAGCCTAATCTACAAGACTAGTTACCAGACAGACTGCAAAGCTACCATAAAATCCTGTCTCTGAAAATCAATATATAGATAGACAGACAGACAGACAGACAGATGATAGATAGAGATAGATAGATAGATAGATAGATAGATAGATAGATAGATAGATAGATAGATAGATAGATAGATAAGAGAATATTTATTTCAGCTGGATAGGTGACTTATTTCTTTAATTTTGGTACTTGGGGAGCAAAGGAAGGTAGATTTCTTTGAATTCAGGACCAGACTGGAGTACATAATAAGTTCCAGGCCTGCAGAGATCCCGTCTATATTTTTGGGTGAAATTACTGATATGTTTCAATGCTCAGATAGTTGATTCATATACTTTGTAAGCTTCTATTTTCAATTTTAATTGTAATTCTTACTGAAACATTTAAAAATGTATTTCATATGCTTTCCAAAAATTTTCTGAAATTTATGAAGAAGTATTTATGTCCTTAACTCTAAAATTTATTTTCAATGTTTTCTTACTTCAAAATTTCTATTATTATTGGGTTTTAATGATTTTAAGTGATCCCAATATATCCAACATCACAATTTCAAGTCTATATAACAACTGTGGTTTTATTTATAAGATGGTCTCTTTCTTTCATAAGTTTAGTATGCAAATAAAAATAAGAAGCTTCCATTTCTTATGGGCAAAATAATATTTTCCCTTCAAGTATATTTACGAAATGAAATTATTTGAACAACTCCGTTACTATTTTGCTTAAATCCATTCATCATATTCTGCAGTTCTACAGATTCCCCCTGGAGTAACACTAAGAAATATGTACTAATCTTTAAAAAGAACCAAGAAATAGCTTTTTACCAAAGCCATTACAGTAGCATGAAAAACAATACGCTGAAGACCAGTTCATGAGATTTAACTAAAATCGAATTTCATGCACTACAGGGTTGCTACATTATAACCAATTTTATTTTAAATAAATGAGTAAAACAGAAATCAAAACTTCAAGGAAGGTCTTTCAATGTCTAATCTTGGGACTTCCTCAAATTCTTCAAAATGCTAATAATATCACACTATGTTCTATTTACATAGTACCTGGGCATTTTCCCCCTAAAGCCCTAAAACCTGGACTGTAACCAAAATGCAATTGAGTGGTTTTATCTTCAGCACAGAAAATAAAAGTAAACAGAAAATCATTTGATTATTATTCATCAACCACAAACCAACCATGGCACAACTGTTTCTACTGTATCTGTGAATTCCAGGTAGCCTTTGGAGTATTCTTTGATCTCTTCTTGTATACTTATTCTAAGAATCTATGTGCTAATGTGGTCTTATGCCCTGTTGTGTCACAGATATGGAATCTACTTGATTTATCAGCAACTCTATTATCCTTTGTGCTTGAATTGATATATTTTTTTCAGTAATGAATTAAATCCATGTTGTGTTCTTAAACATTTAAATGAAACTATTACTTTTAGAACAGGCGCTCCATACTTTTACTGTTATGTAAGGGTACCATTTGGGAACAGTCTTCTCATACAACTCTGTGAGATTAATGCTAGTAGGACTGATCATCATTTTAATATATTCTGAAGAATAGTCTACTTATGATTTATAAAAGCAGGAAATTTGAATTGGGTCTTCAAGGTTTTTGCTGCTAAAATACTTGCTTCTTAAACAGGCAGGCTATTGTGAGTATCTGACTGACTGTGGAATTAGAGCAGATTCATAATGTCCTCATTCTTTGATAGTCAGAAGAATGATATCAGAGTGTAATTCTTGTTACACTATAAAATTCCTAGCAATAAATAATCGTCTTTTAGAATTTTGGTGATAAAGGATGTACAGTGGACTAACTCCTTAGTGAGCTCATACAGCAGCATACTGAAAAGACCTTCATCTACTGTTCTGCATGTCCAGTTCATACAGTATAGCATCAAGCAGTTCAGACAAGAGCCGTTTCTTACTTAAATGGATAACCAATACCATAAGGAGCCTCTTTGGTGCTCATCATCCTCTTGAAGTAGCTTGGTGCTGCCAGGAGCAGATGAGTCTCGCTGTCATGAAAAGTCCTAAGTTCCCTGTTACTTCGGTCAATCAGTTGCTAATCCGGCCTCTCTGAGCTCAGGTTAATTTTATTTTATTAACACAAATGCAACACATCTTTACACAGTTAACAAATGCAGCACAAACAAAATGTAACACAGCTTTCTTTACAATGTGAACAAAGGCAGTAAAAGCAAATGTAGCATACCTTCACATGGTTAAAGTAATATTCCACAGCAAAAACCCATGTAAAACATCATTTCAAAGTCAAAATACTATTCCAATCTGCATCTAGCTGATACTAGCTCTGTGAAATGTATCTTACTAACCATGAGAAATGTCTTAGACTTGTATTTTCAAACCATGAAGGCTGGAACACAGCAACACAACACATCACATCATCACATGTGGTTAGTGAGTCTAGATAATGGGGCTTCTGGTGTGCTTCGTTGAGCTCCTGTAGTTTATGAAGCTCTTATGACAAATCAAGGATGTTAATGAACGGAGGCAATGACTGTCCTAGACACAAGCATAGCTACTTGGGCTGAAGTCCTTTTGCAGAGGGACATGTGGGAAAGATGGCAAAAAGATGACTAGAGATCTTGGCGGTAGCGGCACACACCTTTAATCCCAGCACTCAGGAGGCAGAGGCGGGCGGATCTCTGTGAGTTTGAGGACAGTATGCTTTATAAAGTGAGTTCTGGGAATGCCAGAGCCATGATGCAAAGAAATCCTGTCTCAAAAAATGGAAAAATATGCCTAGAGGAAGAAAGTGAGGTAGCAGAGGAATGAGCCATGGGTAGGTCTGAAAATCCCACTGCTTGGTCCAGCCTTGAATCGTGACAAAATATTTCACTAGCTGTCCCCACTTATGAGACTAAAAATGCCCCCCAACGTGGTCTTGGGAGTTGACACATGGATTGTAAAAAGTACATTTTAACTTACGCCATGTTTAATTTCCAAATAAAACAATAACCAAGCCATAATTATGCCTTACATTATATAACTATCCCCCATGTAATCACAAAGGCATTACACAATTAAGCAATACCCTTCATGGTACATTCTTTTAGAATATCACACTTAACTGCAATGATCATTGATTTTCCTTTAAATGATGTGAATCACATGATAAAGAGATTGGGAAATCAAAATACAAATTTATGTACAAACACATTCCTAAGAAAACATGCATGCCAGTTATAATCTTCCTTCTGCAACTAGTCATACCACCTTAGATCATATTTATAACTTCATATTTATATCTACTACACATTCTCTACTTTCTCTACCCTCAAAAAGTACTTCAGCAGGTCTTGACTCTTTTCCTGTTGGAGTTATCCATATCTTCATTCTTCATAGATCTGTGCCCTTTGTCATCCTGCCTGGATTGGAATGTTATAGTTTCCCATCGACATTAATCACAAGACATGGTAGCATCATGAGACAGCCTGAAGGATCTCCTGTACTCCAGACATAATCTGTCTTACTACTGTTTGTAAGCAAGATCAATCACTCCTTATATCACTGTTATTCTTTTCTTCGCTTGTTGTATTAAAGGCATCAGATGCCCAAGTGGCCAGAGGAAATCTGAGCTTCCAGTCAATAAGATGTTTGTTGTGGCTCCTGACAGGAGCACTTCCCCTCTGAAACCAAAATTCTAGGCCATCAGAAGTTAATGTTACTGAAACAGAAAGTCAAACTTGCCCTAGAGGGTCACTAGGAGGGATTGTAAATGGATTTGCTCCCTTCTCCTCCCCTTGATTCTTGGACTCTCAGAAAGTTTTTGTACCCCAGTAAGTTCCTTCGCTGATGCAATAATCCAAATCAGACAATATCAAACCAAATTAGAAAAAAAATCCAGGTTTAATGGATACCAATGCTCCAGGATGGTTTTCCAGAACCCCCCAGAGAGGAGCCAGGGAAGGAAGATCGGAAAACTACCTGTTTGTTCTCCAAACTACATTGATAATCATGCTATAACTGATATAAATAATTCCTCACTTAACCCCTGCCAATTAAAATATTTAGACTTCTCATAATAAACAAAACTTTGTTTTGTTCTAATTTCTCTCCAGACTCTATTTTAATTATGTATACTTTGGAGTCAATTGCCTTCCTTTTTCTGATATTGGGGCAGAATAGATTCCCCAAGTTATTCCTTTATAAAATAATCTCAACCTGAATTTAACAGCCAAAGTCTATACCGATCCTTAACAGTCAACATCTAAAGCCACTGCCCCCAATCTATGGCTAAATATAACTAACACCCTTCCTGAGACTCCAGCTGCCTTCTCAATTTTCTCATTAAATATCATGCCTCACCTCCTTAGGTTTCTGCCAAATCTAAAACAAATTTGCCTTAATACCAAATTCCAAATAAAAGATAGCTTACTTGTTTTTACTATTTCTTCATTTAAAGAAACTCATTATACAATGCCTGCTTTCACTAATTAATCATCATTGTCTCTTGATTATTAAATAAAAAGATGTTTTAGTATATAAAATTTTTATAAGGATTTAAAATTTGATTAAACTATGTTTGGGGTCTGAAAATAATATCTATGGACTTAAAGCTTAAATTATGATATATAGGTCAGGAAAAATAAAAGATAAAGAAGTGGAGGTCTAGCTTTACCATGGGAAAACTTGAATAAAGGAATCTACTTCCTTACATAGTACCTTCTTTGGTCAAAGTAATTATGTCTAAAAATCTATTTTTTCATAGAATATTACTAATTTAGATGTGTAAATTAATTAATTTAACTAAGACTAAGCAATGCACAAATTATAGTCATAAGAGCATAACAGTACAAAGTGAACCTTTTAATGTAAGGGAAATGACCGCTTCCTTCTTTCTAAGAAATGGGAAAATATAACAGCATCAAAGCAAATAGGAAAAGTTACATAAGATGAGTCATATAAAAGACAAGAAAACACATCAGTAGGCTAGAGGGAGCCAGTAGTAGTTGGGAATTAGTGGAGTTGCTAATTAAATTATTCTAGGTTCCCGCTTGAGTCAAGAGAACAGAAGCCAGCTAGGGCTATGTTCCTATCTGGATAAATTAGAAGTTGTTGTGGCTGTCATGAAGCCTTTGTTTGAGTCTTGCTCCTGTCTCCTTACTTTTTGAACATCTGCAAACGTCACAGTCAACAGATCTGTGTTATCTTTCCCTCTGGGCACATGGGATTTAAAGGGACCTGAGAAAACAGTCTTTACTTTCCCTGGGAACTTAATAAAAAACAAGTATGACAAATTTCTATTAAAGTGCGAGTTTTTTTTGAAGTCTGAAATTACATTGGGAAGAATTCACTGATTTCTGAAGTTGAATAATTTTCTGCCTCTTTCAAATTATTACATTAAGAATTATAAATGTGCATCCTTTACTATCGTGCCTGAGGCTTGTCTGGCCATTGAAGTTTCCTGATTTGCTCCGTGAAAATGATGCCCTGTTTCTTTTGTTTCTTTAGTTTTGCTTGTTTGTTTGGTAGGTTTAGTTTGATTTACATATTTTATCTTATTTATTTAGTTCTAACTCTGAAGAAATATTCATCTTTGTATAGTTAGTTATATTTATGTTGAGACATGCTCTTATATAACTTGTTCAAGTTGGATTTGAATTCAGACTGCAGTGCAGGCAGGACTTGAGGTCAATTTACTTACCTCAGCTTCCCTGGCAACTGAGGTTATAGGTCTGTGCCACCGGGCATAAATAACTAGTTTCATCCACTCTGAAGGCAAAAAAAAATGTCTGTTTTGTTTTTGTTTTGCTTATGCATGTGTATTTTTAACACAAGCATAAGTTCATCAAATATAGCTAGGTGGTGGTGGTGCACGCCTTTAATTTCAGCACTTGGGAAGAAGAGGCAGGTTTGAGGCCAACCTGGTCTATCGTGCGACTTCCAAGACAGATTCCAAGGCTACACAGAGAAACCTTGCCTTGAAAAACTAAACAAAAATCTACAAATAAAAGACGAAATGATATTTTCTCTTATTTTCATAAGTAGCTAACACTTAAGGATCCACTACTTCTTTTTAAATTATGTCTTGAACCATCTATATTCAAAGAGAATGAGAATTGAAAACTCTCTTTAAAAGAGTTCAGCTCTGTTAGCTATTTCTTCTACCTGGTTGCATAGCAATATTTCTCTCATAAGTATTTGTCAAGCTGATCATGATCCTTGATCCATTATCAGAAATCAGAAAACATGAAGACAACATGATACATTGAAAAAAATTTTATGTATATTGCATAAATCATAGCTTTGCTATATGGAGTGTATGTAATTGTAATTGAAGAAAGGTGTAGATAAATATTCCAAAGCACAAGGAGCATGGAGCACTGACCTGGAGATGGTTGATTCAAGAGGCAAGCTACTGCTGGAAATTTTGAGTTAAAATGTGATTCTGAATTTTTCCTCTCCTCTTTCCATTCTTATAATCATGCCTCATAATTTAACACCCATCTTGTGGGAATGACTAGCTCCAAAGACTTTATCTAATGAGACAGCAATTGCAGAAAAGAAAAAAGAGCAATTGACTATTTCTTTACAAGATGGGCTTAGTTCCAACCCAGCAGTCCCTAGCAAGCCTTCTGCTACTTCATGTTTACTCTGTGGAGGCTAACCTTCAACCCAGACTCACTGGCTCAGCAGGGAATGTGCAGCCCTCCTACTTATTTGTCTTGTGAACTAGCTGCCTTGAGCTGTGTGAGTGGGAAAGAGAGGGAAGATTCCTCTGCGTCCTCAGTATCATAAAGTTACCTCAATTGAAAGACAGATCCAAGGCTTCCACAGAGCTCCCTCACTGACTGCTTCTACAGAAGCCAATTTTGTACCAGCATTACTAAATTCATTGCAGCACAACCCTGTTCATAGACTACAGTCTTTGTTTTTCAATTATGATAAGCAAATGCCTAAAAAAACTTCAATTAAACCCATGTTTTTAACATCAGCTAATGGAAAGATGCCCATTAAGGGTTTTCCTATTTAGTACTCAGCTGTAACCTGAGTAGTGATTCTGGAAAGCCAGCATGTTATTGTAACAGCCTCACCAATGGAAATCGGTTGCCACCAAAATGTCCCTGGATGGTTTATAATCAGAACATAGCAAAACCCATTAGCCATGTCAATAAGCAGAATATGGAGTAAGTTGTTCTGGTAATGGGGATTCTAGGAAAAATGGACCCGGGATATGAGAGAAATCTGCTCTGAAATATCAGGATGGGGATTGCTTTGGTGACCTGGAGCATTAAATAATGCTGCAAATGCATAAAGTATCTGAAAAAAAAGCATATTTTTCACTCTACAAAGCCTAAAAATTAACTGCTAAAAATAAGCTTGTCTTTTATTTCACACCAAGGAGCATGTCTGGACAGAGTGCAGACTCACATTCACGTGGTCATTGCAAAGTGACAACCTGAAGATCAAGACGAGTAAAACCCACAATGAAGTGAATTGTACCTAAAGAAAACGACACAAATTTTACTATTTTCTACACAATTATGGTAATAGTTGTTCTTCATCTTTTCTTAGAATACTTCTGGAAGTGACACAGGGACTCAAAAACGATGAGTCTTAAAGCTGTAATTCAGCCGAGAACGGCAGTGACTAAATAAGCAGGTTCTGTCTCCAGCAGACACTAGCTGGGAGCATGCGGCCTCAACAGCATGAGTCTGGCCTTTCTCACAGAGAACAGAAAATGGTTATTGCCAAAACTATTCAGTTTCCATTGAGAATAACTCAAATGAATTAGGGGCTTCTAAGATTCTATATGTTGAGGTGGCTTTTTCAGTTAGGTTTTTCTTCTTCCATTTTTTTTTTAGTTGTTTGTTTGCTTATTTTTTCAAAGTATCAAAGCATCTAGTTGAAAAATACAAACTCAATTTAAACTTAAACTCTGTTCCTGGCAGCCTAGGGGATGCTTATGTCTAAACTCATTTCCAAAGAAGCCCTAAGTCCTTTTTGCTGAGAAAGTTGACCAGGACATGTTTTTCTAGAAAGGGAAAGTGATCAGTATAGCTGTCATGACTTCTTTATTTACCCAGTTCTCACAACACAGAGAAATGTGGGTGAAACCAGAAGTCTCGATTCTATGCTCTTATGGTGCTGCTATCATGAAAAGCTGAAAACTTCCCTCTTAAGTAAATTGCTGTGAAATATTCAGTTTTCTTGGAAACATCTAGCAGAACACTTATTGCCACCATGATTTTTCTCAAGCTCTACAAGAGGCAGGAAAGAGAGATGGGAAAAAATGAGTGTGCTCACCTATTCTGGTGGGAAACCGTTGTCCTTGAAGAGACCAGTTAGAAAAGATGGGAGAATGTTCATATGTCCCTAATAAGAATCCTGTGAATAAAAATTCTACAAATACCTGAGTCCTATCTTATCCATGGTCACAGATGTTAATAACTGGTGAACTGTGCTTCTGGCTACTCTAACTATGAAGACATCAAGCATATGATCCTGGAAATTCACAGCTCCTGTTCAGTACAGCACCTGTGTGGTCTTTCAGGGTACCTGTCTTCCTCTACTCATGTTGTTTAAAGCTTCATAGCATTCTTATCTACTCTTAATAATTTCTGCCCAGACAATAATACTTTATTCATTTATCTCTGGATTTTCAAGAGCACCTTACAAGTTTTCATTTGTTTTCAAGAAACAAACAAGATGGTTTCTTGATTGAGGTCATGTGTATGTAGTTCAGGGAGAGAGTGCTTTCAGAAGGGGAAAGATAGGCTTTGTCACCTTCTCTTGTGTGGCTGACCCCCTTCCTCTTTGTGTGTTTTCATTCTTTGTGGCATTCCAAGGCACCGCACATGCCTATGGCACACAAGTAAACAAACTGGAAACCTGCTCTTCTCTGCTGGGAAGCAGTAGAGATAGAGGAAAGACGGACATCAAGATATGAGGCAAGAGGATCACAGGTTCAAGACTAATGGAGGCGACATAATAAGATACTGTTTTAAAATAGGGTGGAAATAAGATTCAAGTGTGTATGAAAGCAAATTACTTTATGAAGAATGAAGCTTTGCTTGGTACAAGATATTTTCAGTACACCACAACAATACAATTTTTATCGTTAACTTTAAAGGACATTTTGTGGAAATTCTTACCAAAAGTTTGGGTACCATTTGTAGCCAGGAGTTTTTGTCCTGCCTGGTCCTGCATTTGTTCAGTCCCAAAGAAACACACAGAGGCTTATATTAATTATAAACGGTATGGCTTATTAGCTCAAGCTCATTAATAATTAGCTTTTATAACTTAAATTAACCCATAATTCTTGTCTATCTTTAGCCACGTGGCTTGGCATCTTTTCTCAGCGATGCATTTTCATCTTTCTTCCTCTGTGTCTGGCTTGTGACCGAGTCTCTGCTTTTCCTCTTCCCAGAATTCTCAGTGCGGTTGCCCCACCTATACTTCCTGCCTGGCTACCGGCCAGTCATTGTTTTGTCAAACCAATACAAGTGACAAATCTTTACAGTATACAAGAGCATTATATTTCACAAAAAGTATGTGGTTCAGCGATGGGCTCAAGCTATGAAAGCATCTGGAATCAAGCTCTCTTAATAGAATATATCTCAGCCTTTGTCCCATGTCTGTCATTGACTTGTAAAATCCTCAGACAATGGAAATCAAATGACACTGAAATCTCTTAGAAATCCCTCATCTCGATGATTTCCTTTACTATTTCTTACCTTCTAGGTTTTCTTTAGTATTTCTTGAGAAAGCTTACTTCCCTTTAGCACGTTGCCCTGAGGAGATGCCTCTTTAATTTTTCATTGGCATGAGACAACAAACTCAGAGTCACTGTCCCAAATGGAACTTTGATGAAGGTGAGTGCCCAATATGTTCGGTAACTGGGTCATGAATAACTGGGTTGTACAGAGTTACATTGCCTTCAGAAACTGTGTCAGTAGCAGAACCGAGACCTGAGATATTGTGAGTATAATTTCAAAAGATTTTTGTCTACATGATAGCATATGTTTCAGGTAAGCTATGCCATTTATTTTATTTTATTTTTGAGATGATAATATAATTATATATCTTAACCATCCCATATACCCATATTCACTCTCCTTTAAACTCAAGGCCTCATTTTACACTAATTTATATTTCATGTATATATGTTTCTGTACAATGACAAAAATTAGGACCCATAAGAAATAGCATACGGGACTAAACAGGCTATATTTGGCAATGTATATTAGCCTGTGCAGTCCCTTCTGCTATTTCTTATGGGTGCTAATTGCTAATTAACAGGAAACAATTTACATTAGTCAGCAATAATAGTATTTCTTTTTTTATTTTTTTTGGTTTTTCGAGACAGGGTTTCTCTGTGGCTTTGGAGCCTGTCCTGGAACTAGCTCTTGTAGACCAGGCTGGTCTCGAACTCACAGAGATCCGCCTGCCTCTGCCTCCCGAGTGCTGGGATTAAAGGCGTGCGCCACCATCGCCCGGCCAATAATAGTATTTCTTGATGTTATATGTACATGATAATTACATTTGGGCAAAATATATTTTTATTCTTACATGTTCAGTTGTTTTCTGCATTCTGACTACTTGTAGTTTTCTTTAATGGTATCCATCTGTTGCAAAGAGAATTTTCTTAATAAGGAGTGACAGCTACATCTATCTGTGGGAATCAGCATAAGTAGTTGGAATGCAGGTGGGGATTATAATTATTGAATAAAGTGGTGAGAGTAAGCTCTCCTGAAATCCATGTCCTCCTTGTCTCTAGGCAGTTGGCTAGATTTGTGCCAGGCATGATTTTATTCTTATTGATTGTACCTTCCTTAAAGTACAATTAGACAGCTGTTGGTTAGCACTAAAATATATAGGAGGGCCACTATGGCAATCATAGGGATTTCTTGTCATGCTGACCATTTTTGTGGCCTGTGTGAGTCACAGACAGGCCGCACTATTTGTTGTTTCTCTCTTTTGGAACGTGAATAGCAAGTTCTGGTACTACAACAGCTAACCTCAGGAAGGAGGTTTTCACATCATACCCAATTGAAGACAATATCCTCAAGAGCTAATACAGAGACCATGGATGAGTGTTGCTTACAGGCTTGCTCCTCATGACTTTCTCAGCCTGCTCTTTATATAACCCAGGACCAGTAGACCAAGGTTACCACTGCCCTCAGTGATCCAGGCCCTTTCATATCAACCATTAATCAAAAAAAAAAAATCCCTATAGGCTAATCTGCTCATTGCCTCAACTGAAGTTCCCTCTTTCAAAATGTTTCTAATGTGGGTATGGTTGACATAAACGTAGCTATCACTGTTACAGAGGCCATTCTGTATTGCTATAGTGACATATATTTCAACTGGCACCCTTACATTGATCAAAAACCCAGAAATGACATCTATCTAATTATTTATTATCCATAGGAAGCCAGTATTCTGGTTAAAATCCCTTCTAGCCCATGTCAGTAACTAAAACATTTCTCTTCTGGTTGGATGCTGGTAAGCCTGGGCCATTACCTTCTTTTTGGTGACTTTAGTAATCCTTCTGCATTTCTGTGAGGCCATTTTCATATATCAAGGAGAGGAGGTCTTTTGCTCACCCACATGAAACAATGCCCCTCCCCCACATTCCCATCACAGCTCCTTAGACTGACAGTCCGTAGTGAAGGTTTAAGATAGAAACAGAGGCAGAGACCCTCATCGGAGCACTGAACTGAGCCCCCAAAGTCCAATTGAAGAGTGGGAGGAATGAGAATTTGAGCAAAGAGATCAAGACCATGATGGGTACACCATCTGAAACAGTCTACCTGAGCTAACGGGAGCTCACCAACACCAGTCGGACTAGGAAGAAACCAGCATAGGTCCAAACAAGTCTCTCTGAGTGTGGTTGACAGTTGAATGGCTGGGGAAGACTGAGGGGCTACTGGCAGTGCCACCAGGACTTATCCCTACTGCATATACTGGCTTTTGGGAACCTCGTCTCTTTGGAGGGATATTTTGCTTAGCCTATATATAGTATAAAGGGCCTTGGGCCTTCCCCAAAGTATACTGTGTCTTACTCTCTCTGAGGAGTGGATGTGGGGTGGGTGAGGGGGTTATGTGGAGGGAAAGGGAGCAGGGGAGGGAGGGAGAACTGGGATTGGTATGTAAAATCAAGAAATATTGTTCGTTTTCTTTTAAAAATAAATAAATAAATAAAAACAAATTATACCTCTTGTCCATTTGGCACTAATATAAATATTATATATGTACAATATGAATGTATGCATGTATGTAGGTAGGTAGGTAAGTGGGCATCTTAATCACCTTACTTATAGGTAATTTTACTCAGTAAAGTGAGGTTATATTGTGACTGGAGCTTATCCTGTGAGATCAGGTGTAGAATTTTCTACTTACAACAACATTCTAGCTCCTTAAATTTAAGTATTTGAATAATTTTAGATTTTGAATATTTTAGCAATATTCAATTCATGAATATCTAAGGAATGATAAGCCCCAAATAATGGTATATATTTCTATGCCTGTGAACAGACTGTCAGTTACCTTGAGTGAACCACCAAGTCTTTGGATGGGTGATGTGTCTCCTATGATCATAAGATGGCCTTGGGATATGACAGAGTTACAGAACATGGCATTGCATGGGGGTAAAATTCTACTCTGAATCTTTATGTCTAAATTATAGACAAAATGATTTTCTTTGATTTTTCTTTAACTATATTAAAAAAATTGGTGCTACCTGCTTAGTGAAGAAAACTATCTGACAAAGTGAAGTCCTGATATTGCTAGACACTTAGCTATCCTGTCTACTTTCTGATAATTTTAGTCTGCAAATATCACTAACTTAATGCATACAAAATGGATTAATTGTAGGGTGTGTTATCTACTATAGCATAACTATTAAAATCAAATATATATCCTTTTTTCTGATTTCCATGAATTGGTGTGAATAGTTAACTTTTCTTTATAGGCCATATAAATGATGTAATATTTAGTCACAGCTAATTTCAATGACTTTTTGGATATAATTTCAGAAGTTTGAGATGGGGTTTGGCATGGAATTATTTCGGTTTATACTCTCTGTGACTGTGTCTTGACAGATTTGTGAAGTTTGAAAGAGTTGTTTGTCTATTCTTGGAAATTCTGTACCTCTGTCTGAGTTCTGAGTTGGAACTTCTGTGGTGCTCTGTGTAGACAATGACAGACATTGTCAGAATGACAGAGAACTCAGTTACACTAGTTTCTCAGGACCCCTAGGCTATCAGTGGTGTTGTAATTGAAAGAAGAAAGTTCTGCTAGGCAAAATGGAGTTTTCTCCCACAACCTATTTTCCAGATGTTGTTTGCGGCTATTCTGTGTTGCCAAACAATGGAGGAACTTACTTGACATGGCTGATGGTCTCTAAATTCTACAAAAGAATTTTCTCATATGCTATTTAAATGAATTACCCTAGATCACTTAACCAGTGTTTTGGCTTAGAATGTTGTATGGCCTCACCAAAACCTAAGAATATAACAACTTACTTGATTCTGAGTAACCGAGGAGCATTATAAAAAGTTTCATATTGTTGGTGTCTTCCCACAACTAAATTTAAGATGAGAAAATGATTTCACGGTGGTAATCATCAGTATTTCAAAACTGTTGACAAACATCATTTGTATTTTCATAATTAATGTGTAATCACATGACAGTTACCTCAAAGAGCATAGCTAATCACTGATCCACGACTTTATTTAAAATTAGTCTGTAATGAACTGCGTAATTTAGGTTCTCATCTTTTTATGGACAATCAAAATGATAAATAAGTTTGTAAGAAGGTGTTAGAAGCTTACATGAAAACAAAATAATGAGAATGTTTGGAAAGTATTGTTAGTGCATGATGAACTTCTCAACAGCTTTCTCTCCCCCAGAATATTCCATCCTTGATATCTGGGTGCAGCTAAGTTTTTATCTATGTCCAGCTAAGTTTTTCTTCTGTCTGCATTTAAATTTTTCTATAAACCCAAGATATTTACTGTCAATTTTGACCTCAAGAAATAATATAAAACATTAAATTTACAAGAACTGTTAAGTGAGTTTTATAAACGTCTATTCCTGGGGACCATAGGTTGGCATATGCCAGCCCCACAAGCAGGATGGCACTCTGAGAACTAGTTCAAGATGTTTTGAAATTCTAACAGTACGAAAAAAGGTCATGATAACAAAACCACAGGGGTAGTAGAATGTGTAATAATGGGAGATGTTCTTAGGTTTGAGAAAAGACCAGGATGTCCACTGTTAGCACTTGAGTCAAAAGAGACCTGGAAGTCCTACCCACAGGAATTAGGTGTGAGAAAGAAATGCGCACTAATTAAAGGAGATAAAGTAAATGCCAAGCGTTCTCAAATAGTGTCCTGCTATATTCAGGAAATCTCGAAAATTACACTGTTATCACAATATTCACATGGTAAACATGTGCCCCATTTGGTAAGTAACAACCAGGTTGCCCAAAAGGAAATAAATCCAGACCATCTGCCTCCCGTTCCTATCTAGTTCCCAAGATATAGATATGCACACAACATATAGAAGAAAGTAAAAAAAAATAATAATAACAATCAAACAAGAACCAGTATTATTCTGTTGTTAATAATATCAGATGCCAAGAAAGAAAAAAGCAATATTCTTGTAATCTTGAAAGCAGAGATTTCTGTTGCCAATGAATATCTATGGTTAATTTTATAAGCCAAATTCAATTTACTGAATAAAATATTTTATTCTTAGAAATTCATGAATTGTAAAAAGGTTTCTCAGAGCCATTTTGATTTGCATTTTCCTAAGAACAAACGATGTTAACAAATTCCTTAAATGTATTTCAGCCATTTGAGATTCTTTTCTTGAGAATTTTCTGTTTAGATATGTACCCCATATTTAACTGCATTGTTTGGTATTTTAATGTCTCGTTTCTTGGGTTCTTTATATATTTTGGAGATCAGGTCTCTGTCAGATATGGGGTTGGTAAAGATCCTTTCCCATACTGTAGGCTGGCATTTTGTTTTATTTCCCAAGTCTTTTGCCTTACAGAAGCATCTCAGTTTCAGGAGGTCCCATTTATTCATTGTTACTCTCAGTGTCTGTGTTACTGGTATCATATTTAGAAAGTGGTCTTCTGGGGGCTGGAGAGATGGCTCAGTGGTTAAGAGCATTGCCTGCTCTTCCAAAGGTCCTGAGTTCAATTCCCAGCAACCACATGGTGGCTC
>NC_022031.1:53016861-53064023 GCF_000317375.1 Microtus ochrogaster
TGGTGCCCTCTTCTGGTCATACACACAGACAGAATATTGTATACATAATAAATAAATAAATAAATAAATAAATAAATAAATAAATAAATAAATAAATTTAAAAAAAGAAAGTGGTCTTCTGTGCCCATGCATTCAAGGCTACTTCCCACTTTCTCTTCTGTTATGTTCAGTACAAACTGAATCAAAACCAGTGATGACTGCTGATGATGGAGAGGGTGCAGAAGAAAGGGAGCACTCCTCCTCCAATTGTAAGAGTGCAGACTTGCACTGCCACTTTGGAAATCAGTTTGACAGTTTCTCAGAAAATTGGAAATCAATGCACCTCAAGACCCATCAATAACCCTCTTGGGTATATACACAAAGGATCTTTAACCATACCACAAAGACATTTCCTCAACTATGTTTCTAGCAGGATTATTTATAAAAGCAGAATAGGTGCCCCTCAACTGTGAAGAAGAGGTAAAGAAAATGTATTACATTTACGCACTGGAGTACTACTCAGTAGTAAAATACAACGTGATGAAATTCGTAGGCAAATGGATGGGAGAAGAAAAACATCATTTTGAGTGAGGTAGCCTAGGACTAGAAAGACAAACATGGTATGTACTCACTCATAAGTGGATATTAAGTTTAAAGCAAAGGATAACCAAGCTACAGTACACAGACCTAGAGAATCTAGGTAACAAGGAGGACCCTAGGAGTGACACATGTGAATTGCCCTAGGAAGGGGAAATAGAAATAATCTCCTGAGTAAATTGGAGGGAAGGAGGAAAGAAGGGAGGGGAAGGGGAATAAGAAGATGAGGGCACAGAAAGGTTGAGTTGGGGTGGGTCAGAGAGGGAGAACAGTGAAAGAAGCATCTTCAAGGAGGGAGTCACTATGGATTTAGGGAGAAATCTGGTGCTGGGGAATTTCCGAGGAATCCACTAGGATGATTTCAGCTAAAACTCCTAGCAATAGTGGAAAGGGTGCCTGAGCTGCACTTCTCCTGTAATCAGACTACTGACTACCATAACTGAGAGATGCAGATGCAGAAATCCACAGCTGAACACTGGGCCAAGCTCCTGGAGTCCGGTCAAAGAGAGGGGGGGGGGGATTCTATGAGCAAGGGTGGTCGAGATCTTGATGGGAAATACAGGGAGCCAGCTGACCTGAGATTGTGGGGACTCATGGACTCTGGACTGACAGCTGGGGAGTCTGCATGGAACAAAACGAGGCCCTCTGAATGTGGGTGACAGCTATGTGATTTGGTCTTTTTGTGGGGTTCCTGGCAATGGGACCAGAATTTACCCCTGGTGCATTGACTGGCTTTTTATAGCCCATTCCCTATGATCGGATTCCATACACAGCCTTGATTCAGGGGGAAGGGCTTCATCCTGCCTCAACCTGACATACCAGACTTTGTTCAGTCCCCATGTGTGGTGAGCCCACAAGACTACACAGAAAATGCGCAGCTGACAGACAGTGGGCAGATCCACAGAAAGTGGATATGCACACTTCCACACGGTAAAACCCATTCAGCAGAGCTGCGGGAACACTTGATATTTGGAAAAGCCACTATCAAATCTGTAAAAAAAAAAAAAAACCTTGTGAAACCATGATTCCTTCCTTCAAAATGGGATTAATTCCCAAAATACCTCGAGTGTAACTTCTGCTCAGGAAATAGAATGATCTTTCCATTCCCCCAAACCTGGGCCTTGTACAATAACATTCACTGTTTGCTCTAATAGCCAAATTTACACAGTCAATCTCCCACAATTACCTTTGCTAACAGACTACATAGGAGTTTCAAAGGCATAGGAAGCCACCGCCCTTACCAGACACACAGTTCTGAGTGTGTATGAAGTCCAGGGCTCAGGGGCGTTTAGTAATTTTATCTAATGATTTGCAATGTCAGTTATTTCCCCTTGAATGCTTGTCCCTCCTGGGTCACGTCACCCTTTTCCTGGAGTGCTGCTTTGTCATCGTCTATCTGCCTTCTTTTTGACTCTGAAATGCATGTGATATCATTGTTATGCCTATGTAATTTTTAAATATGTCTATAAAATCTAAGAACCTGGTGGTGATTGCCCTTTTTCTCCCTTCTCTAGCTGCTTCTTCACTGAAAGGAATAAAGTGCATGAGGAGGAAGCGTATGTGAGTTGACTTATTCCATAAACCCAGGTTTTTTTGCTTGCTATAGTGAATCTTAACTGGACCTTGTTGGGGTGCGGAGGCTGGTACTCAAGGCTTCTGATACCAATGGGAGGTCTTACTTTTTCTGAGGAGTGGATGTAGGGCAGGGAGAGAGGGAGGGGGAAAAGAGGAACTCTGGTTGGTATGTAAAACGAATGAAATAATCTAAAAAAGAATCCTATGAACTGAAATGAGGAAGATTGAGCATTCAGTGTTCAGAATTTCTTAAAAGAGAGGACATGCCGATCTCTTAAAATTGAATTAAAGTAAGCTTCCATTTGTTAGTGTTCACAATTTCTACCTTGAGCAACCGAAGAGAAATAAATGTCTCTTTGTTATAACTGGAAACATCAAGGAAAAAGGAACTGAGATTGTCTCAGGTCTACGTTTCTGAAGGGTCTTTTTCAAATTTACCAAATTGAATCTCAGCAGGGAGAAGTGTCTGAGAGATAATCAACATAAAAAAAAAAAACCTGGAGAGGCAGCTGCTGGTTCTTAAGATTGATTCATAATCCATGTTCTTCACTAAATTACTAGAAATTATTTTTTATTAGAAGCCATAAAATTACAACCCTTTTTACACTATCATTCTTCATCATTTGAATGGAAAAATTAATATTTATCAGAAAACAGCATCTTTATCGGCCTGTCTTTATCTTTGTTTACATTGATCTATGAACACACACACACGTGTACACACGCACACACACACACCCTGAGAAAACTAATTTCAAGAGAGAAATCAACAAATACTTGAAAGTAAAAGTTATTATTTCCAAATCTTATGTTAAAAAAAAGTCTGCTAAAGCTATGCATTATGTGGAAACACGTAATTAAACAGAAAGAAAACCACAATTCTAATAAAAAATGTAAAATATCACAAATGTAGCATGTTTAAACCTAGGTTTTTTTTACTGTCACACTACTGATTTATATTGCAGAAATTCAGCCATTTTTGTTTTAAGTCACAAGAGAAATGAGCTGGCAGAGATACTGTCCTATCTTTGTATCACAAAGTATCCCAAGTAGCAAGGAAGCTGTGTTGGCGTTAGTAATACTTCACAATGTCTGGCATTAGTAATACTTCACAATGTTCAAGCAATCTCCAAACAAAGCATACAGCAAAACTTTCCATGTGATTAAACAAAGAAATGTGGTGCCTGCTAACATTATACGGCATATATTGATTTTTTTTTTTTACTGTACCATGGAACTCACGTCATTCTTGGGACCACAAACAATATTTTATGAAAATTTCTCCCAGAGCTCTCCCCATTTCCCAGAGGTCTCCCTACACATTTTGCAGCAAGAAGAGTAACTTTCCTGTATATAGTATAACTGGAAACTAAAATGATATTTCTGTTAAGACATACATAAATGGGTGAACAGAAGAGACAAGGGTTTGATAGACAGACAATCAAGCAGAGACAGAAAGATGGTAGCTAGATAGATACATAGATAGACTGATAATTTACTATACATTTGAAAGGAGTAAATAGAATTTCTATGCTATTTGCTGTATGAGCAGGTGGACATTTTATCAGCAAAAGAAGACATCGTTCTTATGAAGTATATTTTTGGCAAAGATTACTGCATTTATGTCAATTACAAAGCAAATGATCAAGGCATTTTTAGATAGTTTTGGAAAACAGTTGCATTCAAATAATCAACTGAATAGATATCCACATTTCTTAAGTCCATCACCCTGCATACAAAGATGGCATTTTTCTTTATTGTTATCTAGAATTCACTGGCTCTCCTCTGTCCATAACCTCACAAGCCTCTCAGACCCTGCATCAACTTTCCTCCAACCATTTCTCAGAAATCAACCACGATGAAAAAATGTTTATATGTGCTTACCAGTAACAATGGGGATTTCTGGGGGAACCCAGCTGTGGTCTCCTTTCTATTTCACATATCTTTCAGCCTGTTGAAGAACTTTTCTTTTACTTTTTTTCTTTTGAAAGAGCTGACACATTAGAGGTTTCCTCAGAGAACTTTTATAAGGACATTGTTATCCCCCATTTCTCCAGCAATCGATCCATCTGTGTCTTTCCGTTCCATCTATTCCCCTTTGCACTTCGATATCAAACATGTTATTTTTCCCACTTCCAAATCTTTTGATCTTGTCATGAATCACTCTCTATGACCTACTGAAGGCAGACTTTTCCTATGCTATAGCTGCCCTCAAATAATCACTCGGGGCTTAATATTTATTACAAACATGCAACCAATATCTCAGGTTTGTTACTACCCAACTATTACATTTTAAGTTAAGCCGTATACCTATTTATGCTCTGTGATGTGGTGATACGACTGTTAGCATGGTATGACCATCTCCTGCTCCCTCTCCTTCTGGCTGGTGACTACTCTGATCCCGCCCTTCTTCCTCATAGCCTTCTCCTAGTTCGGCTCTCCTGCCTAACTTCATCCTGTTCAAGTATTGGCCAGTGAGTAAATAAACCACAGCACAAGGTCTTCACACAGTGTACAAAAGGATTATTCTACAGCACCAATGCTCACATAAAAATGAATACTTAAAATTACAGACTAGGATGCTCATATAAAAGAGAGCATGCAGGACTTCACTGTATGAGTCTATTAGGGTTTTTTTCTAGTTTGATTTTTCTGAAAATTTCATTTTCTTAACAGATAAATGAATTTATATTGTTTACATGTTTCGTGTCTACTGATAGGCACACAAGGTGATTTTAATGCCTAGTTATTATGAATAGGGCATCAATAAACTTAGATGTACATGTGTATCTTTAGAAGGTTATATAGTCCTGTGGCTATATCCCCAGGAGAGTCAAAACTGAATCACACGGTGGATCTAAGTTTTGACTATAGCTTTTGGAGGATCCTGCATGCTAGTTTCCATGGTGGCTGAGCCAGTTTGGAACACTGAGAACAGAGTATAAGTGTTCTTTCTTCCCAAAATCCTCAACATCATTTTTTCTCATTTAATTTCTTGTTGGTGATTATTCTGATTGAGGTGAGATGGAATTGCAAAAATGATTTAAATTTGCATTTCAATAATGACTAAGAACATTAAATATTTAAAAAAAATTATTGTTCATTTCTATCTCTGTTCATGTTGATTGATCAACTTTTGTGTGTGCACTTGTCCCTGTGTGGGCATGTGTTTAATTTTTGCTCTTCTTTATGATACTAGGTTTTTACTCACGGCTGAAATGTAGCCTGCAAAAATTTTTTTGCCATTTTTTAGGCTTACTGTTCACCTGGTGATACTTTCTTTGCTATATGAAAATCTTTAAATTTTACTTAATCCCATTTGTCAATGTTTGGATCCATTTCTTGTGATAGTAGAATTCTTATTCAGAAAGTTTCTATCTATACTTGTATCTTAATGTTAGCTCATGTATTACTTGAGGAGATTCGTGTCTCAGGTTTTATGTTTACATCTTTGATTCCCCTTGATTCAGGATTTATCTTCAGAGTGACAAATGTCTATTTACTTTCATTTTTTGGCAGGTGGCTATGGAGTTTTTGCCAGTACACTTTGGCTGTATAGGGTGTAGTTTTTTTCAAATCTATATTTTTGACATTTCTGTCTAAAATGGGGTAGCAATGGTTTTGTGAAGCTATTTTTTGGTCCTCTATTTTGTGATATTTCTCTGTATTTCAAGTTTTGTGCTAGTACCACAGACTTTATCACAATAACTTTGAAGTATGATTTGAACTCAGGTGTTGTGATACCTCCAGCATCTATTTTTTTCTGCTTATGACTGGTTTACTGTTTATGGTGTTTAAATGTGTATTTCAGAGTTGATTTTATTTTCATAAAATTAGGATTGTAATGGGAATTTCATTGACTCTATATATTACTTTCAGTAGAACACAAATACTTGGAGTATTTATGCTGACAATTTAGAGCATGGGGGGGCCTTTCCATCATCTAGTGTCTTCTTCAATTTGCTTTTTCAGGGTCATAGAGTTTTAATGTCACAGATATTGCACCTCCTTGGCTTTTTTTTACTATTGAGCATTTTGTACTTTTAAGTTATTATGAGTACTATAGTTTTCCTTGTATCTATCTCAACAGTTTCATTGTTTACATATATAAAAGCTACTAATTTTTCTGTAATTGTTTCTAATCCTTTAGCTTTATTGAAAGTGATTGTCAAGTCTGCTTGTGTAGGAGTGCCCTGGGCTTTTACATATAGCACTGTTCTCCTTTTCTTAACAGAGCGTGTTCCCCAGCAAATCTTCACTTCCCACTCCTGACATTCAAGACCTTTTCCTTTAGTCTAAACCTTCTGCCACCATCCTCATTACCTTCTCTTCCTTGGAGGGTGATATGATAACCTCAAATTATGATATAATAATCTACTACAGAGCTTGAAGTACAAGCATATTCCTTTCCCCACATTATAATTATGCTGTCCCTTGTGGTATTCTTATGAAATGTCTCAGTGTTATATTTTTAGATTTTTCTTAAACCACAAAAGTATAAACACATTTCTTAATACTTTTCTATACTCTCAACATCAGGGAAGAAGTACAAATGAGAGATACTGTGAATTTCCTAAGGGTTTGCAGTCAGATCATTATATTTGCATCACTCTCTCTTCCCTGCAATTTCTTAGCTTGGAATCAGTTTAGTCTCCAAGCAAAATTATTTGGAACTTTATTAACCCACCTGAAACTTTGAAAGTTATAATAAATATCCCAGCTATTTTTTATGTCAATTTGAGAGCTAGAGTCATCAGCAAGGAGGACATAGTCTCAATTGGGAAAATGCCTCCATAAAATGGGCTGCACACAGCCTGGGGAGCACTTTCTTAATTAGTGATAAATATGGGAGGGCCATATCCATTATAATTGGAGTTGCACCATGGCTGGTCCTGGGTTCTATATGAAAGCAGCCTGAGCAAGCCAACTGAGCAAGTCAGTGAGCTGCATGCCTCCTTGGCCTCTGCATCAACTCCTGCCTGCAGCTTCCAGACATGTTTGAATTCCTGCCCTAGCCTATATTGACAATGAACACTGATGTGGGAGTATAAGCCAAATATATCTTTTTCTATCCCAGTTGCTTGAGTCATTCTGGTTCCTCAAACTATCCCTAACTAATTATTTTTCTGAAGGATTTCTATGTATGCACTTATGATGTGCATGTGTTATGTGCATAAGCATAGGTTTACTCAGCCCACAATGGGTTTGTGGAGGTCAGATGGCAATCTTGGGTGTTAGTCTTCACCTTTTATCTTTTATGAGCATGGTATTTCTTTTACCTACTACTTCCTATGCCAGGATAGCTCCCTGTGAGCTCCTAGATATTCTTTTGCTCTGCTTCCCATTTTGGCATACAGGCACTGGGATTAGTGACTAGAAATACCACACCTGGTAGATTTACATCAATCTTTAGTTCTCAAGATTACAGGAAAAGCACTTTACCCCCTGAGCAATATTCTTATCCCATTATCCTCTGACTAATGTTCAAAAGTTCATTACAGGGGAAAGAGAACATAGTCTGGCCTTGCTTGGGATTCACAAGGTTATTACAGCCCTCTGTATTTTACAGTGTTGGGGATGGAACCAAAAACATGAAAATTCTGGGTTCTACCACTGAGTTTCAATTCTAATCCCCAGCCAGACATTTATCACTTAAATGAGCAGCGTCAAATATTTTCACATTTAGCTACAATAGAGAAATAAAATCATTGTTCCCATGATTGTCAGGTTTTTCTGACTGCAATAGCTTATTAAAATCATACCTAAAGATAGGTATAAACTGCTAATACCACCTACTCACTTACAGCAAAATAATTGTTCCCTATAGGAAAACATAATCTAGCAAGGAGATTTCAAATAAGTTGTTTTCCTGTGTTAATGTGTGTTTTATTCATTTTTCATTTATTACTTGATATCATCTCAGACACCACACATCTTGCCCCTAACACTAACCTGTATGCCCACTAAGTATCACTGTGCTTCTTCCCTCTAAGCAATGTGAGCTGATTACATTTCTGACTATTTAAGTAAGTCACAATCATTGGCAATGTACATTCACGACTGGAAACACATGAAAATTTACTGTAACTTCATGAAATAAAAAAAACCTTAATTCCATCAAACAAATCATAGTATTTGAATTAATTCTAATAGTAAGTCCACATCAATCTCTTTGTACCCTGACAATATTCATCCTTAAATAATATTGAACTGCTACATCATTTTAAAAGCGTAATGGAATATTAGCCTGTTTAACTGTGAAATTTTTCATTTGTATATGCTTTTCATTATCCTATTGACTGCAAATTTTCTTTACAAGGCTAAGATTTAGAATATACTAGTCTCAACGATGCACATGTCATTTCAAGGTCACTGGGCTATTCTGCTCTTTTCCTACATGACAGAATAAGAAACAGAAGTGTTAGTATGTGTTGCATCAAAAACTTTCATAGTCTCAGATAATATTGCAATTCTTTTCTGTTATGCTTTGAATCCTTATGATACTGGCTTTGAAAATCCATCAGACCCAGTAACTGCTTATAGTTTTGTTCTAAAGAGTCACTCAGCTGCTTTCTATAACATAAAGTCAGCAAATCGAACCTGAGTTGGACTTGATTTAATTAGTTTGTCTTACTGGAAATCATGTTAGGTTTATAAGAATTCTCTGGCTTCCTCCAGGCTTTATTACTCAGCCTGAGCACAGCATGTATTTTCTGTATCCAGTTATGGAAAAGCAAACACTAACAAAAAGTTTAACTACTCAGAAACATGCTGTTTGTCAGGGTAATCCAAGAGAAATTGTAGAGGAATATAAGGCCTCTCAGCAAGAAGAAATGCTTTATAATTTTGATCTTTCCCACTATAGTACAAAAGAGCAAAGACAATCTTTGCTGTGCTACTCCTTCATTTTCAATCCAGTCTTCACCAAGAGCACACAAATGTTTTCTCAGGCTTATTGAGAGATATTTTAACAAATTACAGTCTTCTTATCTATGTAATATTGAATACAGTCATATTTATACTTGATCATTAGTATTAGCCTCTAAATAATCCATTTTAATAACCCTACTTATTAGTGTTTCTTTCGAGAAATTTGATATAACTATATGAATATATGTACCAATTTATATTAATATACCCATTTTATTTAAAATAATATCTACATAATCTCCTAGAATCACTTTGTGTGTAAAGGCAAGGCAACCCCAGGTAAATTGTATATCTAAATGTAAAAGACCTAACACAAGACTTCTCAAACCTTGGTAATGCATAAGAAGTCTACAGATAAAAATAACCAACAAGACACATGCTAAAATTACTGTCAGGGCTTATTCCCAGAGCACTGAAAGCCCATGAGGTTTTGATCTTCTCAGTTTTGTTTCCTTGAGTATCAGCCTTTGCACTAGAGTTGAGGCCTACTGAAGTATAGTATACCAAATATTGCTTCTTCCAAGGAGACACCAATAACTCCAGTTGCCATAAATCTTAAAATAATTTACACCCGTCCTAAAACTATTGCTAAAACGGAACATATTTCTTTTATGTCCCTTACCAAATCTCCCCAAAGTCTTCTTTCTTTCTTGTGGGTGAGTGTGAGTACAAACCCATGTTTCACGGTCTTTATTTACAACAGTAGGGGGGTCTCAAAAGTAAATCGGCAAAAGAATAACTGGATTCCATCGACTAGGACTTTCTCACTGATTTTCAGGAGTGTTTTCTTTTCTCTTCCCTAAATCAGTATTCCCCCGCCCCTGCCACGCCCCATCCAATTTGAGCTTATGGGAAAAACTTCTTTTCTAATAGCTCCAGGAAGCTTTCTTAACTGCATAATGGCATGGCCACTCCATGGAATGGTTAAGGGGAAGGTATTGGTTGAAGATAAGAGGGGGAGAACAGCCAGAGGCATCGGGAGGAGCACAGAGGAGAAAAAGAAGGTAGTAGACTGAACATGGCCAGCAGAGTGGATAGGGCGTGAGAGAAATAGAAACAGAGTGGGAAAAGCAGTAACAGAACATAGAGAGAGGGAGAGCAAGCTGGGGGAAGAGGAAGAAAGAAGACAAAGGAAGGGGAAGGGAGGCAGACCAAGCAAGTTAGGCCAAGCAGCAGTGTGTGCCTCAGCTCCTCAAGCAACCACTAAGAGGAGGGGTGGTATTTGCGAGTACTCATTGATCGTTGTCAGCACCACAAGGAAAGGAAAAACAAATATAGGCCTCCGTTCACTGCTTTGTTTGATAAAGCATTTAATGTGACAAAATGCAAATTGAGCATCTGTTATGTGAAATGTTAGGGAATGCAACTAATTTGAATTTCAAGGTATTAATTTTAATTTTAAACATCTTAAATATGAGACAAATAAACATGAAATGTATCAATGTTTTATATCACACATGAACAGCATGAAGGCGGTCTTGGACTGTATTCTCACCTCGGACACAGAATTTTCACTTGTGTTATCATGCAGAACATTAGAAGTTTTGGGTTGCTCAGGCTATTACATTCATGGATTGAAAGTTTTATAGAGACATCAGCTGTGTCTTAAAGACCAATTTGTACCCAGAATTGAAACCGTATATTTTCATTTATTGATTTATGTTATGATAACCTTTTTATAATTTTTAGCAGAACATTTGCTCTAAAGGATCGCAACCACCAAATCTGTGAACATTCAGACACGACATACTTTGTCTCAATGGGAAAGAAAGCCACGTTAATGTGGCCATCCAGGAACAGCACCATTTTTAGGAAGCTCATCTGTTAGCTGCCAGTGTTACTCAGACACCTAGCTCTGAAGAATAACCACATCTTGCCTTGAAGGCAACATCAATTTCTAGGAATATTACCAACTCAGTCACAGTTCCACAGAGAGGCCCTGCTGTACAGATTGTCTAAAATGAATCACTTGAAATAGCTATTTCTCATTTTGAACATGAGGTACAGCCATTTTCTACAGAAATGGAGTATTTTAATTTTCAGACACTCTCTACTCCGTGATTAAAGCTACGTGTTTTATTTCCTATCTTATTCTTTAGTGGTTTAATTTTTTAATACTTTGCATATACTCATTCAGAATTTATATACTTCCCCTTGTCTTATTTAGCTGTACTTAACTACTTTTAAAACTACCTGCTCTAACTAAACTAAAAAAAAAAATGAGCCAAATCCAGAGCTCTAGGCATTAGTACTTCCTACTGAAAATATAGAATATTTATCAAGCAAGTACTAATTGATGAATTTGCAAAATAATCTCAAATGCAGGCCAGCTGAATTCCCAAGTCAGGGTACTGCGTGCGTAAACACACAGGAATGGAATTGAGGAGTTATGGTTACAATTGCTCTCTATCTATAAGTATAAATAAGCTAATCTACTTTCAATTTACTTGACATTGAATACAGTTTGGAAAGATAACAATGAATAGAAATACTACCTAGGGAATGCCTGCTTCCTCTTAGCACTGAGAGAGAAGTTTCACACGTTAACCATTTCCAACCGGTGGCTTCCATACAGCACTTTGTGGAAATCCTTAAGTTCTTTGACAATTAGAATTAAAACCTGCAGTTTATTAAATTGGAGAATGAAGTCTTTCCTGGTGAATTTACTCATGATATCTAACTTTTCATTTTAAGTTAAGCATAACATTATAGTTTAGTTCCTCTGTTGTGGTGATAAATATCATGACTAGAAATAACTTAGAGGGAAAACAGGTGCATTTTCCTCTTACCTGTTCACATAACCGCTCATCAATGAGGAAAGTAAAGGTAGAGAATTAAGGCAGAGACCTGGAGTCGGGAACTGAAGCCGAGACCATGGAGGAAAACTGCTTGCTGGCTTGGCTTCTTACCAGGTTAACTTCTTACCAGGCTTCTTACCATTGCCTTCTTTATACATTCTAAAAACACCAGACTAGAGATACAACCATTCACAGTGAATTGGGCCCTGCTACATCAATTACTACACAAGAAAATGTCTGAGACGTGGTCAAAGGTCAACTCAATAGAGGTGATTCTTCATTCGGGTGCCATCTTCTTGGCCTAGGTGTACCAAGCTGACAACTGGGGTTAACTATTTTGTACAGTAACTTAGTTTGACATGAACAGTTCAATTTTGTGCATTCTAATTAATTTCAAGAATTTATTCAGTGATGGACCACATGGAAGATCAAAGGTCCAATCAGAACCTTTGGAAATTGTGGAATTTCACACATCTCTATAAAAAACACTTTCAGAGCACTGGAAATGGGGTTCTGAACAGAGAGATGAAACACTGAGGTTTCTTCTGAAAAAAAAAAACAAAAAACATTTAATTATGGTAGCAGTTTTTCCCCAATTCTTGTCTGGGGTGAAAAGCCCAACCATAAACAATTATCAAGGCAACAAAAACAAAAAAGGGCTTTCATGACTTCTGCTTCTTTGTTTCCCTTATATTTGGTAAACTCCTGGCTCTTACCTCACTCAGAGGTCAGTGTAGTTCTCACCAACCACATTTCTCAGCAACTATGCACAATGAATCAGTATAATTTTGCCTGACTGGTTAGGCTCCTTAGTCTTCTTTGAGGATATGAAAGGTACTCATTTAATCTCTACACTTTAGTGATATGTCTTTAATTTGAAAATGTTTGATAAAGTGAAGGCCAGAGAAATTTAGAGAGATGAGATCCTCCTCCTTCAGAAAGGAGACATGACGATGTGACATTTATTTGTTTATATTTTATAGACTTTCACTCTGTTTAAATGTCACTAATAATCCAGTGAGTCAATATTATTTTGAAAAGTATAGTTTTATATTAATATAGATGCACCTAAAAGGAATATATAAATGTCATCATTACCAATCTTATTTACCTGTGCATCTTCCATCCAAAAGATAACTCTATAACTGTTCCCTGTACAGAAATACTTGTAAAAGTGAATGTTCCTATTTATTTTTATTCATTGCTTTGAGAATACCTATTAGTAGTCTTTCATGCCAAAATTTCTTAGAAAAATTATCAATTTCTTCTAATTTGACTTTATAAATTTTTAGTATCAAAATACTGCAAACAAATTTGTTTATAAGGAAGAAAATAATGATAATCAACATGAAATATATGTAGTTGGTGGAGTCTACAACAGCGGGTGAATGAATTGGAGTGAATCCTGAAACCTGCTTTTTATGTGATTAGACATGTGAACTTTCTGACACCTATCTGGCTCACCTAGAGGAAATCATTAAAATGGAGGCATGAGACTTGTTAAAGGCATTCCCCTTAGTGAGACCTACCACATAAGGCAATTTCTGTTAAGAAAATGACACCGCTGCCTATTAGATTACTTAGATGAATTTTCTCCTAGCTGCATTCTAGTTGCTGATTTCTTCAAGGGTGTGGAAATAAGTGAATTTATTATGTGTTTCTTTGCACTGGGTAGGAAGATGAATTCCTTTTTCAATGTATACCTGTAGGAAGTTCTTTTCACCCAGAGAAAGTAACATATACATTAACTATCTATGGAAAACATAAAATTTTCACCTCTATGATAACTACTAGATATAAATAAATAGGCTCTGGGTGTGGTTTCACCCACAAATCCCATGCGCTAAAGCTTTGGTTCTCTATATAGTAGGGGGGAACCTCCTGGAAATAGAGATCAAGGTGGCTACACTCTTATAAATGGAAAAATGATTCAGCATTTTATGAAGAGATTCGTTTTCATCAGATTATGTTGTTACACAGCAGGTCTGAATCATGTGCTCTTCCTTCTGCTTATGCCCGGTTCCTTGTTCTGCATGTCTTACCACTATAATGATGCCATAGCAAGAAAAGCTCACATGGAGCCAACAGATGCCAGCACCATACTTACAAATCTCCAGAACTGTGAGCTAAATCAACCTCATTTTTCAAACAATGAAACAGGTATCGCGCTATAGAGCAGAATGTGGATAACGACACTCATTTATCCTGGAAGCTCAAAGACTTCTTTCAAATGTCGCAGAAAACATTAAAGGCACAACTTAACTTATTAACTCTCATCCAGCCTTCAGAATATCGTGACCACCAAGGAAGACTCCGCTGATTTCCTACACTAGTCTGTGCACCGAATTAACTCATTACAGTTTTACTTTCTCAACCATTTCCTATATTTTGAGAAAACCTTTTCTATCCTGGGATTGTGACCCATTCCAAACAGTATAGCTAAACTGAGACTGGTAGACACCATAATATAGCAAGGAATAGGTTTTCTACAAGGTACAATATTTGAATGTTCTTCGAGCCTGATTTGACATTGAAAATGAACCACCTAAATTTTCAGGAAAAAAAAAATGTTGGTATTGCAAAAAGGAAAAATGAACAAAGGGAAAGTATCTCCTCAAGACAGCATCTTTTTTTGCAATTAAAATTGTGCATGTCAAAAATACAAACTGGGATACATAGCACATATGGGCAAGATAGCTCCTATCCCTGACATTCATGGTAACTGTCTCAGACCTCTATCTGGAGCCCAACCCCACAATCTGGCAGGACTAGTTTCAACATGGCGGGAGGGGATATTTCAAGAATATATGTTGGTGTACTGTTTTTCATACTACTGTGTTGCTCTAATTTGCCGAAAACAAGAATACCCTCCCCCTTTCGATGACTAAGAGTTAAGGTTTTGATGATGAGTTCTCAATCCTGTATTTTCCTCCATCTTTTTTTGACAAGTAGGTCATCAAGCTAATGTGTACATTCTTCTAAGGGAATTCATCTGAGTCTCAACCTTATCCCCATGCTTTAAACAGTGGTGCTAAATGTTAGATAAAGACATATAAGGAGGATGATCAGGAATCTATGTGAGCTTAGGAGAGCAGAAGAGACACAATGCCAGCCTGAAGAGCTTTTTTGATTAGCATTTCCGTGAAGAACACTTTTAAATAGTTAGGAGTCCATGGCCCATAGTTTTAACCCCAATTTTTATCCTTTGTTCAAGGTTTCTCCACTAAAGAGGAACTCATATCCCAATTTCAAAGTTCTCTCTGAAAATGTGAGTGCGAACCTTGCCTCTATGCCTTCCCAACATTGAAAGACACCCAGAAGACTGGGTAGCTTTAGAACAAAGTTTACCAGTCATGTGCAAATCAGTGTCTTTGAAATTCACTTACTTTTAAAATTCTTATCACTGTCATCTCTAAAAACCTATACACATTTATCTACTTTTTTCTTTTCTCCTCTTTTCACCTTCAGTTCTAATGTATAGTCAGTTATGCAGTTCTATAAATTCTGTGCTATCAAACCCTTCATTTTCTTTCTCACAGCTGTGGCTCTAACATAACAGCATACTTTTCAGTAGTTATGGAAATAGCCTCCTATCTGGGTCACCATTTTCCCAGTTTCTCTGAATTTCAGTTTGTCCCCAAACATGTATGAGCCCTTTGACTTGAAACTCCTCTGCCTTGCATCCTGGGTAAAGCTAGCCTGATGTCCAAGATGCCTACCACCTGGAGTAGCATCAGAGAAGGCTCTGCAGTGTATATCATGTTACAGAAAATCACAGTATTCTGTTTCTGAATGATTCTAGAGACGTGATTTTTCAGCCTCCCTAATGCTCTTCCAAACACTTCCTCATGTTGTGATGATTCTCCACTCATAAGAGTATTTTCATTACTACTGCATAACTGTAATTTTGATACCATTATAAATTATAATATAAATATCGGATATGCAGAATATCTGATATGTGACCTGCAAGGAGGTCATGATCCAGACATTGAAAACCTCTCTTCTAGATATTTCTGTCCTTTATGAGTTTTTTTCCTAGCAAACCTGGCCTGAAATGTGATCATTAACTATGTAATTTCTAAATCCTAACTCAAAACACAATGCCAACAGACCTGAAAACGATAGCAATCTCAAAGCCAGTTTGCCATGTGACAACTACTTTAACAATTTACAACTCATGGTTCATATAATATTAAAAACAATCATGTTGCCGGGCGGTGGCACGTGCCTTTAATCCCAGCACTCGGGAGGCAGAGGCAGAGGCGGATCTCTGTGAGTTCGAGGCCAGCCTGGTCTACAAGAGCTAGTTCCAGGACAGGCACCAAAAACTTCAGAGAAGCCCTTTCTTGAAAATAAAAAAAAAAAAATCATGTCATGACTTCTGTTTTCATTGTAAAGCAAAACAAAACAAAAACTGACTGCTATTTGAAATGGCTAAGCATTGTGTAGAATTTTATTTTTAGCCTTTTTTATTAAAGTTTTTTCATTTTTTATTTTTGTCTTTTTATAATTTTGTAGTTCTATATAAAGTATTAGGGTCCTATACCTTTGCTGCCTCTTATGACCTTCCCGCTGGTCTTCATTCTCTTTTTCTCACGTAGCACTCTAATTCCCTTGTTAGTTTCATGTCTTGAGTGTGTGTGTGTGAGTGTGTGTGTGTGTGTGTGTGTGTGTGTGTGTGTCCGTGCGTGCGTGCATGCGTGCCTGCGAGCGTGCGCGCGCTCGCGCACATGCGCACAGGTCTTGCCAGGTGGCCCCTGCTGCTACTCATTAACTTTTGCCTGTACTGCTGTATTTAGGGCATGCGTGTATCCTCTTTAGCATTTAAATTCATTGAGACAAGTCTTCTTCCATGAGCCCCACAGAGAGTGAGCAGTTTGTTCAGACTTACTAACCATCACAATCTTAAGATGCACATCGTGAATCTGCCCTTACAGAGCTACTGGTGACTTCTCTGGGGATTTTTTTTTTCCAGCATTTCAACATAACTGTGATGATGCAGCTGCAGGAGTCAAAGTTACGACTTTTTTTTCTTCTTACCTTGCAATGTGTCTTACACCCTCTTTTTTGATTCTGGGCTGTGGATGGAGAAAACTACATCTCCATTCGCCATGAGATTCTGGGTGAAAGCAATCAGCCTTCTCTAGGTTAAGTTATATTAAGTGTGTCTTCAAGCAAAAATAGAAATGTCAGCCATAGTTTCTTTTCACAAAGGGTGTTCATCGCATCTGGCATCAGTAGCATCTGTCCTCAGTGACTTCTGACTCCAGTCTTTATCTGACAATGTCTCATCTGTTGTTCTAGCTCGCCATCCCAAAGGTCACATTTCTGTGAAGTTTATTTTTCTGCATACATTTGTCTATACCCCCTTGCTCTTCTGGAATATTATCGTTGGAGAGCTTGGACTTTAGCTATTTATTTGTTATTTTTATACTGTGATTTTTTCCAGGCACCTCCAATAACCTGAAGTGTCTTCAAGGATTGATTCTACTTGATTACCTCTCTCCCCTTTCTCTCCACAGCGCTTACTACATTGTTTACATAATAATTGATAAAAATTATCTTAAGTACACTTTTCATCTTTCTTATCCTGATATTAATCATAATGAAAAGCTTAATTCCTGTAATAAGAGGAATGTCAGAACATTATAAATTGTCAAAATATTACAATTTAAAGGATAGGATTCTTTATTTCTCCACATGAAACAATTTTGATGCATCTCAACATGTGACTGAGCCATCATGCTATTTCCTTGGTCTCACGAAGTAATCAAAGATAATGGGTGACAATTACATTGCCTGGTGTTAACCAGGAGGAAAAGAGACAGCATGGCAGGACGCACTTTTATTTTTATAAAACACAGCTGGCAAAGCATGTGCCAAGACCTGCATCGGTTTTGAAAACTCTCAAGACCACATCCACTCTTATGGATCTGAGAAATACCATTGCCCCAGTCAGTGTCCCAAGCACAAACTGCAACTTTTGTTATTTAAAGGAAGGAATGCATTTCTGTGAATCACTAGTGTTTTCAGTCAGCTTACACATTCTTACTAAATAAATCACATCTCTGCCTTACTAACGAGACAAACTGGATGAAATCTCTAAGTCTGAAGTTCTTCACTAGAGTGAATGTCAATTGCCTACTGACATTTCTTCCATTGCCCTTCCTCACTCACAGATGATGCTCATGATCAAGCAGATTCCTGTTACAGTTCCCAAAGTGAATAAGGAAGAATGAAAAACATCAACAATAGTATCAGTCCAAGCCTAAAGGTCTGTGTTTCATTTTTGTTGCCCCGGCTATAATATCTTTTCATATTAGTTTCTCTATCCTTTCCCTGTTCTGAATGATCAAAAGCTACCGGTGTATTCCCCAGGCATGCTCAGACAACGTTCAGAAGATTCTTCACTGACCTTATATTTCCTGACATATTTTCCGTCATGAGTTATTGGAAAGAACTCTTTTAAAGATGATATGTATGTTTATCAACTTTTTCCTTTAATATTTTCATACACCATAATTTGATCATATGCTTCATCCTCCCCCGGCTCATCATCAATCCTCACCATCTCCCTATGTACTTAACTTGATTGAAACACACACACATTCTATCTATCTATCTATCTATCTATCTATCTATCTATCTATCTATCTATCTAATATCTATCTATCTATCTATCTATCTATCTCTCCATTTAACTCTCAAAAAAACAATAAAACAAAAAATGAAAAAAGAACAATAAAACAAAAAATACCAAACAAAACAAATTTTGCATTTAAACTCCACAGGGATAAAAATGGAGTCTGTTTCATGGTGATCAACACTCCTGGGTATAAGGCCTGCCCTGGAGTATGGTTGATATACCACATCCAGTGACATTTCATTGATAAAAACCATTTTTCCTGATTTGGACCTTGAGATTTCTGTCTGGTGCTCCAATGTGGGTCTCTGTCTCTGTCTCCTTTCATCGCCTGATGAAGGTTAATATTCAGGAGGATGCCTATATGTTTTTATTTGGGTTCTCCTTATTTAGCTTCTCTAGGATCACTAACTATAGGCTCAATGTCCTTAGTTTATGGCTAGAAACCAAATATGAGTGAGTACATCCCATGTTCCTCTTTTTGGGTCTGGCTTACCTCACTCAGGATAGTGTTTTCTATTTCCATCCATTTGCATGGAAAATTCAAGAAGTCATTGTTTTTTACTGCTGAGTAGTACTCTAATATGTATATATTCCATACTTTCTTCATCCATTCTTCCATTGAAGGGCATCTAGGTTGTTTCCATGTTGTGGCTATTACAAACAATGCTGCTATGAACATAGTAGAGCATATATTTTTGTTGTATGATAAGGCCTCTCTTGGGTATATTCCCAAGAGTGGTATTGCTGGGTCCAGGGGTAAGTTGATACCGAATTTCCTGAGAAACCGCCACACTGCTTTCCAAAGTGGTTGCACAAGATTGCATTCCCACCAGCAATGGATGAGTGTACCCCTTTCTCCACAACCTCTCCAGCAAAGGCTATTCTTGGTGTTTTTAATTTTAGGCATTCTGACAGGTGTAAGATGGTATCTTAAAGTTGTCTTGATTTGCATTTCCCTGATCGCTAAGGAAGTTGAGCATGACCTTAAGTGTCTTTTGGCCATTTGAACTTCTTCTGTTGAGAATTCTCTGTTCAGCTCAGTGCCCCATTTTATAATTGGGTTGATTAGCCTTTTACGGTCTAGTTTCTTGATATCTTTATATAAGAGAGCACAAGCAAGGAACTCAGGACCGCAAGGGGTGCACCCACACATGGAGACAATGGGGATATTCTATTGGGAACTCACCAAGGCCAGCTGGCCTGGGTCTGAAAAAGCCTGGGATAAAACTGGACTCGCTGAACATAGCAGACAATGAGGAGTACTGAGAACTCAAGAACAATGGCAATGGGTCTCTGATCCTACTGCACGTACTGGCTTTGTAGGAGCCTAGGCAGTTTGGATGCTCACCTTACTAGAAATGGATGGAGGTGGGGGTTCCTTGGACTTCCCACAGGGCAGGGAACCCTGATTGCTCTTCGGGCTGAGGAGGGAGGGGGACTTGATTGGGGGAGGGGGAGGGAAATGGGAGGCAGTGGCGGGGAAGAGACAGAAATCTTTAATAAATAAATAAATTTAAAAAAACCATTTTTCCTTTTTTACACTCAAATCAATTGCAAATAGCTTCTTGGTTAACAGGGGTGACACATTTTTTTCACTTCCCTTTTTCTGTGCCTAGGATTTTTATCTGGTTTGAACCAGTGCCATACTTGTGTATCCATTCACAAACTCTTTTAACATCTCTTTGGTGTCTGGAAGGTGCTGGTTTCTCAGAGTCATCTTTTTTTCATTTCTCTTATTATAGATTCCTCTAGCTTGAGGGTAAGGGCTTGATAAAAACAAATTAGAGTTGACTACTCCAAAATCTCTCACCCTCTGCATATTGTCTAATTGTGGGTTTTTGTGGTACTCATTATGAAGCTTCAAGATGAAGCTTCTCTGCTGAGGCTTTAGTAGTAATCTATGAGTATAGCAATATGTTATTACAAGTCATTTTATTGCTATGTTACTGTAGTAGAATAATCATATAAAGTTTCTTCCTAGTACCAATGACCTTCTAGTATCAGATTCTTGGACAGTTTATAGCTTATAGGTGTGGTTTACATTTCATACAGTGAGCCTGAAATCAAATAAATACATGATTCAATATTCCCATAACACTTATGCCACTATTATACCAGTATACCAGTATACCAGTATATCTGATAGGCAACTTAGTATTACAGGTAGCCAGACTACCTGGGTGATACTAATTATTACATTTTTCCTCCAACAGCATGCAATATACCTTCCCATACCTTGAATACTAATCAACAAGAGTGAAGCTTCTAGATAGGCAGAGATTAATTTTTCCATATTCAATGACATAAATAAGTGGTGTCTTCAGTAATATGTCATTATCATCACATTGTTAAGAGTAATCACAGCCTTGTCTGTAGCCAATAATATTTGGGGAGCAGGGTCACAGGAACCCCTGTTGATAATGACGCTAATAAAATGAAACCCATTCCTGACACTAGAGGTTTTACTTGACTCCATAAAATGTCTACTTGGAACACCATCTCCCCCATTATGTGGTGACTTCATTTAAATGCCTTTCATATATTCATTCCTGGGTGTATTGAGTTGAATAATGCATTATCCCAAAGCACGTTCATATTCTAACCTTCAGAACCTATGAGAACCTTTGTCTGTGATATTTTTAGGGAATATATTTAAAGAATTCAAATGAGACCATTCAGGATTATTGTGAGAACCTACATGCAGAGTAAATGGAGACTGGGGATACAAATGACATAGGTAAAGGTACAGGGGAGAAGATGAGAAATTATGAGCAGTATTTAGAGCAGTGTAGTCAGAAGGTAAATACATACTGGGGCTACCTGAGGAGAGAAAAAGATCCTTCCCTGGAATCTGGAAAAGGAATGCAGCTCTCTGTTATAAAGAATTGTGGAGAATATATCTATTGTTTAAGCTTCTTACATTGTGCTGCAGTCAAAGAAAACAGATCGGGAAAACTTGACAATATAAAGACTAGTTTAATAGTTCAGACTATTGCAGGCATTTTACCCTGGCTTATAACTTCATGTACATGATATTACCACTTGAGAGGTCTTTGTGACTTTGTCATATTTCCTGATAGGGTGACACAATCTACACACCCAAGCTATAGTGTTCCTCATGGGCCCTAAGTATCCTTGCCATTATTTGGGTAGGGTAAGATAAACATCTGAGTATGGGACAAGTTCCATGTATGACAGTGACTATGGGACATGGTCTGCAATCAGTCACACAAAGGCCCATGAGAAGTAAGTCATAGGAGGATGCTGGACATGGTAATTTCCCTTCTCCATTCCTGTGTAAAGCTGTGTTGGAAGGTGGTTACAGTTCTATGGAGAACTGTTTATATCATTGACACTGACATGGTCAACTTTACTTTTGCTTGCTTAGCTTTTCTTTTTCACCACTTTACAGCCAATCATGATTTTGAACCTCCCAAAAGTAGGAGCAGCTTAATGCTGGCTTTAAATTCCAAATTCTAAGAGGAACTAGCTTTCATGATAATTGGTGAAATTACTGCTTCAAACTAATCACACACAAATGACAGTCAGCAATGTCTTATGGGATTAGTTCTTAACAGCTGCTTAGTTAATTCACTTTCTTGTTTAATCAAACATTTCTGACAAATTGCTGATAAATAACTTAGATCATCTGAATGTGTTGGTCTAGGGAGCTTCATCTACTTTCTATGATTTAAAGGTCTGGTTTTTCCAACTATGTACCTATTTTCTGAATTTTATTTTCCTACTTCTACTTGCAATTTGGCTAATTGTTTCTTGAAATTGAATTATTATATTTCATTTTTTCAAAGATTCACATATCTTTTTCTGCTCAGACAATACATCTTTAGACATAAAGTGATTATACAGAGCAGCATATATTTGATAGATATATGTTTAAAATCTAACTTTTTCTTGAGTTGTATTACTTTGACAGATTAATAAACTTGTCAGAGCCTAGTTCTATAATTGTCATAAATTATCCATTCTATATAACAGGTTCAAGAAGTGAATTAAGAATGTGATAAATATCTTATAAAGGACTTAGAATTAGCCATATGTGACTTATGGTTGTGATGTCCCAAGAAATATAGACAGAAACTAGGCATGTGTGCACACACTTGTAAGAGTGACAGAAGCAAAGAGTGTTCAAAGTCAGCCTTGTGTGAGAGAAATCAGGAAGAAAGAAAGAAGGAAGGAAGGAAAGAAAGAAAGATGGAGAGAGGAAGGGAGGAAGGAAAGGCAGGAAGAAGGGAGGGAGGCACGAAGGGAGGAAGGGAGAGAGGAAGGAAGCAAGAATTTTAGCCCAAAATATGATCAAATAACTTTCAGTAAGGAACTGGCTGCTTGATAGAAGTGGAACTAAATATACTGTATATTTAGTCCAGAAGTATAATTGCCAATATATAATTTTTTAAGTTGGGAATGAGATGCCTGTGATGTGGCTTAAGCTAATTTACTGGAGGTGAATGTACTAAAATGTAATCACCATTTTGAGGTACTTGGAGAGGAAAACAATCTAACTCTGGTGCTGCAAGTTGTGGCTTTAAGAGGGTGATTAAGATCAGAGCAGGTCATTAGAGTAATCTGATTAAATATAGGTGGTGAGGGCGGAATCGTCTCATGAGCTCTGTGTGTCATCTGCCCTGTGACGCTTCATGCTGAGTGTCTGCAGGGTTAGAAATGCCATTACCACATTTAGTTCCTTAGACCTCCAGAAACTTGAAGAAATAAAGTCCTTTCCATTATGAAGGTGATCAGTTTCGTGTACATCCTGGTCTTAATGAAAAACAGCACCCTAGACTCCAGTATTTGAATATTGATACCCAGTTGGTGGTGCTGTTTGGAGAGGGGACACATCCTTGCTAGAAGATGTATGCTTTCAGGGATGTGTTTTGAGAATGTATAACTTCACTCTACTTCCATTTAGTTCTTTACTTCCTGTTTGTGTCTGAAGAGGTTTGCTCTCAGGTTCTTGATCCAGTAACCTGCTGCCATGTCTGCCACACCAGCATGGACCCTAGGCCTCTGGAAACATAAGCTAAAATAAATATTTTCTGTCATAAGTTTCTGTTTGTTATGGCATTTTACCACAGCCACAAAATGTGACTAATACAAAGTATTTTATTATAATCATGCCAAACAAACTAAAGCAGGAATATTTAGATAACATAATAATGAATAAAGAAAAATAGTCAATGACAAAAGATATCTAAAAGGGAGCCAAGGAGTGAAGCCAAAGCTTTTCTGGAGAAAAACCAATAAAGATATAAAATTAAGATTTTTAAATATTTTATTCAGAATTCAATAGCAGAGACATTTGTGTGAGAGATATACAGGCACTCTTTATAAGAGACTTTGTATGTGAATATAATATCTACTCAGACTTGAATCTTAAAGTCTTCTATAAAGATAGCACTGAAGTAGCTAACAGTCAGAAATATAACCCTGTAAAACCCAGAGATAAAATCTATTTTCAAAGAAATGATTGGTAATTGAAAGTAGAATGAAACAAATTTGTTGTAAAAATAAATAAATTAGTTCTTTACAAAGCAACTTTATATGAAAAAAAGTAAAAGGATACTATTTACTACCCTCAGATATGAGAACATTCATTTATTGAATGGATATTAGTGGGTACTAATTCCCAGCTTCAACTTTTAAAGGGGCATCATTAATATTGAATGCACTTGGTGGACACTGAGTGTATAATCAAGCAGTGCTGCAAATAACTCTAAGATCACAAATTTGGGTAGATGAAATGAACTATTTCTGTGAGGAACAATATCTGTATAAACAGAAATCGAAATCTGCTTGTACTGATTAAGGATCAAAACAATAACTAGTAATGACAACAGATCACTTGATTATCTGATGGATTCTACTACGAATTTAAACAGGAAAAATCTCTCTTTCAAACTTTATGAACTTCCAAGATTAGATGTGTTGAGGTATATGCCAGATCATATGGAAAAATCGAGGACAATTTATTGAGTAAGAGGAAAAGAAGTCAATACTGAGGGTCAGGGAAGAAGACAGTAAAATAGCACTAAGGGGATCTGAAAAAGTCATAAAGATACATTATATTATTTATTTACCTAAAATGACATTTAGTACATATAAATACATTTTTTAAATAAAATTATCCCCTATAGACTGACCGTGTTTCTCCAAAGAACTACAGGCTATCTAACTAAAACCCCAATGATAAACCTTATTTAAGTTGATTGCCAGAATTCCCAAAACAATATAGAGTTTTGCCATTGTCCTTGGTTGACTTCCAGAAGCTGAAGAAACTCTATTACGGAAGACACCATCTACTTTAGGCACAAGATTTAGAGGATCTTCATTTTAACACTACTCCACGAGGAATAACATCCATAGTACTGGAGGACTGCAAGCAAGCTTCCACAGCTTCTTTCCAAGTGATATCTTTGATCCACGGCAATGACCAGCATAACCACATATCCCTATTTATTTACTAGTGGTACTCACATCTTGGTTGTAGAAAAAAAAACTGTTGAATTAGAATTAAGGCCCGCTTAAAAGGAAGAAATGTCCTGGTACTTATCCATTTACCCAGGACTAGTGAGGTAATGTAACTTAAAGGCGAATCTACTGGTACCACTTTAGTAAACCAGCATAATTCCTAAGTGCATTGTAAATATTTATTCTTATTCCTCAGATAAGTGCATCTTGAATATCTCATTAAAGAAGTTTATTTTGCAATGGCTGGAAATATTTACTGAAATTCGGAACTGAACAAAATGCAGATGAAACTTACACATCCATCCTCAGCCTCGATGGATGCATCTACAGCACAAGTCAAGCACCTAAGGCTTGGGAAACAGCTGCAAAGAAGGGAAAGAAAGATGTTAAGAACCAGAGAACCAGGATGTCTACGATGAGATTATGTTTTCTAGAGATGACATCTTTAGCTATAAGACATCAACAATATGGTTGCCTAATCAAGACCTGGACTAGGAAAACACCAATAGACATGCTAATGTGTAAGAAGGGAATTTCATGAGTCATTCCCCCATAGCCAAAGAACTATAGGCAAGTAATTGTACTAAGTAATTGTACGTGCAGGAGAAGTAGTCTTCCCTTGGGATCAGCCCCTTACTTATTTATGAAATACCAAATTGTTAGCCCTGAAGTTTCATAGTAATATACATACAAGTAACACTAAAGGAGATGAGAATACATATACATATAGAACATAACAACAAGAGAGAGAGAGAGAGAGAGAGAGAGAGAGAGAGAGAGAGAGAGATCATACATTTTAAATGGAGCAAGAAATGGGGACAAGCAAGAGGCTGCATAGCAGAAATTGGAGGGGGAAATGATGCAACTATATTCTATCTTTCAAAGCTAAAAATGTATTTAAATATCAAAGAAAACAACTCAGTATATTATTGGCTCATATCCAGTTCAAGTCAATTCGCTGTATTTGTTTTGATTTTTTTAAAGTATCAATTTTTTACTCTCTGAAGATTTTTTTCTTATAAAATAAAAACAGTACTTTCTAATTCATTTTGATCACAGCGTCACAAAAAAAGGTAGAGAAAGGAAGGACAAAAAGAGAAGCAGACCAATATCTCATGAATATAAATGCAAAACTCTACAAAAAAGGTTAGCAAATTAAATCCAGAAATGCATTGTAGAATATTACTTTACCTAGGCAAAGATGTGATCCATTTGTACATGATGCATTTGTTTAACAACATAAAGATGTGTTGCTTTGTCTGGCTAATGTGAGTAAATGGTCTAATAAGAAGCTGAATGGCCAATAGCTGGGCAATAGAGGGATAAGTGGAGCTTGTGGTCAGATAAAATATGCAGGAGGAGGAATCTAGGCTCAGTAGGGAGAACAAAAAAAAAAAAAGAAGGAAGATTTCTAGAACCAGCCAACCAGGCATCCACCAGACAGATAGACCCAGAATAGGACATATAATAAGGAAAAAGGTAAAAGTTCCCGAGGCAAAATGTAGATGGAGATAAACAGGTTAATTTAAGGTATAAGAGTTAGTGAAGCAAGCATAAAATAAGGCTGAGCATTTACAACTAATAATAAATGTCTGTGTCATAATTTGGAAGTTTGTTGGTGGCCCCTAAGAAAGTGTGCTATAGAAATGTACAGTGAAACCATAAACCATGACCAAGTGAGATTTCCGTATAATAAGGATGGTTAAACACTAGACACAGTCAGACATTATGAAAACAAAGTATAAATTGGAGGATTCCATTGGGTCCTTCACCCCAGAGATTGAGTAACCCCACCAACGAGGGGAAGGAGGGACTGTAGGAGTCGTAGGAGATGGAGGATTTCAGGAGAAAATTGTCCACTGAACCAACTAAGCAAGGCTGATGCAGGCTCACAGAAACTGAAGTGGGAAGCAGGGGTCCTGCATGGGTTGTTAGCTTCATGGTTTTGTGGGTCTGCTAACAGCAGGGACCTTTTTCCTTGGGGGCTTTTAACCCTTCTTCTACTGTATATACCCTACTTTCCTGTTTCTTCCATGTCCAGCTGGCTAGCTCCTGGCATTTCCTCTGAACCTAAATTCCTCCCCCTCCTTACTCCCTTTGCCCAGCAGTCTGACTTACACCAACTCCCTCCTATCTGCCATTCAGCATTTCATTATGCTAACCAGGTGACTTAGGCAGACAATGGAAAACAGCAACTCTTCTTTATGTAATTAAATAAATGAAACAAGCCGGGCGATGGTGGCTCACGCCTTTAATCCCAGCACTCGGGAGGCAGAGGCAGGCGGATCTCTGTGAGTTCGAGACCAGCTTGGTCTACAGAGCTAGTTCCAGGACAGGCTCCAAAGCCACAGAGAAACCCTGTCTCAAAAAACCAAAATAAATAAATAAATAAATAAATAAATAAATAAATAAATAAATAAAAACACATCTTTGCACAGTTAAACAAATATTCTGCAACAAGTGTCTGCTGCAGGCTCCTGTGTCTGGGTACTACTTCCCAAGCTGCTTGGAAGAGTTTAGGAAACTTTACTAGAGGAGGTGGGTCACTGGGGTATGCCTTCCAACTTTACAGCCCTGAACCGCTTGGCTGTACTTTCTGCTTCCCCAGTTCAGATGCGAGGTCACCTCCACTTGCTTTCCATGCCATGCTGGACTGTTAACATAGAACAGAAAGTCAAAACAAAACTGTCCTTAAGTTATACTGGTCAAGTATTTTGTCCTAACAATGAGCCGAGTAAATAATATGCTCCTGATATAATATACAGGGAATTCATAAAAGAGGGCAACTTCCTCCACTTGATAAAGAAGATATGACAAAACCCTCTGGTTTCCATTTTTTCTCAGTGACGAGAACATGAACAAGGCCAGCATACTTGGACTCACCATACTCTTAGCATTAAAAGACACCAAACAGCAGACAGATTAATAAGAAACGTCTACCCCCAAGGAAGACAGCGAAAAGGGAAAAGAGAAAAAAGGCCATCAAAAAACTGACAGCATTCCACTGCAGCATTTATCTGTACACTCCATAAGCTCTCCTAAAAGATGTAAAAAAGAAGCAATAGGAGCTCCTGGGTTTCAGTGGAGCGATCAAGCAGGCCCGCCAGGGAGGAAGCGCTGGAGTGCTTTTCCATTATCGGTCAGAGAAAGGATGAAAGCCCCATGTCGGGACCTCTCTCATTCAAACTGCTTAACAAGATTAAACACACTTCATCTGCCTAAGGAATAGCCTCGCTGGACACTCTCACTCTTGTGGAGAGCCTGAACTCCCAATGGCTCATTCCTCACAGCTGGTCTCAGGTAGCTAAGGTCTGTTTAGCAGCAGCGGGCACCTATCTGTTATGGAAAGTTGAGTATGAGGACTTAGCCTGTCAGAAATTGTCTAAAACAAGAGGCAGAGGGAGAGGGCCACAAGATTTTAAGTATGACATGTTTATGGGCCCTGGTGAATGTTTTCAAACGTCTGAACAGTGAAACTAGCAAAAGACGCTTTGCAGGCAATTTCCACAGCAGCTCAGGGAGCATGGAAGTGTTTCCCATCAGCTGATGCTAATACCAAAGGGCTTGCTACTGAAACACAGAAACCAATGATCTGTTTGCAGAATCTCTAGTCAGACTAAAGGAGGCTGGGGAGAGAATGATTCCCAGCCCAAAAGTAAGAGAGATCATTTTGAAACAATTGGTCTTTGAAAATGTTTCTCCCATCGGTCCATCTCTACTGATACTGTCAAAGGAATCTGAGAGCATCTCTGAATTCATAAAAGCGTATGCTGAAGTTGGCCCCTCTTACCGTTAAGGTGTGGCCATAGCAGCTTCATTACAGGGACAATCAACCTCTCAACCTTTAAATAAACAAGTAAAGGCAAGGGGCATGGAATCTAGATGCTTCTCATGTGAACAATTTGAACATATCAGAAAACATTGTTCTTCTAAAGGACCAAATGTCCCAGCCTCAACTCAGAATATAAATTTAAAAAAAAAAATGCCTCCTGCACCCTGCCCCTAATGCAAGAAGGGCTGTTGCTGGCAGAGATTATAAGTCCCGCTCCCTAGGTACAGCACTCTCCTAACTGATGCAAGTCACTTCCCGTTGCTGATGGAAACCCCAGAGGACTCTGGGAAACTTCAAATGGGCCTAGCCCCAGACCCACCAAATAATGGGGGTCTCCTTCCTGACAAACAACAACAGCTACTTGTCTGGTGGAAGAACAACTTCAAAAGAGTCATATTGAACCCTCCACCAGTCCTTGGAACACTCCAATGTTTGTTATTAAGAAAAAAATCAGGCAAATGGAGATTGTTACAGGATCATAGAAAGACAAATGAAATTATGGAGCCTATGGGAACAACTTCATACAAAGTACTCTGATGTATACTTTATTCACTATATTGGTGATATATTGATTTCTCATGCTGATAATCCTATCTGCAAAAGGTACTACAATTCCCAATTCAACAATTATCTTTATGTGTGCTTCAGGTGGCCCTTGAGAAAATCCAAATTCATCCTCTCTTTTCTTATTTGGGCATGTTATCCACACAGATTTTGTTTCTCCCCAGCCTCTTCAATTACAAATGGATCATTTAGAAATTTTAAATGACATCCAAAGACTGTTTGGAAATATTAATTTGGTTTGTTCCTTTATAGAGATACCGCAGCTGTATTTAAGCTTTTGTATGACAGTCCCCATGGTGACCCCCAATCCCAGGTCACCATGGAAACTAACAAATGAAGCTAAAGATTCCTCAGCGCTTATAGGAGGGAAACTTAATTCTCAGTCTCTTTTGTGTAGATTAAAATAAACCATGGAGTTTTGTTATGCTTCCTACTGAGTACATCTCCACTGCTGTCTGTGGCAGAGAGGGCAACTAGAATGACTGCATTTACCTGTAACTTGTATAAAAAAAAAAAAGGTGATTGCCTATACCTTTCTGGTTGCTTCTTTATTGGGCAAAGGAAGAAGTGGGAACAGAAGCAGAAACATCCCATAAATTAGCAGAGATAGAAAAAAATGAAATAGGAGAAGTTAGCAGAGAATTGGAATTGGAATTAGCATTGAGACAGAGAATTGGAGCTAAGAAATTATAGACAGGACAGAAGAATTAGAATAAAGTACAAGTAAGAGAGAAAATAAAGAGACATATTGAGAAAAAATTGTCTATGAGTAAATTATTTTCCCTTAGATACCCTTAGTTACTTTCCTCAGCTGGCTGTAGTGCCTTAGCTGGACCTTGAAGGGGTCTGATGGGCTTGTACTCTGAAGAACCCGTTTACTTGGCTCTGAAATAGTCAGGGAACTAGCTAAGTAGATACACAAGCCTATCCAGGGAGAAGAGGTAGAGCTTGTCAGAACCATCCCAGATTGAAAAGGCAGTGTAAGGGGATCTCTCTAACATTCATCTACAGCCAAGCTCTCATCAGAAGATGATGCAGATTCCGGGGAGCCTGATCTCTATCAGGGCATTGAGTAGAACCCCCTAATTCCCCTCAGAGGGCACCCCAAAGGTCCCTTCTGGAAGCATCCCAGAAACACTTCCAAATCGACATTAAAAAGTCCTCACCAGGAGCATGCTACTAGTACGAAGAGAAGTAAATGCATTGTTAAGATGAATGAATTTTTTCCTCAATTCTCTTTAAGTGCACTCGTTACAATGGTTCTTGGCATTCCTTATTACTTATAACTAAGCATTCAGCAAGACTGCCTGAGAACATAAACAAAGGTCAAATAATAAACAAAACCATGCCTTGTTTTAGTTTCTGCTAAAGGCTTTATTTTAATTATGTGTACTTGGGAGTCATTGCCCTCCTTTATCTATTAAAAAGACAGGGTAAATTCTACAGGTTACTCCTTTCCAAAAATAATTTCAAACCTAAATTTAACATCTATAGTCACTGTCCCCTATAAAGTTATGGCTAGATATACTGTTTAGCCACAAGCTTAATATTTTGCATTGCCTTTCAATATTTTTTAAACATAAAATTTAAAAATTTCTCCTGATCTTGATGAAGACATCTCTTTAATTTATAGGCACACAGTCTTTAAACAAGAAAGGGAGTGTTACTGCTTTTAACCAAAATTATTTTTAGGTTTCAAGAAACTTCTATTATGACTCAAATGAGTCTCTTTGCTTCTTCCCTAACATGCATTTCAATACAGAACACAAATAATAATAACCTAATATATCTAAATTTTGCTTCTTAAGAAAGGTTCTGATGAGCTTCAAGAGATTAATTTAGATCCACCAACATCATCACAGGTAAAAGTAAACTGAAACAAATTTTGTCTACCAGATATTGGTTGGTTACTTCCACTAGCTTTGTGAAAGCATTGCTCCAGTGCATCTTGTGGGCAGGCCATCAGTGGAGACCAACTCAGTGTGCACCAGCTCAGCTTCTCCATGTTCAATGAGCTGTGTAGGTGCTGTCTTCTGCAATAAGTCCCCGCAATCAGTTTGCACCTCCCACAGTTTTTATCCGTCAGTTGGTTAACAGTTTGTGTTTTTCCTTTTCCTATCTACTGTAAATAGAACTGTAATAAACATGAGGTTGCTGATGTTTATTTTTTTTTGCTGTACTTATTTCATGTTCTTTGGATACATCCCTAGTAGAAGACTTGCTAGACCATAGCTAGTTTTACTCATTCTTTACAGTTGTTTGTGGGTTTGGAGGGGGGATGGCATGTACGTATGTGCACATGTACACATGCTACAACATGCATGTAGAAGTCAAACGCTAACTTGAAAGAATTGTTTTTTTTTCTTTTATTGGTTCTGGGAAGTAAACTCATGCTGTCTGAATTGGCAGCAAATGCCGTTACAACTGAGTCATGTCCTAGGCCCAATTTCATTTTTTTAAGTTAGAGAGAGCATCCATATTACTCAGTTTCCTACTAGGTGGACTCATTTGCATATTAATATTCCAATTAGTGTTGTAGAAGGGTTCCACTTTCTTCATATTGTCATAGCACAGTTTGTTCTCACGTAGTCATTCTTAGTTTGCATATTGCTACATCATGCTCATTCCTACAGGAAAGAAGTGATATTTGTATTTGTCCAGAGCTGTTGTAATCTGGAGTTACAAGTTTTACAGATTTTAAAACAAGCACACATACACACGGAACATAAAACAAGCAAAACTGTGGAAACATACATACATACATACATACATACATACATACACAAGACATTAAACAAGAATATTGTGGTCACATTATTTTACCAGACAAATAAAACTTTTGCTGACCAACTTAAAATCCTGCTGTAAGGGAGGACAGAAACATAAGGACAGACAGCTATGTAGTTTTAGAGTGGAAAGAGAGGGAGAATGGATCCCTGGTAGAGAGAATCCCAGCATGATCAGATTACCTGCAGGAACGTAGACAAATAAACAGGAAAGGGGAGTGGGGAGGTAGAGCAGGAGCACAGCATCCAGAAACCATGGGCACATGAGGGGGCTTGTTTGTTTAATGTTAGCAAAATTTTTTAGGCATTAAGGGATGTAAGGTGTCAGATAGCCCCAGTTTAAAAAGATATTTTTGTAAAAAGCAGCCCAAAAGCATTTGGAGATCAGACCTCAAATTATAAGCATTCCTTTTTTATAAATTCATGCCAGAACTTGGGCCTAAAAGCCTAGCACAATGCATCTACTGTAATAGACTTTGAATCAAAAAACAAAAACAAAAACAAAAAACCAAACAAACAAAAAGCAGAGGGGTGTGGGAATTCCCTGAAAGGACATCTCCTGATGAAGGAATCTCACAGGGGAAAGGCTTGTCCTTCCTTGAGACCCCCCCTCCTCACCCCCCCACCCCGAACAAGGCAGGTCCTTGTCCAGTCAGGTTGGGCGCCTGGCACAGCCGTGACTTCAACAAGACAGCCCAAATCGAATGAGGCTTTGGGCCCTAAGGCAATGATGTGGAACTCAGAACTTAGCCTGGCGGAGAGAGCAGGTGCTGGGGAGAAGGGTGTTTTCCCAACATATAGCCCTTGGCTGGTGGAAAAAGCAGCCTCATTGGTGGAACCTCCAGATGAAAAGTTTTGACAGCCTGATAAACCTCTCCACCAACGCAATAATACAAATCAGACAAAAATCAAACAATTAGAAAAAGCCTGGGTTTAATGGATACCAGTGCTCCGGAGTAAACTTCCTGGCCCTCAGAGAGGAGCATGGGAAGGAAGAGCGGGAAACCACATGTTTGTTCTCGGGGGGGGGGACAGTTTAAATACCCTGTGGGAGTGGTCTTGAGCATCTCTGAGGAGGGGCCACGGTTTGGCAGGCTTTCTGAGAGGTAGAGTCTGGACTGAGGTCACTCCCCGTGGAGGGGGCTTGGGATGTAACTTCCACCCAAACATTCCAGACTCTTTGGGCATAGGGATGCCAGGGGCTGAGGTGACGCTTCCAACCAAAGAGTATCTATACATGTACATCTAGAAGACCTAGAAAATAAAACAAATATAAGGAGTGGGAAGACTGATTTTATTAGAATTTAGAAGCAGGCATTTCTAAGTGAAGAAATGGTAAAATTTCTAACTTACACGATATGATTATAAGACTTTTGGAAACAGTATACGTATTAAAGAAAGACATTGAAGGCCCAGAGGTTAACAAGAAAATCTGAGAAACAGCGCCAAACCTCCAGACCAATTCTACAGAGCTTCTCTCTCTTCTAGTCTCTGTTTCCCTCTCTCTTTCTCTATCCTAACCTCCTGTACCAGAAGAAATTCTTTTGCTCCTCCTTCGCACACATCCTACTCTTCTTGCAATTCCTAAGAAAACGTCAAGAATTTATAAGGGGAACAAATTTCTACACTTTTGTGTACAATATTTTCTACAAGATATAAAATATTGTTCCTTTTAAGATGAAAACCAAAGGCAGAAAGACCAAGATGCTGTTTATGCATCTATGGCAAATGTGAACTGAAATAGTTGGTTATCAGTCCAGTGATCCGTTCAGAACGCACCAAAATGCACTAAAGAATTTTTCATCACTCTACCAGCATATGAACCAAGATTTTATGGATTATGAAAAAGAATTAATTGGCTGCAGGAATTAAGGCAAAAAATGATTTGTCTTAGCAGAATAGAGAAACTCCTTTGAGGACCCTAAGAATGAGGATGTTGGAAATTCTTGTCATGAATTAGGGAACTACTTCTGTGTTTTGATACTAAAATTATATGGACAAATTATTTACCATTACAAATACAGCATGTAGAATAAGACCAGGAGAAATGATTTTTATGAAAAATTTAGAGAAATAAGAAAAAAAGCAGTTGAGAATTCCCCTCAAGAACCTTCAAGTGTTGCATAGGTAGTACCTTGATAATTTGCATTTTTGGAGAAGTTAGATTGGCCACTTTGATATAGTAGAATGATACAGCAGGGAATGCCCTTCTGACAGTTTCCCTTGTTTCCTTAGCAGACAAAATTCAAGAACTATTTTCAAGAAGTAGAAAGAAAACAGACATGGCTATCAAATTTATGATCTTACAGTTATGAGCAGTTAAACAATTAAGCTCACAGACAAAGAAACCTACTAATTCGTTCTGTCTTGAACGAGCAAGGCAATCTTTAACTATTGGGAAAGGCCTGGCCATTTCAGAATGGATTATAAGAAACTGAATTTGGTTCCCTCCCATTGGGGACTGCAGGCCTCTGAAAGAGATCTGGAAAAGAAAGTGGACTTGAATAGGGTTGCCCTAAAGAGTCCAGAGCTTTTCCTTTGTACACACTAATGTGGTAGAAAAAGTAAAATAATTTTGAATCCAGAAGGAACAAAGGCACCAACTGGTACTTGGGCAAGTCAGTACGTTTAAATCCCACCAGATTTAAAAGCACTGCCCCTCAGAAGAAAAATACAATTCAAATGGCATGCGTTTCTAAACCATCATAAATGCCTTAAGACAAATCATAAAATTTCAATGAGGAGAAAAGGCATGTTATCACTCATTTCCACTCGTGAATCATTCCCCTATCTCTTTAGAAAAACAAAATGTTCAAATCTTTTCCTCACCAGAGGGAAAAATGTTCTTAAACTTCGTGGACAATTATGCATCCCCAGTTCCTTATTTTCTTTATGCACTTTGTGAATGAGTGAGAAATAGTCCCCTCTGAAGAAAATTGACAGTCTCCTCTCGTAAGTACCAGAGTAATTATGAGTCAAAATACTCAACAGACATAGGAGGAAAAACAGTCAACTGCACTGTTTGAGATCACAAAAGATAAGAAGCAAACCCTAGCCAAGTGTCAGACAACACTCTTCAATGCTGTGATCCTACTGGGATACACAGAAAACCCCACATATTTTTTCTCAAATTCTTAAATCTGTTTGGCAAGATGTCCATTTTTTCTGTGTCTAAAATAAATCAGCAGATGTTATTGTTTTCTCCCTCATATGATACCTGCCTCAAAGATACAATCTTTTTAATAAATCAACTAACTAAGAAAGGCCAGAAAGTATCCAAAGACAAAACACAACTCTGACAGCAGGGAGCTAAGTATCTAAGATATATGGTGACTCTGTCAGGATCACATGTAAATACTTACCATAGTTCTGCTATTAGAAGTTTACCTAGCCATGAAACAAACATGAACAATTAAGGGGACTCTGAGTACTAAACAATATTGTTAAAACTGGATTCCAAAATATTCAGTAATTGCCTAGCCACTGTGTAAGAAAATATTAAAATAAAACAAGCTTAATCACATACCATAAAGCTGGGCCTGTAGGAAGGAACAAGAATTAAGTACCTAAAGACAATTTTAAACCATGTCCCTGGACTTGTAATCATAAAGCATAATCCTATTTTCTTCCTATTTGTTCCTTTAAAGCAGAGAAATGCATTAGAAATACTGATTTAGAAAGACTGCAAAAATTCAAAGATCCTGGTATCCTTCAATCAACAATTAGATCCACCCACCAAAGCGCATCCTTCCAATATCAGGACCATCTGTACCACTGGTGCTCTACCAAAATCAGTAGAAGAAATCACGTTAGGCTCTTCTCTCGTCATTGATGTGCTATACAGCCCGTAGAACTGTCACCAAATTCGTATCACACTAGCATTATTAGAAGAATCATTCAACATCTTATGAGACACAGTGACTATCCTAATCCAAACCTTACCCTGATATATTATAGTGATCTTATCATGCTGACTTACTCCCCTTATCGAATGAATTAGAAGAGGATATAAATATGACTGCTGAATGAGATTGAACTTTCATTTGGGTCGAGATATGAGGAATAAAATTCTGTTATGCTAACAAAATGTGAAATTCTGACCTGCCATTTTGTCCACTTCTTTAAAAACTACTGTCACAAATAGCATTCGGTGCAAGGGAAAAGATTAATTCTGTTGGGAAGAAATTCAAATTGTGCTGTGGCTGGTAGCCATTCCCAGGGCGTAGCCAGAAGAGTCTGCCTGATCTTTCCCTTCATATACCATTTCCAGATTCTGGTATCTAGCCAGAATCCTTTACCCAGTGTCCCTACCTAGACTGGTAATCCTTGCTTATACCACAGCCAACTTCTCAACTTCCATCAAGGCCATCCTGCCTGCTCTAAACCACCGGTTCTTCTACTGCCATATCCAATCTTCCCATGTGGCCAAATCCTGTACATCCTTCTCTTATCCTCCCTGCCACATATTCACCCTACCTTCCCATATTCACCTGCAGAGCCAGGCTGCATACATCCAAGGCACAAATCCTGCACACTACCAAGTTTCTACCAAAATTTATTCTACCTACCCATATCCAACCTCTAGGTTCAGCCTGTCCTATACATCCTAGCTTCTGCCCCAGCCTTCTCTGTTCATATAAGGCACACAATAATACGATTAGTTCACATGCCCAGAACTCACTGCAAAAAATATTAGAATTATAAAGTATCAGGGCACTGCCCCTGAATAACACCAGCCAGTCCTGTAAAAATGCTCAACAATGAGGACAAAAAATAAATAAAATAGCAATCGTAATGAATAAAGCAGAAGTTAAAAGCAATATTTAGGAATAAAGTTGAGGATTTAAATTATTTTTAGTTTATAGGCTACCTGTCCACTCAGTTGATGGTTACATTTGGTGTAAAGAAACATTATATTTTAATGAGGTTCCATTTGCCATTTATCCCCCTAATGAGCAGAGTCCTGTTTAGAAGGTCCTTTCCATACATATACCATATGTTATCGTACACCAATTCTGTTCTCTTTTGGTGGTTTCAGAGTTTGAGGGTTTTACACTAAGTCCTTTCAACCATGTGCTGTTGAGTCCAATCACTTGGGTCATAATTATGTTAGAAATAATTTTGCTCATTTATTTTATGAAGTTTATTAATAATACTGAAAATATTCCTCATAGTATATTGAGAAGCTTACACTTTTTCCTTTAGTTTATACATTCATATTTATATACATATTTTTGGTGCTTGAAATATCAGTGAAGCATCTTAAATGAAGCTCCAAGGTCAGATACAGGTTACATTACGTTGTGTCTCTCAGACCCCTCAATGTTAGGGCTCTATCTCTCACTCTGTGCATTCAGGAACAACCCATAGGCATTGCATATTTTTTTCTTAACACCATGCAGCAATGAATTTCAAATACACACTGCAAAATATGATTTAGAATGGCTCTTAATTCTCTTGAATTCAAGCTAATTTTTCAGGTGAGCTATCCATGTGCTGGACTTAGGTTATTCATACACTAAGGTTCATTTGAAAAACAAACTCATAGTGAGTATAGATGGCACCAGCCCTGGGATACCTATAGTAATCATGTTCTAGTGAGTATGCATTAGCTTCTCAGCTAAGCTGACCTTTAAAGAAAAGAATTAGTAGAAAATTCTATCATTTTTCCACTTGTTCATCACCGCCATCCAAATTCAGGCCTTAAAACTTGGCCAATCAAAAGAGGCATGCATTTTTCTTAGAAGAAGTACAGTGTAGACACTGCAATTTGCCTGAGACTTAGACCGTTTATAAGGAGAGTTCTCGGCTGTCTACAGTTACCCCAGGGTAAAGCTGCCTACCTACCCTCTGGCTCATATCACACAGTTCCCTGTGCGCTGTCGTCCTTTGTATGAGGGCACAGGAAAGAAACCGAAGCGTTTTTGAGAAAGAGGAGTGTACTTTTCTGCCTTCTCAGAGAGTCTTACAGCCAGGCTAAAACCCTTTGCTTTTCTCTAATAGGGGAAACGAGAAAACTGGCGAGTCAAGAGACGCTTTCTGTTACTTCTCTAAACCTGAATATCAGAGAATGTCTGACCTGTGTCTTTGCCAGATGGGAAACTTCATGTGTGGCATGTATTTAACCCTTTCCTGAAGATATTGAGATAATGTTATTCATCATAATTCTGTTAAAATTGTGATGTGATTTTTAATACTTCATGGATTTTTTTATGATTTGTGGTTATTTAGAATAAATAAAATCACTAAGGAAAAATTGTACTGCATGATTGTACACCTGCAGAAGTATAAAAAACAAAACAAATGCAAAAAAAAACAAGTTTAAGACATGAGAAAGACACAAATGCTTACAAATACTTTGACCTAGAGCCTGGTATGCTAGTGTGTACTGGAGAAGTCAAGGGTGAGGGTGTACGTATCCGTGGAAAATATTAGAAATATCTCATGTTGCAATGTAACTTTCAAAACTGAAAATAACTTTGAAAATATAGTTGAGGATATACCTAAGTGGTAGAGTACAAGCTTTAGCTTAGAGAGGCCGTACCTTTTATTCTCAGTACCCAAAACACATATATAGAGAAGGAGCTCTAAATGTTTTCCAGAATAATATATATATATATATAAACTAATCCATGTGCTTGAACTATAACTCCATGAATGAAGGTGACTACATTTTCAAGTTGTCCTTAGAAGTGACATGCAGTTTTCAATCCTCAATGTATACACAGCGGTCTCAACTTAAAGGAAAACACTGTTTTGAAATCATGATATTTTGATATGTTTAATGAAACAAGCCTCAGTAATTAAGTGGCATCCATATAATCACATTATAAATAAGAGGAGTGACCACCTACTCTATCCTTAAACTTCAGCAAAGTGACAAAATGAAGGATGAGCACCGTGAAGAACTGGAACCTTGCCATGTTCGTCTGTGACTGCCGCTTCTGTTTGTCATTGTTTGGACCATCTCTAAGAAACGCAGCAGCTTCCCTTAAGATCTAGGGAGGTTTAATGTAGTTAGACATCGAAAAGCCAGTCAAATGTCAGATTTCTGGAATGCACTGTTTTATTTTGAAAACTTAAAGTAACTATAAATTGTTTCACGTTAAAAAGGTCACAATGCATTTAACTTAGGGCACGGTCAATACTGCCCTTTAAAAAAATTTAATAAAAATCATTTGGGATTTTGGAAGAAAATCAATAACTCATTTAAAAATCAATGATAGAAAAAACTAAAATTCAGGAGGAAATATTTTTCCAAACTCTAAAAAATTGTACCAAAGAGGTTTTTATTCATGTGGAACTCTCTTAACTATGGGAATACTCAGACTAAAACCAAAACAGCATTTTATACAGTAGCCCAATAGTCAGAAAATCTGCCTGATTTTAATGTTTATTTTTTTAAGTGGAAATAAGTAAAGATATCTCCCAGAGAGTCCTTCTTGGGGGAATAGTATATGAAATGTTTGGGCAAATTTTCTCTTTTTGTATTTTTAAATGTACATTTTTATAATTATTTTTCTATTATTTTGGGGGCTTTTATTTTTATTGTATATGCCTGTTTTACCTGTATGTATATCTGTGCAGCATATGAAAATAGTTCATCAGATTCTATGGGGATGGAGTTAAGATGGTTATCTGTTATCATGTGAGTGCTGGTGACTGATCCTGGATTCTTTGAAAGAGCATTCTGTGATCTTAACCACTGATCCATCTCTTTAGCCACATTCATTTTTTTAACTTAAAATATAATCATATCATTTCCCTTACCTTTCCTCCCTCCAAATCTTTTCATGTACCCCCTCTCAAATTCAAGGCCTCTATTTATTGTAACATATATGGCATATGTATATGAAAATACAGGTACATTCATAAACATATAAATATATCCATCTTTTATTTTAAAATAAAAGTTAGTTTTAGGGGTTTAATGGTATACATCTTCTCTTGCTTAAAAAGATAAAAATCATTAACCACTCTAGATATAATCAGAAAGACACATAATCAAAATATAACAGTTTTGAAAAATTGATGAGAAAAAAAATCATGCGGTTTAAAATCATGCAGTCCTCAGAGAAATAAAGGTTGGGGTTCTGGTTGGTGGAGAAGGTGGGGGGGATCTGTAAGGAGGTGGAGGAGGGAAACCTGAAATAATGTATCACATGGAAGAAAATCTATTTTCAATTTTAAAAACTAGTCTTCAGTTTTCTCTTGTGATGAGCCTTCTGAGTTATTCAATCTCAAATACTCAGCCCTAAACACATATACATACAAGTAACACTAAATGAAATGTGTATGCATGCCTCCAATTACATGCATTGGTATTTTGTCACTACGACAAAAATACCTGAGATAATCGATATAAACAGAGATGTTCACTTTGGTTCATGAGTTTAGATGGTTCACTTTGGTCACCTCTGGTTCACTTTGGTCACCTCTGTTGCTTTGGTTCCTCTGTTGGCATTATATCATAACAGGGGTGCAGAGAGAAGTTGCTCATCTTATATCAGCCAGGAAGCAAAAGAGAAAAAGAGGCAGGCTCCCAAATACCCACTCCCACAATAGATTGCGACTGATCTCACAGCGCCTGCTGTACCATGTGTTTGATACATGAGTATATGGGGTTATCTAAGATGTAAATTACAACATCACAATTCACTAAAAAAATCCTAAGTCCAGATGTATTGTTTTCTGTCATGCTTTATAGAGTCAGTGCTTCTGAGTGCAAAACACTAAGTGATCTGTTTTTCTGTTTTGTTTCTGAGACTCACTCAGTTTCGTCACCAAGGTTTCCTACGGTCCTGTGGCTGTTTTGATGTATTGTTTTGTCCAAATGTTCAGGAGCTCTGTTAAGCTAGCCTCCGTGTCTCCCCTGGTGACTGCTCAGAAGGAACACACCTCTCTCCTCATGAAGCCCTTTTGCTTTTGTAACTGGTTCTTACCACCGGCAGGTGAAGAGAGTTAAAATAGATCACAACTAAAGAAATTTTAAATTCCTTCTGCCACAAACGTTATATTCCTGACAAGGATGGTCCTTTGACAAAACTTTGTGAGAAAAGCACAGCTGAGTACACAGGGCATGAAACATGAGTGGAAAATAAATCAGTCTGTCTCAGTGACAGACACTGGAATGCCTGCTTATTACTGCAGCACAGGCTGATAAAATGTGTCTAACTCATGGCTTAACCTAGGCTGTGTTTTCATAAATAATCCAAGAGTTCCAACGTTCTTTTCTCACTGACAATTTTGATGCTATTCAAGACTTTGTAGCAGTATTAAAAATGATTATGAGGAAACTAAGAGGTTTGCATTGATACATGGATGCTGAAAAAGAATCTTCTATATGCTAAATTCACGACAGATATGAAAAGAAGACAATGTTTTTTTGTTGTTGTTGTTGTTTTTGTTTTGTTTTGTTTTGATTTTTTGAGACAGGCTTTCTCTGTGTTGCTTTGGAGTCTGCCCTGGAACTCACTCTGCTGATGACGCTGGCCGCGAACTCACAGAGATCCACCTGCTTCTGTATTCCAAATGTTGGGATTAAAGGCTTGATCCACCATCACCTGGCTGAGATTGGAAAAGGAGGCAAAGTTGTAACTGTCTAAATCTGAATTGCTTAACCCAAAGTATCTAAGACTACATTGGAAAGCTTACCACATTTGTTCAGAGTGCTAACAATCTGTCTGCAAAACTTGTGAGATTTTATCCTGTTCATCTGCAGGGATAGAGCTACAGAATGCCCGTGCTACTACAGAACACAACATGACCTTCCTCTTTATGAAAAGTGATGAGTCAAAAATAAACTCGGGACTCCAGTTTTAGCTCTAGTTTTAACAAATTTGTCAGTCATCACTTCTTACAGCCAGAAACACTGCATAAACTGGAAATGCACAGCTTTTTCTGGGAAAATGGGGTCATAGGACTAACTACACTGCTAAACTCTGGGAAGACAGGTGCATACAAAAGGCCACAGTAGTTAAAATTTGCTTATTTGGAGCGTATTTGTTGAGAATGAGAACCACGCAGGTTGATGGGAGCACTGTCATGCTTAATTTCATGAATAATTTAGACTGGATGGAACTTTGGATAAAACATTGATATTTGTATTGTCGGTGGGCCTCAACTGATTGGTTAGAGGCAAAATATATAAAAATTTAAATGTAGTCAACTTCAGAAACAAGAAGGAATTCTACCGCAGCCATCAATTTTATCTACCATCACCCTGGGTCTCTGGCTGCCCACTCACACCACAGACTGGACATTCCAGTGTATGCAGAGGCTGCTTGTTCATTCTCAGCTGCCCAGACCCAAAATAATCACACAGAAAGTATATTAACTACAGAAAGCTTGGCCTATTAGCTTATGCATATTTCTAGCTAACTCTCACCTCTTAAATTAACCCATTTCTATTATTTTGTATTTTACCATGAGGCTCCTGGTTTACTGGTAAGGTCCCTGGGTGTCTATCTCCCCGAGTGGCTACATGGTGTCTCTTTGACTCTGCCTACTATCTTCTCTTCTATCTGCTTGGAATTCCCATCTTGCCCTATTCTGTGTTGCAATGGGCTCAGAGCAGGTTCTTTATTAACCAACAATATTCACAGCACACAGAGGGGAATCCCACATCACCCCAGTCTCCATAATGTATAAAACAGTACAGTGTTTTATAATACATGAACACTTACATTTTAAGTAGCTCACATTTAAATCCCACTGATTCCATTTATCCTAAGTATCTTAATAATATAAAACCTTGCTGGTATTGTTGAGAAATTACTAGAGTTTGCTCTAGAACCCATTAGTATAAACTATCATTCCATGAACAGCCTCGCACAGTTATAAACTTTACCAGAGGAAACTTCTGAGACATTCCACAAAGAGAACTCAGGAATAATCCTACTGGTCTTATCGGGGGGAGAAAGCAGAATACCCTTTAAGAAATGCATCCATCTTTACCAATCACACAGATGATAAAGAATCTATGTCTCAACCTGCATCAGAGATTTTTCTTCTTGCAGCAAGTGGTAATTTGCACAGAGACCCAATGTGCAGAGAGTAAGAGACTTTGGAATGTATTTAGTACAAACTCTGAAGCTAAAGCCTACTTGCTGATGCTTCTGTTGTCTAAGACATGGTATCTGGCTTTGGACTATGCTTACAAAATAAATGAAAGAAAAAAAGAAAAGATGATCTAAAGATACAAAAGAAACATCAGAAAGCAGACCTGGATGAGATCCAGATTGAAGAATTTAAACAAAATTGCAGCTACTGTCAGCATGGCTCTAATGGAAAGTGTGAACCACCTGTTGAGAAATACTGGCAATGTAACAGAGAGAAATGGGAGGAAACACAGAGATATTACTTACTAGTAGAACATTGTCTAGCATTTGCAAACTTCTGGGTTCAATGCCCACTACCACAATAAACAAACAAAAAAATATTACTTCGTATCAAAATAAAAAGAAAGAAATGTCTCTGAAACCCAGAAGAAATGGAGGACAAGTCAGTCTAGGTTAGGCCTGTGACATGAGCTTTATTTTAACTTTTGACATTTTTTTTCTATTTCTCTTTTATTTAATATAGATTTCATTTTTCATACCATGAGTTCTGGTTACAGTTTTTGCTTCCCAACTTTTTCCCAAACACTCCCCACATCCTTCCCCATTCAGATCCACACCTTTTCTTTCTCTCCTTAGGAAGCAAACAGTGTGGATCGCAAGCCAACAAAACTAGTGTTGCTCTAAAGCTTTCGGCAGTCAGCCCCTCACCATCCTATTGCATAGGTACCACTCCAAAGTTCCCTCTTTTCTAAGACCGTCGTAGAACAAGACATGTCACCATACTGATAGATGACAAAGCCGGCCATCGCGTCCACTTTTCTTTCTTTCTTTTTATTTTTACACAGAAAGCAAATGATGGTCCTCGAATGAAATCTCAGATACAAAACTTGCTCTTCTGTTCTTCTTACTGCTGCCTCGTTTACATGGAGGGAGGGAGCATCGTCACCAAGAGCCAGGAAGACACATTCAATATGAGGATTACTTCATCTTTATGTACTAATTCAGTGCGGCGATTGCCTCGGATTTTCTGGGACAGTGCTAATTTAAGCTTATTTTTGGTTTATAATTACTAAAATTGTCCCTTCAAACTCAAAAAAAAAAAAGCACCCAATTTGGGTTGATATAGCTGCCAACCTACTTATTTCCATATCTCTCTCTTTTTCTATGAGTAGAGGAAAGGCCTCTGACTTGTGCTGGTTCATAGATGAGTTTTTTTTTGGCTTGTTTGTTATTGTTTTTCTTTTAGCTTTATTACTGTATGAAACAAACAGTAAGTAAAAAGAGTATACTTTTATTTTTTGATGTTTCCTCAGCTAATAAAATGATACTGAAGTGTTTCCTCACAATATTCAGATGAGCACAGACCTGGAACTCCAAGTGGACCCTGCACATACATGACGTTCACATGCTGACTCCACAGTGTCGCTAGCTTTCCTTGACCAACATCCCTCACCTCCCCAACATCTTGCTATATCCACTGTAAATTAAATTTCATCTCAGAGTTTCACATATAACCCATTTGGGAGTTCCATGAAAAAAAAAATCTGACTTTCTAGGTACAGCCGGGTGTCATTAATTTTTTAAAACGTTTGTGCAAGCCCTGTGACACCTTTGTCCTTGTATCTTGCTTAACTGCAAAAGCAGCACAGAGAAGACTATAAGTTCTCCTAACACTTTGAGAGGCAGCCCAACCCCTTTTGCTATGGCGGCTGCAGCAGCTTCTAACTACCTCATGTGACTGAACCCAGGAGACATTTTCCCATGTTGCTCCATTCAAGCAAAGTGTCCTTGAGCCTCTATTTTCTCAGGTTTTTTTCCTCTATCCTAAAGCTTTTCATGGTTTTTCTCACAAAGCACCTTTCCCATCGTGCAAAGTGAAATATTTCCCTTTAATTACAGTCACCTGACACTTTAACCGCTGGGGATTTTGTATGATTGCTCTGTTGTCAGCTGTAGAATCTCACTGTAGATCTGCATAAGGCAGCAAGCAGCAGCATTCTAGAGCCCGAACATTATTCCGTCATGAAATTCCCTACATCAAACCTTTTAATTCACTACCCCCCAGCTAAAGTCCACAGCCCAAGGGGTACCATGTCTTTCCAAAATAGTACCAGTGGAGTGGTCAGCAGTTCAAACACATGAGCCTATGGAGTGCAGTTGAGGGGTAAATAAAAAAAGCAGAAAATAAAATTTTTACAATACCCAAGGTCTGGGTATGCCTGAAAGTGACCTTTTTTCCTCAAAAAATAAATCTATCTTCATTGCCCATCCACCTCTGCTGAGACTAGGCATGTTTATAACAGAGAGCTGCCCAAGAAATGTTCTAGCTTATTTCTGCTTGGCTTTTCTCTTATGATTCTAGTTGATTTGGGGCTCCAGTCAAATGATGTTACGACTTCTTAACACTCTTACATATCGGTGGGCACCTGCTACTCAACATTCAGTGTTCCTGAAGCCCAGCACACCTATAATCTTCCCACATGCGTGACCTGGCCACATCTCACACAAGCCTCTGGGCTGCACTAGGGAATACTTTCAATACTTAGTCAGACTTTCAGACTCCTTAAACATACACAGACTAATATAGCTAGCACTATTTTTTTTTCTTGGTCCAACACTTTTAAAAATATAGAGGCTATGCATCTGACGCTGCTGCAGTGCCCCGATAAGATTGTTCCCAATAGCAGGAAATTCACAGTGGACCTCTCTCCAGTGGCTGCCGTTGCCTCACCTGGGTTGGAACCCATATCTGCAGGCATGATCATGCATATCTGCTGAGGTCTGGTGCTGTCCTCATTCCCCTGTGGCCCTGGCATGCAGACCTCCCTGCAGCTGTAAAGAAGAAAGGCCTGTTCTTATTGTTAAAGTGAAGTGCTGCATAGCTGCGGTGCTGAGCTTTCTGTACTTCAAAGGGTAAAATCCAGTGGCACTGGGAGACAAGGTTCCTACATGTCTGCATGTTTGGAGGGGGAGGGGCTGCTTAAGAACGGAGTTAGAAATTATGAGAAGTTTTTTTTTTTATTGAGTCACCCAATTGTATTTAGGAATCGATAGCAAGGAAAGCCAATGTGTGCAATAAATATGTAATAATTCGGGTGAAGCAGAAGAGCTAGAGGAGAGTAGACCACAGGAAGACAACGGCAATTCATCGTCTTCACATCAAAGTGCACATGAGAATTTCAGATAGTCCCTAGTTTCTCTGCTTCCACCCCAAACCAGGCTTACACCCCCAACAGAAACCTGCTACCCATCCTCCATTTGGTTTGTGGTTTGCTCCACATTAAAAGGCATGCCAAGAGAAAGGCTAAAGGCAATAGAGAAACGCTGAGGGAATCACAGCCAGTGGAAATGACAGACTCAGAATGTACCTGGACAGACAAGAAGCCTGGAACCACAAGACAGTCTTAGGACCTCTCTTGGGGTGATTTGGGCTCCTCTTGCCTGACATTTTGATCAAGATCAGAGATATAGAGTTGATAAATTTTTCTAAAGTTAGCAGAATTAGGAAGATGATTCTAGAAGATGATAAAGGAAAACACTGCTCTGCAGTAGAAGAAACCAGAGTCCTTAAAAAACGGTAAGTTGTCACTACAGGCTGTTATGTGCAGAACTGCAATAACTTCTATTCAAAAGTCATCTGCCCAGAATCCTCCCCAAACAGACACATTAAGTTTTCCAGTGGGCAGGATAATAAAGGCCAGTGAGCACAATCAGAAAGGCCAGTGAGCATGATCAGAAAGGCCGGTGTACAACCAGAAAGGCCGGTGAGCACAATCAGAAAGGCCAGTGTGTACAATCAGAAAGGCCGGTATACAACCAGAAAGGCCAGTGAGTACAATCAGAAAGGCAGGTGTACAATCAGAAAGGCCAGTGAGTACCATCAGAAAGGCCAGTGAGTACAATCAG
>NC_022031.1:53064123-53068361 GCF_000317375.1 Microtus ochrogaster
AGAAAGGCCAGTGAGTACAATCAGAAAGGCAGGTGTACAATCAGAAAGGCCAGTGAGTACCATCAGAAAGGCCAGTGAGTACAATCAGAAAGGCCGGTGTACAACCAGAAAGGCAGGTATACAATCAGAAAGTCCAGTGAGCACGATCAGAGAGGCTCTATTCACAGCTGGTACAGTGAAGTCTTTTAGGCTGCCAAGATACTGAACACCAAAGAAAGCCTCAGACCCTATGTTCACTGGAATTTCCTTGCAAAACATTGCCATTTAGAATGCACAAATATGAAAGTCTTGGATTCAAGTATTGTAAAAAGTGATATGTGATTATTATAAGATCAAATATTACTGGAATGGCAACCTCCAAAAACCTCCTACAAAATGGGCCTTTTCTTGGAACTTACATGAACACAAAGAATTTACAAAGCCTATGGCCTTTGATTAAAGCAACTGTAGGTGATTTTGAAAGCTACTATTTAAAATGTTAGGTTTTAACTTATGAAAGTAAAAATAATTGTATAATAATTTCAAATTTTTTGTCATCAGAGGTTTTATCCCCTTAGTGAATAGAGGGGAATATAATCTCTTCAAATAATTACATCTTAAAGTTTAAAAAACTAAAATTGTCCACACAAATTAAATATTTAGATATTTTAAGAAAAGGAGAAAGCTAGATATATCTATTTGTGGTTACAGGGTAAAAAAATTAATTGTATTTTTTTATTCACTCACTTCCCCGCAATTCATATTCTTTTTGTTTTTCTTAATTGGTTTTATTGGTTGGGTGTTATGGCAAGGGGAGGCCATGTCATTTGGCTGCAGTGCTAAAGACAAGGTAATAATTCACAAGCATCTGAGATGTGTTTTTTATTATTTGTATTGTCTGTTAATTTAAATGTTAGTCTTTGTCACCATGAGCTTTTGCTTCAGTGTTTTCCAAAGAAGTGTCCTTAGTTAATTCTTGTTTTCTTTACTTGTAAAGTCAGTTTTAATTATTATATCTACAAATATTTCTGCTTTATGCATCAAAAAATAAATAGGCACATAAATTAATTATGATTTTATTATAAATACAGTTCCTACAAGGTATGAAAAGGAAATCATAATGGCACAAAAAAGACTGAGCAATTAAATAAACAAGACTGTAGCAGATCTACTTAGAGAAACAACAGATTAATTCATAATGTCAGACAGGCATAGAACTCAAAAGTAGCCCCTTTGCATGAGTGCATAAGATCTGAATTCAATCCATACCACCACAGGAAATTAAAAAAAAGTTATTGGAGCCAAGAAAGGCAATTATATCTTCATCGATATGCAGATTAATTTGGACTGACAAATTGTTAAAGGATTCTACCTTTATGTTTACACGCACAAAGTAAATTCATGGAATCAGCATGAACTTTAGGGTGGGTACCTTAATGTACAAATGTCTAGTCAAGCCCTAGACTCTCCCTCCAGTATCGTGAGGTTTCTCCCCTATTACAAGGTGAATCACTTATAAGGAATAGTGTCCAAAATGGGGGCTTCTCAGAGCCCCAGACACCTTTAAGTTTACCTTTAAGATCATAACTGTGCTAGGGTTCAGATTTGGGAAGGGATACCGATGGTGAATAAGAGGTTTTCTGTACCCCAATAAGTTACTCCACCCAACATAATAAGTCAGATGAAGCAAATCTGAGAAAGTCAAAGAATACATTTATTTTGAACAAAGCAGCTCGGGGGTGAGTTCTCACACCCCCAGAGTTTGAAGTAGGTCAGAGAAGTCCTGTGCCGGGACTAAAGTAGGTAGCCTATATACCCTGTAGGAGAGGGGTGATAGCTTGTCCTCCATAAACCGTGACCAAGTTTGGTACACCTTAGGTGGGGACTTTGGCCACTGACAACTTCAGGGGAGGAGAGGCTACAGCATCCAGGATTACTGAACAGGAGCTTTTTGCTATCTTTTTTTTTGTTGGAGATTTTCTGAGAGGGTGGGGTTTCAGGAGAGAGAAATGGGGCTTTCTGGATTAAGAAGGAATGAGCTGGCAGTTTCAAACAGTGAGGGGCCCTGGTCAACAGATGGGCATTGTCATGCAGCACACTGACTGTGACTATAGTGACAATCAGCCTAGATTTAGGGTGTGAATGTTCGTAGGGCGTCTGCACTGAGACTAGACACACTCACATGCAAAGGGGCAGATATGTTAATGCACACAGTAGACAAGGTGTTCTGAAGTACAATGTATTTTAGTGTATATGGCAGTCTGGGGTGCTAGATGATCACACTGTTCTAAAGAATTACATAAATATTCTAGACAATAAGGGGAAAATCATTTGATGGCTGTTCCCATGCTGCTAGATTGGTCTCTAGTTTCTAAGACTTTACACAACATGAAGAAGAATATATACATAATATTTATATAATATTTATATATAACATAAATATTATGTTAATGTCGAAGGAGCAAATTATTTTATCCCAGGCCTTTAAAGAAATCACATTTCTTTTTCTGAATAAAACGTTTTTATTGACAATACTAATATAAACCAATCCCTCCTATTGATTAATTCTAATTTTTAGAGAAAATAAAGGCAGGAACTAGAAAAATTGGGAAAAATACCAGAAAAAAGTACAAATGAGTATAAGAATACTGTTATTATCAAAATTTTATATTACTGGTTCATTGAAAACTGCACAGAATGCATTTAAATCATATTTATCTCTGCTCCACATTCTTCCCCAATCCCCACTTCCTTCTCATCGAACTCTGTGTACACTCCCCACAAATCAAGTTGGAGTTTCCCGTTACTCCTGGATATATGCCCTTCCACTGGTGCACGACCAATTCTTATCCTTAAAGAAAACTGACCTTCAGTCTTTCAGAAGCTGTCAATTGCCCATAGCTCTAGAAGGGGTGGAACTTTGCACCTACTTACTTTCTCCATGCTAGAATTTGATCTGGCTTAAGTTAACAGGTTTGTGGATGCTTTCTCAACGACTGTGAATTATTATGGGCAACAGCCCTACTATAAGCCCAAAATAAACAAATAAAAAAGGAGCTTCTGCAATGAGAGTTAACAACAATTTTGTTAGAAAGGAAGGAAATATGACTAAGAAACTTCTTTGACTGCATCTAAGAAAAATAGGTAAGAAAAGTACATGGAGTACCAAAAATTATACACGTTCTACACCATGAGTGTGTTACACACACACACACACACACACACACACACACACACACACACACACACACACACACACAGTATCCAGGCTTCATTGATGAAGAAGTAATCTACAAACCCCATCCACCAAGATGCAGATAAGAGAGAAATGTGGGCTTACATAGAAAGAATTTTCTGTATCTTTGTGGTGTTTGTCCCGGCAAGCTTTCCATTCTCTCATTCAACTCCTATTTATAATGAAGCTGCCTAGCTATGTGGTTGTCATTTGGATATTGTGCTATAACTTTGAAGAATGGTGGACTTTTTTTCTTAATTTTACTTATTTCAACAAGAACATGTTACTTGGGGGAGAGAACAAACACACTTTCTGAGAGCTGTGATAGTTCCTTGAATTTCTACTCCAATATTGCTAAAATCCTGGGAGAACTCTGTTTTTGCCAGGAGCATCAAGTTCCTACCATTCTCACTGATGATGAATTTATCTTGCTGCCTGTTTGTGCAGAAGATACAGCAAGTGTCGTAAAGCTGAGCTTTATGGATTTTTTTTGAGTTAGGAAATAATCCTTATTGCTTAGGAATCTGGATTGTATAAAGCACTGTGATTGTACTTGGGTGACCATTTGTGTTGGGTCCACAGGGGTCACGCAAAGAGGAGGGCAGTCCACCAAATCTCAGAAACCTGGAGCAAACTGTATTCCAGAAGAAAGAAATCTCCATATAGCACAAAAGCATGAAGCTTTTCTTCCTATAATCTCTGTTTTCCTCTTCTTGCTAGCATCTGAAATTAGTTTACTTGCCTTGTTCCTTTCTCAAAAACTCATCAAACTTGGTTCTCAAACTTCCTTGTGAGTCTATAAATTCTTTTATTCTTAAACAAAAAGAACTTCAGATTATCCAGTAACATATGGTTATTGGTCACATGGTATATGAGATTTATCTGTGGCCATGTATGAAGACTTGCTGTTCCTTTCTTTCTTTCTCTCTCTCTCTGTCTCTGTCTGTCTCTGTCTCTGTCTCTCTGTCTCTCTCTCTCTCTCTCTCTCTCTCTCTCTCTCTCTCTCTCTCTCTCTCTTTCTTTT
>NC_022031.1:53068461-53080101 GCF_000317375.1 Microtus ochrogaster
TCTCTCTGTCTCTCTCTCTCTCTCTCTCTCTCTCTCTCTCTCTCTCTCTCTCTCTCTCTTTCTTTTGTTTTTGATGTGGTTTCTCGAGACAGGGTTTCTCTGTAGCATTGGAACCTTGGAACCTGTCCTGGAACTATCTCTTTTAGACCAGACTGGCCTCTAACTCACAGAGATCCATCTGCCTCTGCCTCCTGGGCGCTGCAATTAAAGGTGGGCACCAACACTGCCCGGCCAAAACATGCTATTTTAATATTTTAAGGATTACACGATTACAAAAACGTTCTATTGTCTCCTCCCCTAACAGTTAACAAATGGATCCACCAACTACCTAGTCAGGCCTCTGAGGAGATATACTTTGGGAAATAATTACCTCTTAATGACATGTGCTCTTAAAGACCCCAGAAGCTCTTCTCTCAGTGTAGTTTCTTACAGATTCTCATTGTTGAATGTGGTAGTGTTCATATTCTCAGTTGATAAGATCAACAATCTTAAGCAGGCTTAGACATGCCACCCATATATCTATGAAAGAAAATGTAAAACCAGGCCCAATAACCGGGCGGTGGTGGCGCACGCCTTTAATCCCAGCAGTCGGGAGGCAGAGGCAGGCGGATCTCTGTGAGTTCGAGGCCAGCCTGGTCTAGAAAAGCTAGTTCCAGGACAGGAATCAAAAGCTACGGAGAAACCCTGTCTCAAAAAAACAAACAAACAAAAAAAACAAAAACAAAAAAAACACACAAACAGGCCCAATACTCAAATTGAAGCCACCCTAAGGGTTAACCTGCCCCTAGACATTAAACATTGTGCAAACTTCATCTGCCCCTTGCTTATCATTATGTTACAAACTTGTGACTTCCTAGTCAACATATGATTTTGCTTTGCGTATTTTAGTCATGAAACAAAGCAGCCTGTTCTTGTTCCCTCTTTTCTAACCATTAATTTCGCTGGAGATGCTTCACTGTCTTGCATGCATGCGTGCATACCTTTTACAATCTCTACACCATAAACGCATTGTTGAAAAGTAACCAGATTTGATTTGTTGCCCTACTCTTCTTGAGCATTTCTGAGGTTTTCTTTTTTAATTCTGTGAGCACTCCCAAACACGCCTCATGTGTACAAGATTGTCTCTCTCTATCAAGCATAGGAAATGTATCACATGATGGTCCAGGCAGTAAATGTTTCAGTTATGTAAGGCATCCCATGTCTGTTGCAATTACTAATCTGTTCCACCTTGCAGAGAGGACATTGTGAGAGCCAAATAAGCAAAGGACTCATTTGAGAATTGGCAACATTTGACTAATAAAAGCAGGCAGGGGTGTGATTCTTTAAACAGTAGGCTATGCTGATTGGCCAGTAAGCTCTGAGATATGCATAACTCCTCTTTCCCAGAACTGATATCACAAATGTGTACAACTTTGCTCAACCTATTTCTTTGTATGTTGATGCTTAAGAATGAACTCAGGTTCTCAATCTTGTAAGGCAAACACGTTACTGGGTTTTCTCTTTTTTACTCCAAAACTAAAATTTTAATATATTTAATTTTAGAGTTTAAGGTTTATTCACTGCAAAAGGGAGTAAAATTTATGGACAGTTAACACAGGTTAATTTTTTGAACTACATAATAAATTCATTGTGCTCTCCATGGATAAAATTAAAATATACAAAATATGGGAAATAATGGACAATGGGACTCAGTTAAACTGAGTCCAGACTGTCTTTATAACTTGCTGAATGCACAGAACAGATGTCACGTGGTTGACGTTGGAACCCGAAATATTGACCTTCCTCAGATAGTAATAATAATAATAAATAATCTTGATTTTTGTGCATTTCGGTCCTTTGACATTGATCTGTTTCTCACTTTATATTATTATTGAGCCAAACATTCAGCATTCGCATCCTGCCTATTATTTTTATTGTGGCACACCAGTCAGTTCCAATAAAGACTGGGAACCTTTCAATGAAATTTATAAGCTCCAAATTGAGTATCTTATTGCGTATGGCATGTGTCAGGGAAGATGAATTAGCATCAGCCTCCTCAGAGAGGCACCAGAGATCAGTCAGCTTTCAGAACACTTAAATGCCTACCAATTTACCTGCATTACTCAGGAGAATGCAAATTCAGTTTCTTGAACATATATATTGTTGATATTCTTCCATTGTGGGTTTGCTTTGCCAATACTAATACATGAAGCAATCCTTTTTAAGCTTTTGGTAGGTCACTTCATCTGAGATCTTTCCTCCACAAAACTAATATGTAACATTTTCTCCAAACTGAAAAGTAGTAATCCACTGGGTGTGTTGGTTAATTTCACAGTTTAGAAGGAAGGACATGGCAAGTTTGAGGCCAGACAGGGCTATATAGTGAGTACCAGGAAGGTTGGGGCTGCACGGGGTGTGTGTGTGTGTGTGTGTGTGTGTGTGTGTGTGTGTGTGTGTGTGTGTGTGTGTGTGTGTCCTGTCTCAATTACAAAGGCAGCCAAACCTGTCGTTGTCCAGGTACCATGAGGCAGAAGCAGAAAGATTAGGAGTTCCAAGTCAGCCTGGACTATTATATAGTAAGACCCACCTCAAAAAAATACAAAAATCAACCCAAAACTTACTAAGTAATCCCACAGAAAGTAGCACAGTTATGACTGAAGTTTCACCACCTGAGGTGAACTGGGAACCACTATGTCTTAAGACAGCCTGGCAGCACACACTGTGGCCTTGGCCTAAGGTGAGGAACCACAGCTGGTCTCTAAGTATGTCATCAGGCAACACTGCCCAAAGCCATGGTTAGGCTCTTGGCATAATAGTCCTTTTGCTAATGTAAAAGTGAGCTGGGTTTAAATTTGCACTCCTATCTTCCCTATTAAAGGAATAAGCAGGGACAACGCACATTTAAGGATGGTGCTTCTGTAAGTATTTTGCTATACGCAGCTGAAAGAGAAAATTTTAGACCTCGAAGCAAGCTACTTCATGTCACAAAGGTCGCAATATCAATCTGTACCTAATTTTATAATGACGATTTCACATAGCAAGCTTAAGCAAGATCAAAAAGAAGAAATTCCATTCAGCAGACTCACAGAGAAGCAGAAGGACAAAGGACATTTATGGGCATTTGGGGCTGTACATGATTACTGAATGTAGGCAGGTAAAGCTAGATAATGTGGCGTTCAACAATTTTGATGAAACAATAAAATCCATTTCCATAAATATGGAGGAATGGTGCTTTGTGATAAAATATCCTTGTAGAAAAGTTTTCAGAGAACAGTTTTGAGTTCTCAGCACAAATAAAATTATTTGGTGGTTTTTACAGAGGAAAATACGCTTGAAACATGTCCTTAAAATGAGCAGAAAACCCTTGTACACTGTCTCATAAAATAGTATCTCTTCTGCCTTAGGATGCCTGTTTCCATTTAGAAGTAAAAGATGTTTAATATCTGAGAAATAAAAACAGTGAGGACATTATGCCCACTAGCATGATCAGCAGCTCAGAAACATTGAACAAAAGAACATATGGTTCTTTTATATTCACACACACAGACAAAGGCATAAACATATATATATATATATATATACACACACATAGAGATACATACACAAACACGTGCATAAATACAAAAGTCACAAACACAAAAAGACATACAAACATAAATATAAACATACAGACACATACACTCAAAGAGAAAGAAAAATGAGACTTTAAGTTGTTACTTTGTGTTGAAAGCCAAATCTTTCATCAAAAAATTTACAGACATTAAGTTTTTCCTCCTCTTCATACCGTGTATGTGTGTGTGTGTGTGTGTGTATGTGTGTGTGTGTGTGTATGTGTGCCTACATGTTTCTCTCTCTCCTTCACTTCCTATTTTCCTTCTCTTTCTGCATTTTGACAGCCATTTAAGTGCTTGGTAACAGGGCCTCTTAAAAGAATTGTGAGGTTTTTGCTGCTAACACTGAGGAAGCCTCTCCTAAAGGAGCCAACCCTCTACTTGCCCTAGCAAACAGAGCCTACCTAAGACAATGCTGTTACCAAGAAGCCATGCTTGATTTTGTGCTTTTGTATGTCTAGAATCCTTAAAAAAAAAAAAAAAAAAAAAAAAAAGCTTTCTCAGGTTTTATATGGAAATTCTTGTCAAACAATTGGGCCCCATTTGTAGACAGAGAATAAGCCCTTCCACTTCCCAGAATTCTCCTTGTCTGGCTGTCCCTCCTATACTTCCTGCCTGGCTACTGGCCAATCAGCATTTTATTAAACCAATATGAGTGACAAATCTTTACAGGTTACAAGAACATTGTCCCATTGCACTTGACAGATGTTTTAGTCATTTCAGAAAAAAAGAACCTCATGTAAGAGAAGTCCCAAACATTATTAACCTGTGGGTAAGTCTGTTGTACATTTTTTTTTTAACTGATGATTGATGTGGGAGGGTCCACTAAATCTGGGTAGTACTACCCCTGGTCAGATGATTCTGGGTGCTATAAGAAGGCAGGCTAAGCAAAACAGGAGGGACAGCCAGTTAGCAGCCTCTGAAAAAGTTCCTACCTTCAGGTTCCTGTCTTGATTTCCTGGACGCTGGACCCTCTCCTCCATGAATGGCTTTTGGTCATGGTGTTTTAGAGCAGGAACAGATATTCCATCAAAACTTAGGTGACCAGTGTGGCGACAGGAAAGTTGCTAATCATTTTGTAGGTTTACACTCAGTAGTTAGTGATTAGGTCATTGAGGACACTGCCTGAGTAAATTCTCCGATCAAGTTCTGAGGAACGTATGAGCCTGGATGAGTTGTTACAAAGCCTGAATCTCCCTCGAACTTGCTGTCTAGGATGGAATCTTTGATGCCATTGACTCTTGCCATTGCTGTTTCCTATACTGTGATATAGGCAAAAGATCCTTCAGTAGATATGAGTCTAAGCCAGAGACATGTCATTGAAATTACAAAGCACTTGGCTAAAGGATCACTTTATAATTTTATTACGCCTCATGTGTTTTGTTTTAGCCACCAAAGTGTGACTAATAATTGGCATCCTATGTAACAAATATGAAGCCAAACTAGCAAGCCTGAGAGATATGTGCTTAGATAAGAAAAGATTGCTAATGCTGATTAAATCTGCAGAAGTGGATTTGCTTTCCCCTATGTGGATTGTGGGGGGGGGGGGCGTTGAACTCAGGTTGTCAGGTTGGTGTCAAGTGCTTTCACCGATTGAACCAACTCCCTGATCCCCTACTAAAAGTTTCTAAAGTACTTATTTTTAAAAAAAGGGAAATTAGAGATGCATGTAAGTGAATAACAGCATCACATTTTTTTATGTATTTTGATGATGATTTGAAATGTTTTTCAGCTTTGTTCACGTGGTTATACACTGTGGCTTCTAAGCATTAATTTTGTCGTCTATCATTTGCATAAACTTACAGTCACATGAAAAGGAGGGGGTACTGTGGAAGAAAAGATGTGAAAGAGTTAGGGTAAGTGATGTAATTTGATTTTAAAAGAAGATAATGCCTTGGGTTAATTAAACGGGACTTCAAAAAGCAAGATGGATCTATAGAAAGAGGCAACAAAAATGTTCTTCCTCTTACTCTGCTTTCTTCTTTCTCTCTTATCTCTCTCTTCATTTTAGTAGAGAAAAAGGGTCTTTGAAAATGATTCTAAAAAGTCTATTACTACCTAAGGAGACCTGTACTTAGCATCAATTTATTTGCAGGGCAGTTAATCTGCCACCCTTTGATCCACTGCATGATGTCCTCCTTTAATGGAACTGTCACAAGACAGTACCACAGCTACCCGCTGCTCCTTTCTTGGTTTTCTGAGGGAAGATTATTGAAGGTTGTAGCTAATTTCTGACTGCCCATGCCTCTCTTGCTGCAACTACTCACGCTAATGGATGTCAACTCTCCTTGGTTAAGAAATAAAAGGGATCTATAGATTGGCAATAAACAGGGATACTGCTCACAAAATCTGCTTCGGCGAACTACCTACCGTTCCTGTGGGAAATGGAGCAGCTGGCATGGAGACGCGGGGGGCTAAAGCATTCATTCAGGTGAGACTTGGGATCAAGCAGGAAAGGCACAGTTTCTCTTTCTACATTTGACCAAGAGACACCGCGTTGGTGGCAAGGCTGCACATTGTATCTGAGAGCCGAAGTGGTAAATCACAAAGGCACTGTAGACTCACTGTCCTCGGAGCTGGGTGATGCGCTCAAGAGGTGCCTCAGAACTCCGGCTGTATGGAAACTTACCTCTGTTTTTGAAAAATTGACAGAGCTGACCATGGAGGGTGGTGGCTGTAGTCTTAGCACCTGGGAAGTGGAAATAGGAGGATCGGGAGTTCAAGGTCATCCTCAGCGTTATGATGAGGTCGAGGCCAAACCAGCTGTGTGAGAGCCTAGCACAGAAACAAAAACAGCTAAGAGCCTGGTAAATGCTTGAAAAGTCATTTACAAGTTATTCGTTGTATTTCAACACTAATGTCGCAGTAAAAATTCCACTAAGCACACCTTCACGATATGAACATTTTATGTTTTCCTTTTATGTGAGGAAGGAAAAACAAGGATTGGTAATATACTTTGTACTTCGTACTTAAATTTAGCATGGCAATTGCCTGGAAAGTTATTGCTGAACTTTATTCTCAAATACGTAGAAGGCTGCTCTGTTCTACTTCTCAATGCCACTTTTTACATAGCTCTCACGGGTGAAGTAACAAACCTTGGGCTTGACACGCTATCAGAAACCTTACAGGTCTGTCCTCTAGGACTTCCTGTCAGTGTTCCAAAGAAAAATAACACAGTGAGTGAAAGGAACGAAAACCTGAGGGCTAAGAAGTCTACTTACAGAATGGTCTTTCTACCCCTGCCTCTTCATTGCTCTTTCTTTCTTGTTCTCCATTCTAATTTTCTTGTACTGTCTATAATTTCTTAGCTCTAATCCTCTGTCTCCATCATAATTCTAATTCTCTGTCCGTACTGTCTGTAATTTCTTAGCTCTAATTCTCCGTCTCCATCATAATTCTAATTCTCTTGTACTGTCTATAATTTCTTAGCTCTAATTCTCTGTCTCCATCATAATTCTAATTCTCTACGACCTTCTTTTTCTTCTTTTTCATTTATCTGTCTCTGCTAATTTCCAGGATGTTTCTGCTCTAATTTCAGCTCCAGCTTCTGTTGCCACGACTGTCAACTCTATTTTTTTCTTAACCAACTATAAAGATTCAGAAAATCTTGCAAGGCATAGGTAATCAAGCAACCTGCATCAACAGACAAGGGAAGTTTATGGTTCTTGGTCCAGTAGCATTTTTTGTCAAATGTTAGCAAGCTCTAATGTTAGCAAGTTCTTAAGCTTACTGCTTATCAGAGGTACCAGTGAAGGTTTGTCTTCCTCTGGGCTGTGAGCAGATGGTTAGTTATTTTTCTTGAGAGTAAGACACAATCAGTAAATCTCCTGAACTAAAGTCAGCAATAAACTGATGGAAAGGTGAGGTGAGGAGTTAGGAATCTTTTAATGTAATGCTAGTTTTAAGACATCACTTTCTTATCTATAAGTGAGATAAAAATCAAAGCATGCTTATTTTTTTTTAATCTATGTGAGCAGCTATGAATCAACAGCTTTGGGCACATAGTAATTCTATGTCCTTGAATATCTGGGAATGTCTTAAATGGGATGCTCTAGCTTGTACTTAAATATTGCCTGCCAATAAAGATAATTGCAGGAAGGCAAATCCCTGCATTTACACATGAGAGAGGAACGAAGGCATGGCAGTGAGAAACTGTTTTTACACAAAGCTATTGGATGTAATCAGTAAACAACAAAAGTATAAGGAAGATAGTATTCAGTAAATGATTAAACGGTGCTGAACTGTGGGAATTAATCTCCAAATTTGTGACAGAGGAGATTCAGCAACAGCAAAAAAATCTACAGCAAATGACAGCCATTTTATTCACAAGGCAATAATTCCAAAACGCCTTGCATCCTGGCTTAAAACTTCAACAATGTCCTTGGCTCTGATGGGTTGATCTTGTGAAATGATACTGGTTTAATTACTGAATGAGTCTTCAGTTCGTAGCAACACTCAGGATCATATGTGAAAGATAAAACAGTGGAATTAAATATAAAAGAGTTATTATTTGGGATGGTGTAAGGTATGGCATATTCTTAGTGATTATCATATGAGACTGTACTATTGTCCTCATGCTGATTATCACTTGTCACCATAACTGCTATTGTCATGACGACTATCTATAGGAAGATATATGATAAATAAAAATTCCAGAGAGAGAAATTTGGATTCACTGATTTATTTGGACCCAGTAACGAATCCTAAAGCCCTTAGAATTTTTATCCAATTTGGCTTAAATTAAGACTGAGTCTACCAGCTATCAACTGAGCATGTAAATTAAAAATGTTCTTTCTTTAAAGAGGTCAATTATGTTCTTTCCTAGAGGAAAGGTCTAACAATTCTACTTTACTTAATAATGAGAGATGAAATTAACCACAAACATCGTCAGTGACACCATGGAAGGCCCTCATGTACCCCTGTCTTTATATCCAAGACCATGCATGCTCTAGCTAGGTTTCAGTCTGTGTAGCCTCCAAGTCTGCATCCTCCCCTGCATTCTAAATGGAGCTGAGTGTTCCCCTTCGACCTTCTCTATTTTAGCTGTCCCAAAATCTGCCAAGTATTCAAACAAGCCCTATATTAAACCCAATGAGTAGAAATCCTCCTATTAAATATCCATCCCTCACTAAGCTGCAGAAGGAGATGGGAGCAGTGTAGGAGGGATATTGAAAATCTCATATTTCCAATCCTTTAAGAAATATGACTCCAGCAAATTGAGGTTCCTCTCCAAAAATAAACCCTCTCAGAAAAGATCTCTTAGATGGAGAGATTGGATTGTGAATTCTCCTCTTATGGGTTCTAAATTTGGAAAACCCCAAAGGGCACTGTAACCTCTCTTATAGGACCCCTTTGGTATGGCACACCTACTAGATCAGTTCTTAGAGTGCCAGGTCTATTGCTGGGAAAATTAATGTTTATTCTGAGCATTCTGGTCAGGAGAAGAAAGTATGATGATGAGGGTGGGTGGGGCACACTAGTTATTTGGGAAGGAGAATATCTATCATACCACAGCATCCTAGGACCAGAGGTTAATTTCCCCAGTCAGGATCTCTCAAAGGGCAATTATAATCTATAAAGAACACATGAGAGACCTGAGACACCTGATTATAAGAGGGATGAATGAATCAGTTTCTTTTAATATCCACCAGTGAAAGTATTAAAGGGTAGCTGAATTTTTAGCTAAATTAAGAGACCAAAGGAGAAACTGTTCTGAATTGAACCTGGAGGATTTCCTCAGCCAGGAAATGTTTAAGCAAAATGTTGTCAGCAAAGGTTGTGTAAATATTTCCCTTAAATGTTACAAAAAGATAGATAAATAATAAACTAAAAGACCTTGAACCAAATGACCAAGGGATGAAAGTAGGTCTTTTATCCCTAAACATCATCAGACCTCCCACAGGGTAGCATCTCAAGAAAGCCCTTCCTGCATAGAGGAAAGGGGTATGATGGTAGGACATAATTATTTCAAGTGAGGGAAAAATGAAAAACTTGGGACACTTGAAAAGAGAAGGCCCAGAATGAAAAAGGAAAGATATAAAAAAGCCCACTAATTTTGATGAAGAGTGGAGGTGGGATCACCAGAATCTATGAGATGAACGATTTGAATAGCACATCAGAGAGGAGGGATTTACTTCCGTTATTAACTCTGGTGCTTCTGGCTTCCTCCGTTAGATGCTATCACAAAAGTTAGAGCTTTTTTTCTTGGAATGACTGAGACCTAATCATAACTAGGGTAGGGGTACTTTCAGTTCCCTTTTCTTTAAGAAAACTCTAGCTAAATGTCAAGATAAAGAGAAACAGGCACAGATTGTTTTTGTTCTGGAAACGGGAACCAGTCTGTTAGGGAAGATTAAATGACTATATTAAATATTGGACTTAATATAATTCAAGATGAGATCAAAATGTCTCCAATCATGAGGCAAAACCTAAATTAAACCCACTGTTTTGACACTATTCAAATTGAATTAAATACTCAGGAGAAATAGTTGGAAGGTAATATTCTATTCCTATTTCTCAGGATTGAAGAGAAGAACTTAAGTCTATCATTGAGGGACTTGGAAGAGATAGATAGACTTCTTGAACATTTGTGTCTTCTTTCAATGCCCTGATTTGCTAGTAAAGAAGCTCAATAACTTTTACAGATTGGTTCAAGACCTGCACACCATTAATCAAGAAGGTAAAAGTAAAAGTTTTGTGGGCCCTAATCCTACATACTTCTGAGAAAACCCCCAGGGATGACCAAAACTTCAGAACTATAGATTTAAATATGTTCTTGGCCAACCCTATATTGACAGACTACACTAGGTTTTGGTTGGTTTGTTTGTTTTCAGTTGGGAAGAAAGCATGATATAGACAAACTAGTAGGAACAAATTCTTTCCTCTTTTTAGGAAACCAAAAGAAACTAAATGAATAGAGTACCTTAAATGGACCCCAATTCCTGCCCAGGTGTTCTCCTCACCCTCTTTGTAAAAGTCATTTCATTTATTGTCAACATTAATGAAGGGACAGTACTTTCAGTCTTCACCCAAGATCTGGGATGGCACTGACACTTGTGTTATGTCTGTTCAAACTAACTTCAGTTACATGGGACTGGCCAAAATGTATCCACCTGGTATCAATCAATGCTCTTCTAAAAGAAGAAAATGTGAAGTTAATCTTTGGGGTAACGTGAGTTGGTATGGTGTTGTTGGGGGGAAATGTGTCATTATAGAGACAGGCTTTGAGTCTCATATACGCCCCAACCATAATAATAATTAATGCATGGCCGTTTCTATTTTCCTCTCACATTCACCATAGTTAAAATACATGTTTTTTCAGCTAGAAGTAATTTGCCTCTGGCTATCTCAATATCTATATTCTGACTGACTATGAGAAATCCCACAACGTCTAGCTCCTGCCGCCAAACCTGCCTTCCTTCTCTTCTGTGCCTCTTTTCAAATTAGCCAATCATATGTAGATTAGAAGGTTGAATCTCAGCCACTTTAGAGAGAAAAGGGTGGAGGTCATTGTAACCATGTGCTTCCTTTTAGCTTTGGATAACCAAGCACCCTTTTGCAGAGGTAAAGTTTTCCTGACTGAAATACTATATGTGAGTAGATGTCTGTTGATTTGCAACCTTAATCTTAACTCTAACATGAAGAAAGCTGTAATTTTAGTTATCAAAGAACTTTAGGGACTTCTAAGTGAAACATCTTCAACTACAAAAAGGAAGCCAATAAATTTGTTTAAATACTCCAAGATCTTACAAGTCAATCAGCCTGAGTGATGAAAAGAACCAGACCTGGGGTGTGCTAGGAAGGCTAGCTGTTACTAAATACTCTCTGTGGGCTCTCTGTCTCTGTGTGCTTGTGTGTGTGTGTGTGTGTGTGTGCATGTGTGTGCATGTGTGTGTGTGTGCATGTGTGTTCGTGTGTGGTTGTGTTGTGATATTATACACAGCCATTCTTTTTAATTTCTTTTTTTTAATTTATTTATTTATTAAGGATTTCTGCCTCCTCCCCGCCACCGCCTCCCATTTCCCTCCCCCTCCCCCGATCAAGTCCCTCT
>NC_022031.1:53080201-53082010 GCF_000317375.1 Microtus ochrogaster
AGAGCAATCAGGGTTCCCTGACCTGTGGGAAGTCCAAGGACCGCCCACCTCCATCCAGGTTTAGTAAGTTGAGCATCCAAACTGCCTAGGCTCTTTTTTTAATTTCTTTATTAAAAATTTCTGCCTTCTCCCATCCCTCCCAGTCCTAAGAGCAGTCAGGGTTTCCTGCCCTGTGGGAAGTCAAAAGACCTCCCCCACTCCATCCAGGTCTAGGAAGGTGTGCATCCAAACAGACTAGGCTTCCCAAAGGCCAGTACATGCAGTAGAATCAAAACCCTGTGTCATTATCATTGGCTTCTCAGACCGCCCTCATTGTCAGCCACATTCAGAGAGTCCGGTTTGATCAGCTCGTTCAGTCCCAGTCCAGCTGGCCTTCGTGAGCTCCCATTAGAACAGTCACACCGTCTCCGTGGGTGGATGCACCCCTCGCGGTCCTGACTTCCTTGCTCATGTTCTCCCTCCTTCTGCTCTTCATCTGGGCCTTGGGAGCTCAGTCCAGTGCTCCAGTATGGGTCTCTGTCTCTATCTCTATCCATCGCCAGATGAAGGTTTACACAGCCATTCTTGTGAGTCAGATAATTTCAATTGTCATAGAATTTTACGGTCTTCTATATTTGTTCAACTCTTTCTGAATTGCCCAAAATGACTATGTTTTACCCTAGTTTTAGCTAGCCCCATCTCTTGCTTCATTAGACTGCTCTGTAGTCCTCAATGCAATATCCAGCGGACCAGAGCACTGCAGTGGACCTTTGAGGATAACCATTGCTTCACAATATATAAAATGATAGTTTTAATCAACCTAACTGAAACCTTTGAAGCTTCTGTTCTCTGATCTACCTTTGGTATGATGTAATTGTGGGTTTGGCTTTCATAAACCCAGCCCCACTTCACAATCTGGAGTCCTGTCTGGCATGATCTTGCTCACAACCAGGGGCAAACAAAAGGCTTTCAACGTGACCTCCATTACATGGCATTCTCCTGCGCCTCACATGGGTACAGCAATTTGAAACAATGTCTTTTCTAAAATTTCTATTTGATCAGTGTTTTCTTTCTGGGTCACTGATAACTAGACAGAAAGTTCACTGCCTATAACCTAAAGAACACCTTCTACTTAACCAGCTCTTATCTCAAAATCTGCGTTATAGACTTGTTTACCACAGCTATATTTGGGATACCATTTATGCTATTTCAGTAGATATTACATATATTGTATAAAAATATGTTTGTATTATAGTATATAGTACATAAAATAGTGCAGCATTAAGAAAAATACGGATTTCTAGAAACAAATTCTGACAAATAATTTGAACATCTCACAAATAATGTCAACAATGGAAGTATGCAAAGACACAAGTCAAAGAGATGCATGTAACTGCTGAAGGAGACAGATGCCACTGGAACTGTTACTGGTAAGCCACAGCCTCATGGAGATACACAGATTAATATAAGTGGGTTAATTTAAGATGTAAGAGTTACTTAATTAGAAGTCTGAGCCAGTAGGCCAAACATTGTTGTGCCTTCTCCAGCACCATGTTTGTCTGCTTGCCACTATGTGCCACCATGAAGATAATAGACTAAATCTTTAAATCTGTAAGCTGGCCTCAATGAAATGTTTTCTCTTATAAGAAAAAAATAGCAAAGTGTTTTAGCAGATATTTAATTATCTGAATATCTCACCCCACTTTGGTTTTGTTTTCTGTCTTTGAAACTTCAGCTGTCTTTTAATTATGGCTAGAAACCAAATATGAGTGAGTACATCCCATGTTCCTCTTTTTGGGTCTGGCTTACCTCACTCAGGATAGTGTTTTC
>NC_022031.1:53082825-53103235 GCF_000317375.1 Microtus ochrogaster
AGCTGATGAGGGAGAGGGACTTGATCGGGGAAGGGGGAGGGAAATGGGAGGCGGTGGCGGGGAGGAGGCAGAAATCCTCAATAAATAAATAAATTTAAAAAAAAAAGAAACTTCAGCTGAGTTGCAAACTTACTTTATCTCATGTTCTTCAAGACCATTAGGGTGTGCTTTAAAAAAGTATGTAAAAAAAAAGTTAGCAAAAATAAACTTAGCTTAAAATTGTAACAAAAAGCATTGATAGTTAAAAAAAATCTATCTATAGATAATCTCAATTTGCTAAGCCACACCACATATATAACTTAGATTCTACTCTTGTTTAGAATGAAAAAGGACTTTTTTAGACTAAACAATCAACAGCAGATGTCCAAGATGATTTATTTTATTTTCCCTAGATTAAAAAGTCGACAGCAGACCTCTAAGATATTTTGGAAAAGAAAATATATGTTTGATGATTAAGGTTTATGAAGCCCTAAGATTATAATAGTCTATACAGTGTAAAAGAAACTGACTTAAATATGTATGTCTTTGCTATCTTTGTTAAGTTTCATCTATTTGAGGACTGGAGTCCTCTATAAATGATACTGGTGTTTTGTAAAAGTGTTCTAGGAAGAAACCACAAAAATGAGGGTCACTGACTGTGGAGTATATTTATAGTTTAAAGTTTATTTTATACTAACTGATCTTCATGGGGGGTAGAGAGGAGATTAAAAGCTAAACTTTCTTGGACTTTTCTTCCCCAAGGGCTCTAAGATAAACCCCATTTATCTGGCCAGGGTTTGGTTATTGACTGCCCTCTGGACCTATTTACAAGCTGTTTAATCCAATATATAGCTGACCTTCTATTATGCAGCTTTTTGTTCTCACTGTCAGAAAAACATACTGCTCAACTTCTTAACTTTGTAGGAAACAGGATATAGAGTTTCCCCTTCCACAGCTCAACTTTCTGTCCTTCAGATCAAGTATCTACGTTTTTTGCTATCACCCAACAGCTACAAATTCACTCTTGATGGTCTCACATACCTTCATTCACTGAGGAATACATTTTCTCTTTCCTTGGCCTGATACTTCATAACCTGGTTCCCCAATTTTGCTCTTCTTGCTAATCTCCTCTATGGTATAGAGGGTACCATAATTGAGTCCCTAAATCCTATCAAGCCTGTTACACATATCTTCTCTCACCTCAGAGAGGCACTCCTACAGTCCTCTGCTCTGGTTTTTCAACACCATAACCTAACCTTTATTCTATGTACTAATAAAAATGGGGAATAGGTCTGGGGATTTGGGACAAATGAGAGAACCCACCATTGCTCATGTTGCCCATGACTTTTCAAACAGGTAGAAGAATGACAGCAGATAGATGGAAGAAAAGTGATATAGATTCACAATAGAGGAATCAGTCATAAAGTAGATTTAATTCTACCATTTTCAGTAAAATGCAGGGAACTGAAAGGCAGTATCATGCTTTAGCTAAGTTATGTGTGTAAAGAAGAGAACCATATGTACACTTGCAGCTACAGAAATCATTGACCTGAAAAGAAAACACTGATTTTGAGGCCATGAGAAGGAGGCATGGGAGAGATTTGATCAATACATACATGCTGTATTTGTGTTTGAAAATATTGCCGAGATTCTCTGCAGTACATGCAATTAATATGGTTCAGCAGAATAAATTCATAAAGGAATAACCCTAATTAATAAGCAAATGAGATTAAATATTTCTTGATTTATTTATATATGCTAATTTATGTGAATTGATTTCCACATGTTGATTTGTGTATTGCTATATTAGATTTGTGTATGTCTCAATTAATTAATATGTCATTTTCTTTTCATTACTATGTTAGAGATTTGAAGTATTAAAAGTGGCATTAGTCATATGCTTCCATTTAATGGCTAGTGTTGTCACTGTTACCTTGCACAAGGACAGCAGAGTCTCAGAGCTGTGTTTATATTTGAAGGTAAAGAAAGGACTATAGCCGGGCAATGGTGGTGCACGCCTTTAATCCCAGCACTTGGGAGGCAGAGGCATGCGGATCTCTGTGAGTTCGAGACCAGCCTGGTCTACAGAGCTAGTGCCAGGACAGGCTCCAAAGCCACAGAGAAACCCTGTCTCGAAAAACCAAAAAAAAAAAAAGAAAAAAAAAAGGACTATAGAACTGACGACAGAGAGAGCAAAAAAGCATTAAGATTATAAATGGCATCATAACTGGGGTCATCCTTGTGGATTCCTGGGAACTTCCCTAGCACTAGGTTTCTCCTTAAGCCCATAATGTTTCCCTCTATCAAGACATCTCTTTCATTGCTCTCCCACTCCATCCCTCTCCCAACTAGACCATCCTTTTCCCTCATGTCCTCATCCCCCACCCCATTCCCTCTATTGCCCCTACACTCTTTGCATCTTCTTCCACCAACCCATTTACCTAGGAGATCTTGTGTATTTCCCCTTCCAAGTGCAATTCATGTTTCCCTCTTAGAGTCCTCCCTGTTACATTATGGGCTTAAAGAGAAAAAAAAATACTATAATATTGCATAATTGACTTTATATCTATGAAGTATGATACTTAGGTTAGAGACTCTGAATTGTTGCTTTCTTTCTGCTTTGATTAGAGCATTCTCAACCCATGTCAAAGCAAGGCAAGCAATACCTAAGCACTGTGAGTGGTTACGCTTGCTTATTTAATTACAGAGATCCCAGCATCTTGGAAAAAGACTTGTTACTTAATATTGCACTGTGAGTATTTTGTTGTTGCTTTTTTTCCCCCAAAATAGTTAAAGGGTATTTTGCAACAGATCATATAAATAATAGAAGAGCAAGAAGAGACCTTCATAAATTTATAAAAGGCACTAGAACAATTGAAGAGTTTAAATTAGGAAAACATGACCCTTAGAAAAGAACGAAATAGCCTTGAAATTTTGTAACTCTCAGTAATTCTACATGATGAAGGGCTTTTAATAGTATAAATTTTTGCTAATTGTTAACTTATGTTTTTTATAATTTTAAGAATAATATACTGTAAATAATATAATTTTGCAATCTAGTATAATGAACAGACGAAGATTAATATGTCGAAAGAAAATGTAGAGTTTATATAAAGCATTCAAGAAAAGTAGATTGTCATAAGTTTACCTTCAAAGAATATTTGAGTAGAAGAATATGAAACTACTAATAGGCTTGAGAAATAGAGACACCTTATTGGATACAATTTGATAAATAACTTATTTTAAGTCAAGCCTAGAGAACAAAAGCTGCTCAATCTCTTTTAAAGCCTTATAAGCACTAGAAATAAGCCATACTCAAGACAGGCAAATAGCTCATATTCCTCTCATATTCAGAACTACATTGGGAGAACTGTGTGTATATGCATTATGTGTGTATGTCCGTATGCATGTGTATATATGAAGTGGTTTGAATGAGAATAGCCCCCATAGGCTCATATGTTTGAATTCTTTGTCCTCAGTTGATGGAATAGTTTGAGGACCTTGTTGGTATAGGCTTTTTAGAGGAGGTTTACCATTAGGAGCCATCTTTCAGATATCAAAGGCTGACACCATTCTTTCAGCTCTCTCCGCCTGTGACTTGTGGACCAAGATACAAGTTTTCAGTTCTTGCTCTAATCCCATGCATCCCTGCCTGCCTGCCTGCCTGCTACAATTCTTACAGACATGAGGATCATTAGTTCTAACCCTTTGAAACATTGAGCCACAAATTAAATGCTTTCTTTATAAGTGGCTTTGATTATGGTGTTTTATCACAGCAATTAAAAAGCAACTAAGATAATATATCTGTATATATGCATGTTCAAATGTATATGAATGTGACTTTGTATGTATGTGTATACAAATGTGAATGTGTATATATGTGAAAAGTATCTATGTGCATGGATGTGTTGGTGTGTAAATACTGAAGGTAGAAAGAGGATGATGAGACTGGCCAAACAACGAAGTGAGGGCTGAAGAGAAAAGAGGGTGATGGCTTGAAAGTGCTGTGAAAGCCAGAAAAGAATCTATTTCACAAAGAGAGGAGGGGGCAAACCAGAGGAAGACCAAGGGATGGGGTAGGATAGAGGGAATAATGATAAAAATGGACAAAGAATAATAGTAAAAAGCGTATGAAAATACCACAATAGAACCGATTACAAAGTCTGTAAAATAATACTCATGCAATTGGCCGATTTCTAAGGAAAGCAGTTGATGACAAAACTTGAAACAGCACCACAGGTGCTTTTGGCAGAGTACCTTTATTTTAACTGCTAGGGGTTAACAACAGAATCTCAGGTGTGTTTGTCAACATTCACCTGTGATGTGCATACGCTTCATGCTCTGTTCTCAAATGCTTTCCTTTTAAGAAGAGCATTCCACATGGTCCTTGCCATCAATAACAATCTCCATCCTGTAGCCTCAGCTGGGTTTTCTGTTCTATTTATACGATCCTCTCTATAAACATTCTTTCATTTGTAACAGAAATTGAGTCACTGAGATGAAAATATTGTTTTATACTTTCACAAAATTATACGAACTTTAAAAAAAGTAGTAATACTACAAATAGAAGTAGCAGAGGATTCTAGTTATCTAACCTGGTGGATGACTAAATGTAAAAGCAATGCCAATAATTTTGTTTACTTACAAATACTTGCAAACATTGAAATATCTGTTCTTCTTGTAGAAAATCTTAACTTGAATATTATTTGATTCTTTTTTTAATGTATGATACACAGGCCAAGCCAGAATAACCAACACCTGTTGACTTCCACAGTCTTCAATCTCTGGCTCTATGTTTTCTTATGATGCATACTATATCCTACTACTTAAGATTTTAGTTTAAAAAAATCCTCATTTTCTAATTCTTATTGTTAGTGTTCTTTTGAGACATTGATTTTGTTCATGATTACAAATATAATGTAGAGCTAAGCATAGAGATATAAAATATAATAAAACAGCTTTCACCTATTTTGTTAGGTTTATCATTTCATTTAATTTTTATTAATTAGATTTATTCATTTATTTTACATCCCAACCACAGTGCCTTCCATGGGTATCAATAAATCATGGCATAACAAGTTGTTGAGGACTGAGCTCCTTCCATTGTATTAAGGCTGGGAATGACAATCCCGTGTAAGGAATAGATCCCCAAAAGCCAACCAAATCATGAGGGACAGTAAGTGCTCCCACTGGCAGGAATCTCCCAAGTAAATCAAGCCACACAACTGTTACACATACATAGGGGATGAAGGTCAATCTTATACAGGTTCCCTGGCAGTTGGTCCAAACTTGCTGAGCTAAATCTCCATGTTCTCTCTTTTAATTATTTTTTTTCCATACTTCTCTCAGATCCTTACCTTCATGCCAACCTAACTGCATTTTCTTATGTTCTTTACTCTCTGATGGAGATGGGTGTTGTATCTTATCTGTTGCTTTCATTGGTTAAGTAATAAAGAAAACTGCTTGGCCCTCTGATACGGTAGAATTTAATAAGACAAAAACATACCAAAACAAAACAATAATTTCACATGCAGAAAAAGCATGGAATCCATTTTGTGTTGGCCAAAATACCCTTGGGCATGAGCCTGTTGTGAGGTGGGGTTGGTATACTTAGTGACACTTCACTAGAGAAAAGTGACTTATCATTTCCCAGAAAGTAGCAATCTCAAAAAATTCTTGGTTATGGGTGGAAATTTACCTATATTTCCATTTCTTACCATTGTAATTTTGTACGGCTTAAATTTATACTGGTCCTATATATGTTATCACTGTCTTTGTGAGTTCAGATGTATATTAATCCCATTTTCTCTCTCTCTCTCTCTCTCTCTCTCTCTCTCTCTCTCTCTCTCTCTCTCTCTCTCATGATTTACACAAATAATCAGGTGTCTTTTCAGATATACGGTTTATTGTCCACACATCATGCCTCAGAGAAAGAGAAAAAAAATTACCTTAAAGAATTGGCAGCAAAATGTTCGGAAACACTAATAATCTACATCTATCTGAGGTCACAGATACCTGCAGACAGAGTCTACTCCCAGACAGCAAGTGGAGGCGGCAAAAGTGGGGTGAAAATCGAATTGCCCAGTTGCACAGCCAGCTACCATACCTATGTCCGCTAGTAGGCAAAGGACAGTGAGTGGATGCTGACTCCGCAATGGAGCCCCGTGAGAGTGATGGAGGCTACCTGGTCATGGACAGGGCACTGGACACTCAACAGTCCCAGGTCCATAATCAGGCTGAACGCAGGAGATCTTTGGTGATGTGTTGAACATGATGTGCTTTTGTAAGCTCTCATGGCTTGTTTGCCAATGGAATAAAATAGAGGACAGCACCTGAGCTGCATGAAGCCTGGGCTTCTCTAGTTTCCCAGAGCCCTTCATATGTTTCTCTCATTCTTGCAGACTTTCCGGTCCCTGGCTCTAATTGGTATGAGCTGCTGACTTCTAAGCCTTTTCAGGATACATATAGACGATTCCTTCTGATGTCAACACATTCTGATGTTTATTCTCTTTATTTTGGGTCCTAAGCGTTCACTGTACTGTAAAAGGTACTGTTTCCTTGTAGTCATCTACCACCTCTCCTATTTCTGATGGAACCCTGAGCTTTGATGAGAGGATTTTGATGACATGTTGGGGGATATTTGATCACACCGGGAACTCACTCCAAGTTTGCATTTGCATTAGTTAAATAACATGAACCTTGTGGCAGGAAGCAGAGGTAGCAACTAGTTGACAGAAAGTAATCATAGAACCTCAGGAGGGCATCCAGGAGAGACAGACATAGGAAGTGGTAGGGTGGAGTTTGGAGTGGCACAGGTTTTTCTGCTTTGGCAAAGCAGGAACACAGAGGTCAGTAAGGAGAGAGGGTTAGCTACTTGCTACTCAGTCTCTCTGAGCTCAGAGGTTTCCACTCCAGCCTTTGAATCTCAAGTGTTACTCATAAATACAACGATAGAGGTTTTCGTTAAAGCTACCTTTGATGGCAGCAATAGGATTGGTGGCTGCAGAAACAGAATTTCTATCGAGTTGCCTCCTGAACAGCCAGGCTGCTGCTAAAGAAGCAGACCAGTAACTGGGAAGTTGCAGTTGCTGGCTGAGATAGCAGTAGATTAAGGCACTACCACTGTACTTAAGTTAAAACAGCAAACACATCCCATTTAGAACCGAGTTCTCCAGTGTCTTTCACTTTTCTTTGTACATTGTCTAGTTCTGGGTCTCTGTGTTAGTTGCCATTTACTTAAAAAAGTATCTTCTCTGATGAGGTTTAATCCACTCTCAGTTTTATGGGTATAAATGATTATTAATGTCTTTAGACTTTATTTTATTGCTATGTTTCTTTTTGGGATAATAGTAGAAGGGTTTACTCTAGGTTGATGACCTAAATTCTCAGGGTCTTAGCCACCTTAACTGTATAATGTATGGATGGGATATGCCTTAAATACAACTAAAACGTGGTTGTCCAAGGCTTTTTTTCTCTCAGCCTTTCCCTGAGATGGACTCGGTCTTCTTCACAAAGATCTTTCTCATTACTCTTCAGTTATTATGACCAGAAGCTCTGGGCCAAATGCACAACTCTGTCCATCTTGCCTTGATACTGAACCATTAGATACTTTTCCAATCAGTCTTTTGTCTGGCAGTCCTAGGGAGTTTCTATGCATGTAGAAGTGTCCTAAGAAATACTTTTTCTTGAAAGATGAAAACGGGTTGTTGTGAAGCCTAAACAAACAGCACATGTAGCATGCCTTTCATGTACTTTTTGATCAGTCAATTTGTGATCACAGTGCACCCCCTTCAATGTTCTGATGTGATTTAAGGATGAAGAATTTACTAAAATATTAAGCAAGTTTAGACACTAAAACTCATATTTTGTATTTCTCATTTTAGCAGTAAAATGAGTAAAATAAATGAAAAATTCTCTAACATGTTCAGACAATATGAGAATACTCATGGGTCAAAAGCTCACACTGTGGCTCAGTAAGCACAAACACTGTAGAGAAATGTTCACTGGTAAAGCAGATACGAGGCTCATGAGTACAAGATTTTATGACTACATGTGGTGACAGAATAAACCAAATATTTTGAAAACAGCTCTATAACCTTTCGAATTTACATATTTTAACAATTTTTTCCATGAAGTTGCCATTCAGCTTTGTGTATATTGATCGATTTTTAAGACCACTAGTATTCAAGACCAATGATTTCATTTTGACACAAAAACTTAAAATGGAAAAAGCAGGGGTGTTAAAATAACATAGCTCAGAGAATTCTAATACATTAATAAAGACTGTTTTTTAAATAAGTGTAATACATTAATAAAAGGAAGTATAATACATTAATAAAAACTATTATTTTTTAGAACAATTCTGGTTTCAAGTTACAAGTCCTTTTCTTCATGTCCTTTTCATCTGTTTCTTGGTTCAGCTAATGACTTATTTTCAACCTATTTCTGAGTTAATAACTTATGTTGTTTTTTTCAATACTGCATCTATTAATTTATATATAACAAAGGCAATTTTGCCTGGAGGAATTTCATTATGCTTATAAAGTTTTTGTCACCAAGCAAATGAGAAATGATAAACTCTATCCAAGGCCTGAAACAAAATCAGATACCTACATTTAAAAATGAAAATCCAAGGTATAAACCTGCTGCAGTGTAAAATTACTACCTGCTAGCAAAATTTACATCAACCAGAAATGGATAGGAGAAATGTTATCTTTATCTCAGGAGTCAACATACCTGCTCATGTCCTAATATTGCTTTTTAAAGTGGAGATGTTACCTTATTCTAAGAAACTATGGATGAAGTGCCCTTAAGCATGATGTGAAATATGTAATTGCTTTCCAAAATTTCTATTGTGTCCTGAGAAGATGATGTGAACACTGGTATTGCCGTGAATGGAAGCCAATATAACATCTCTCCAGTATCATTTTTTGTCAATATATGCAGCCTTATCAAACACTATAAATCCGAATGCTATGTCAGCTAGCCATATCACTTTTAGAAAATCAATTACTCAGACATTTGGAAAAATAATAAACTTCAAATTCATACAAGTGATAATTGGGGAAAGAGTTAGATCAGGAAGAAAGAAGAATTCACATATAAACAAATATCCAACTCTTTCCCAAGCAGTACCATTAGGACTTCTGTAACTTATATTATCTCTATAGCTATCACAAGATAGTGTCAAATTTTATTCTGGTCAAGAAAGACTGTATTTTTGAAGGAGTGGCATATTTCTACAAAACGCATAAACTGATGGATTAAAGCTTGTTTCATGGGCAAGGTGACCAGTTAAATCCAAAGACTTCAGGCAAAAAGAAAATACCACATTCTTATCCCACATCAAGATTATTTAAATGACTGTGTCATAAACAAGTAGTATTATCTGTAATCTTTACAACAATCAAAAAGAAGATCCTCAAGAAAATAATTAAAATGCCCTGATTGAAAACTTCTACTCAAAAAATACCAAATATATGCAATCATTTCCAAATATAATGGAAATGATTTATGAAGCTAGTCCAATAACAAATTGCATGAAGATAATAGAAAAATATGCTTATTGATAAATCAGAAATCATTTACAACTAATTGGTAAATAGAATTCATCTTAACACAGTTTCCATCAAAATTCCAACAGAATTCTTTCCAGAACCTAAAATAATAATGATATTCAACATTATATGGATAAGCAAACAACCCAGAAGCTAAAACAATCCTCTACAATAAGGAACTTCAAGAAGTACCTCCATCCAGATTTCAAACTCTACTATAGAGCTGTACTATTAACAAATAAACAAATAAGCAAGAGCAACATAAAACCATCAAACAGTATTGGCATAAAGACAGGTGGATCAATAGAATTGAATACAAGACCCCCTCTATGTAAATCTACACCTGACATTTGACAAAGAATCCAAAATTGGACAATGAAAAAAAGAGCATGTTCAACAAATGTGTTGACATAACTGGATGTCTCTATGTTGAAGAATGTTGGAGGAGGGCTGAACATTCCCAGCTGCTCAGCCTCAAAATAACCACACAGACACTGTATTAATTAAATCACTTCTTGACTCATTAGCTCTAACTTCTTATTGGCTAATTCCCACATATTAATTTAACCCATTTCTATTAATCTGTGTATCGCCACATAGCTCTGGCCTACCGGCTAAAGTTCCAGTGTCTGTCTCTGGAGGGGCTACGTGGCATTTTTCTCACTTTTGCTCCTTCACAGTCTTGGTGACAAGCAAGAGAAAGTTGCAGCATGGATTCTTGTGCTAGTGATGCTTCGACCTTCTCATCGAGATAGTTTTCACAGACTAAAGAAACATACTAGTTTTATAAAACCGTGTAAGTAACTTAAACCACTGAAAAGCGGAGCTATAGTTCAAGATCATGACTGATGTTATAATAAGATATCTACTTTCTAATAGTAAAAAATGAACAGGATGGTGCTCACTTCGGCAGCACATATACTAAAATTGGAATGATATGGGGAAGATTAGTGTGACCCTTGAGCAAGGATGACACGCAAATTAGTGAAGCGTTCCATATTTAAAAAAAAAATGAACAGGATGTAGATCCAGATTTGGGGGGAGGGATTTTCTTTATGTTTCTGACTATGAAAGGATGCACTAAATCTTATTTTGAAATGAAATTATGTAATTTTAAGAAAGCACCTTTTACATTTATGAAGATTTTTCTGAGATGAGTAGTAGCAAATATAACTTAAATCAAAGAAACATATCCCTTCTATAGAAGTTACATAAACTATGTAAGACATAAAGCAGAGCTCGCTTGGGAAGATACTTCACAACCACTTATGACTAAAAATATAAATTCAACTCAATTCTAAAAAGTTAATTTTTCCTCATGTTTACTACCAATAAATAGGTATTTAAGTCAGAACCCTTTGCCAGTGTTGGCTTTAATAGACATGATTTGCAGCCTTTCCAAGAACATACTTACATTTTTATTTATTCATTAAAAACACAAAAGGATTGATAAAAATCATGAGAGGTAGGTTTTTTCATGCCTCTTCATTGCATTCTTTTAAATTGGCATTCTGCTCCCAGAATGTTGCTAGACAAAATGATTTTTAAATATCAGCATTCCCTGGAGAGTGCCCTGCTATTCCCATTTGCCAAGCTGAGAATGAGGGGTAAATTACATAACTCGCCTAAAGTTATGCAAGCATTTTCCCCTGGCCACTGATGGCATTGATTCGGTCCTTGATAATTGTCTGCCAGAGCTATTTAACTGTTTCCTGATACTAGGTATTGATAAGGCTGTAAAACTTTCGGGTTAAATAGATGGTCAGTGCCCTAAAAGTGTTAAATGCTTTAAGGTCCTATTTCAATACCGAAGCATCACAAAGCAGGTAATAAGAGACTGTCAAAGCCAGGAGATCTAGTGAGGTCACTCCCTCTTTATCATCAACCCAACTAGTAATGTGTCAATGATTCAGCCAAATAAATCTGCCCTATTCTATTGAAGACATCATTTTTTTAAAAGTGAATAAAGCAGTGTCATTGACTTAATTTTAATTTGATGTAACTTTTCATTATTGAGTCTCATCAGTGATGGACATACTTGTTTTGTTTTAGTGTAGATGCCAAAAACTCAGAGAGAATCTAATATCATGATGGTGGGTAAGATAGTTACTATTATTTTTCACAAATTCCCTAGATAATTGTTATGTGAACCTTTGGAGGAAAATTGATATTTATAAAATTAAAACTGATTCTATATCACATCTCAATTTACTAAGATATATTAAAGTAGTTTTTAAATAATATACAGTTAGACAGTACTCAATGTGCTTTTCTTGTGCACAAACAAACCTGAAACCAACAAGTTAAATAGTCACAATAAATCTCAGGGAGGCGAATGTAATATCTGATCTAATCCTTTTCTAGGGCGTCTGTGTTTTAAAACAGTGGCACAAAATAAAATTCATCACACTGTCTCTGTATGGTGCATCAAAGATGAGTGGGAATACTATTACACGGATAGTTGCTTCTTATAGGTTTTATCAAGGAACAATTTTACAAATTTTCTTTTTGTCCTTGTTGGTGACAAGCTGCCAAAGAGCTTTGGAGGAAAGTCTGTGGGGAACTGCAGTCTAGGACACCGTCACTGCAGCTTTCATTCTACAAAGATCTGTCCCCCATTAATGACGTATTAGTGGCTGTGTTTTGATCATCTAAGCTCGCACTTAAAGGCAAAAGTTTGCCTTTGTTCTTCATGCCAGTCCTTTATATATGGGTGTAAAATAAAAGACACATACAACTGGCATTTTGATTAATGTTCTAACAGATTGTTTTTGCTTAGTGTACTTAATTCTTCAATGAATCATCGTGTAATGTCAAAGCCGCATCTCCGACACATCCTCCTACAGCTCTGCTTCTTCACAGAATTCTTGTCTTAAATAAAAAAGGACAAGGAAAGTGTAATATAGAATGACTAAGAGTTTTGTTATGTTATTGTTACCCTGCAGCAGGATGCAAACCCTCTTCGTCAATTGACCTGTGTTTACACCTGAAACCGTATGGTATATGTTAGTGATATTCCAGTCAAATTCCATCAGTCTCTATTCTTAGTGGACCCAGCACCTAGGAGAAACAAGACCTACACCCATGAAGTAATTACTATAAAATAATCTAACTTGTTCTAAACAGGGGTTTTGTGATGGGTGTTTTGATTAGCAAACAAAGATCTTTAGTTGGTAACTAAGGTCTTCTGGACTGAAGATACCAAGGAGATGTTACTGTTACCTTGTTGCATCTTTAAAAATACTGTCAGAGATAAAGACATGAGAAAGAAATTAGTGTTAGGGAAATAGCATAAGTCATAGCATACACCTTAGCATAAGTCAAACTAACTTCCATAAATTCCTGCAGGTATTGTAGAAGTAAAGGGATGTGGTACATAGGTGATTTGTATCCTGAGACTGAAGCCTGAGGGAGTGTGACATCATTTCCTTAGATGGCATGGAAAACTGCATAGTAATGAGAAAGAAGGCAGCTGAGTGTGAGCCTAACAGAGGTGCAAAGTTTAGGTAGGAGAAATCGGGTAGCGAAAAAGCTCCAGTGGCAAATGTACGGTTTGTTATAAAGGGAGCTCTGATAGAGAGGACAGTGTGAAAGGAGGGGAAAAACTAAAAGCTGACAGAAAACACAAAAGAGATGATGAATTGAAGTTCATTCGGAGATTTTTAGTCAGAAATTTAAAAAATAAAACTGGAAATTTTGGAATAAAGTATATATTTAAACCTCAAGAAAGTATCAGTATTGAAATATTTGATTTCTTTGAGAAGAAGCCTATGCAGATGAGAAGAAAGGAGAGCAAAAAATGGTTCTTTGAATTGTCATTAAGGGGGAGGGTAGGTGAAAAGGAAATAATGGACTGGAAGTCAGGTGGTGGGCATGGAACAGACGGGTAGGTAGAGAAAGGGAGGACATCATGCAGAAATCATGCAGAAATCAGTGGGCATCCTGCTCGCTTGATCAGTGTCTCTTAATTGTAAACGTGTATACTTTACCTGAGTTTCTTCCCCTCCTCCAGAGCGAGAATGACCTGCAGCTGTGACATCTTCCTTGTGAGTAAGTTTCATCCCAAGGAAGCATTACTTCATTGATGATTTAAAACGTGTCCTTGCAAAAGGCATTCAGCTCCACTAATCACGTCTGTAAGGATCACACGTCTGCAAGTGTCCTGCCCACGTAGGTTAGGATGGTCAGCTCTACCTCCACCACTGTGTAAAAGGAGGCAACTCATGCCTAGATCTCAGCAACCAAAACATTTCAATTGATCTAACGTCAAGCTAGACGAGGATCTTTGTTTTTGCCTAATTGAGGAACATCAAAAAATGGCCTATTTTATTAGGAACGAAAACAATGCTGAAAAAGGAAACTGTGAGAATTCTTACAGACAACAACGGGGGAAAAAAACGCGTAAGCTTCGCAGCTGATGTCCAGAGCTCGAGGGCTTAATTAACTTTTCAGTGGTGAAAGCAACCCAGGAATGGGGTTGTAAAGGGAGCATATTCAAAGAGTGTGAGACCCCCATCAAGTCAAGCCGCTGCCTCCTGAATGTGCTCACTTGGTTCCTCACTATTTCCTATGGTCTTGACTAAAACTTAGCAATTGATGTGTTTTGTTACAGGCTGAAAAAGAATCTCCCTTAGGGTCATCCTTGAGGATCCCAGGGAATTTCCCTAATGCTATGTTTCTTGATAGCCCTTTAATGGCTCCCTCAATCAAGACATCACTTCCCTTTCTCTCCCTCACTTTTCTTTCCTTTTCTTGAACATCCCATTCCTTCATGTTCTCCTCCACCCTTCCCTTCTCCTCTCCCCCTCGCTTTCCACCCTCCGTCCTCCGTCCTTCCTAATGTACTCAGGAAGTCTTGTCTGTTTCTGCTTAACACAGGGAACCATGTATGTCTTACTTAGGGTTCTCCTTGTCACCTAGCTTCTCTGAGCTCATGGCTGGTTATCCTTTGCTTTATAGCTAATATGCACTTATGAGTGAGTACATACCATGCTTATTTATCTGGGTCTGAGTTACCTCACTCAGGATTTTTGTTTTCTAGTTCCATCCAGTTGCATGTAAATTTCAAGATGTGCTTTTTGTGTATGACTGAGTAGTACTTCATAGTGTAAATGTACAAAAATTTCTTTAACCGTTCTCCAGTGGAGGGGCATCTAGGTTATTTCCAGGTTCCAGCTTCTACAAACAATGCTGCTATGAATACAGTTAAGTAATGAACAATGGTTACTTCGGGGAAATGTACTTTATTTCACTCTTCTAAAATGCAGTATTTTCTGGTAATTAAAACGAATAAAAACAAGGCATTCATTTTATGAATGAAAAAATGCTAAGTATTACTAAATCAGTAAAAATTATTAAATCTGTGCTGAGAGGTAGATTGCGAAGCTCAGAAATATGTTTTAAAAGCTAGCAGGTATGATGCAGACTACTAGCTCAATGGCCTGGTTCTTCCTCTACAAGATTGAAACTGTTAGAATCTAAGTGTGGTGGTTTGAATAAAGATGGCCCAAAACAGCCCGTAGGGAGTTGAATTATTAGGAGCTATGGCTTTGTTGAAGGAGGTGTGTCACTAGGGGTCAGGCCATGAGGTCACAGACATTCAAACTACTTCAAGTGTGGTGATCTGCTCCTGCTGCCTGCAGATCTGGATGTAGAACTCTGAGCTACATCTCCAACATCATGTCTGCCTGGATGCTGCCATGCTTCCCACCATGATGACAATGGACTAAACCTCTAAACCAGCTAAATGTTTCCCTTTATAACGGTCACAGTAGTCATGCAATAAATTCCTAAGACACTGAGTCCTTTAAAAGGACCTCTTGAATCTCTTTTTCAGAGTTTTTAGAAAGATCATAACAACTCCCAAAGTGGAGTCAAGAATAGCACAAAAATACATAGCATGGTTTGCTCATGTTATCACCAGGAACTCAAACAAACGACTCCTTTAGCGTAAGTTCTCTCTATGAATTCTTGTTTTAGAAAGGTACTATTTTATCAATCTGGATCTGTCACTAAAATAATGCTTTTACTTTTAGTTTGTTCCTAGTTTACAACCCCCCCCAAACTACCAAATTCCTTTCTATTTCTCTTATAAAATACAAACAGCACAACTTTATAGGGAATTGTTCTTGGTATTTTTTTTCTGCAATCTGAAACTCTGCTGTCTTAGAGCAAATTGAGAGCATTCTAAAACAAGCCAGAGACAGTAGAGCGTGCTGAGCCTGTTGAAATGCATGTAGAATGGACTGTGCTCCTTCTAAAGAGAACACACACACAAAAAATCTCTAAAGCAAACATGTCTCTCAGCTCCTAAAACTTGTTATTTAAAACAAGGGCAGCTTCTAATATTCTCCCCATCTATCTATCACTTTCTTCACAATAAAAAAAAGCAGGAGATGTTTATGAAATCAATTCTGCATTTTGTCTCACCTGATATGAATTAAATGACATAATTATTTTGTTAAAAATTATACATCGATTTAAGTGTATGGCTTTTATGCAATGTAAATTAACCATTGATAAAACCATTTTTTAAAATTTATATCACTGGAGAAAATTTCAGATGATGAGTAGTTAGTTGTGCTTGTGCATCGCTTTGTCAATGTCTGAGTTTTCTGCTTTCCCTAAAAATTGCACTCACTAAACAATATTGATCCAACTGAATGGAACATGCCTCTTCATATCAACAAATATGCTCTCTTTAACATGTAGGAAATCAAGAGCTTGCTATAAAGACAGCTCTAAGACTGGATAAAAACACACAAAACCCCAAAAGATTTTGTTAGAAACCCAAATATTTTTCATTCATAAAATTTACTGCAAGCCAGGTGGTGGTGGTGCACGCCTTTGTCCTAGCACTCAAGAGGCAGAGGCAGGTGGATTGCTGTTAGTGTGAAGCCAGCCTGGTCTACAAGCACTAGTTCCAAGACGGGCTCCAAAACTAAAGAAAAAACCTTGTCTCAAAAAACCAAAACAAAAAAAAAAAACCCTGCAAATACAGTTTTTCTCCTGGACAAAGGAAGTCACCAATATATCTACTTCATTTCATTGTCTGAATTCTCCCATTAAGTTTGTATTGGCCCCAAGTACTGAGTATGACACATGGAGGTCACTCTGTTGGTTAACATTGCCACCTGCAGGACAGAAAGTGTATTCCAGTTTGTGAAAGAACAGAAAGAACCATCTCCAAGGTTTATCAAGAAAGCAAATCTTAGGGTGTTTAATTTACTGTGAGAAGCTATTTAACCTACTAATCCAACACTGTCCAAAATTTTACTTGACATTTATTGCCTCCAGTTATAGAAATATCCATAAAAGATATGGAGAAAGCCACACAGTTAATCAAATTTACTCTCTGAAAACTACACACCAAGTGCATCTAAATGTTCCCCTCAACTGAAGAATTGATAAAGGAAATGTGACACATTTACACATGGAGTATTACTCAGCTGTATAAAACAATGGCGTCATGAAATCTGCAGACAAATGGATGGAACTAGAAAGAAAATCATACTGAGTGAGGTAACTCAGACTCAGAAAGATAAACACGGTATGTGCACACTCATATGTGAATACTAGATATAAATCAAAGGATTATCAGACAACAATTCATAGCTCCAGAGAAGCTATGGAACAAGGGGGATCCTGGAGGGATGCATGGATTGTCCTGGGAAAGAGATTTACATGAGATCTCCCGGATAAACTAGGGGTGAAAGGGAAGAGTTGAGGGGAAGAAGTGATGGACAAGGACATGAGTGAATGGGATGTTTGAGCTGGGGGAGGGACAGAGTACAAGAGCAATGAAGGAGGCCACTGACATATGGATTCATTACGCAGGAGGGTAAAACCTGGTGCTAGAGAAACTCCTAGGACTCAACAAGGGTGACCCAGCTAATATTCCTATCAATAGTGGAGACGGTGTCTGACCTGGCCTTCCCCTAGAATCAGACTGGTGAATACCCCAAGTGTCATCATAGAACCTTCATCGAGTAGCTCACAGAACCAGATTCAGAGACCCACAACTCAGCACCAGACAGAGTCCTGGGAATCCATTCAAAGAGAGGGAGGAGGGAAAATATAAGAGGATCATGATGGGGAAATCTACAGAGACCGCTTAACCATGCTCGTGGGAACTCATGAACTCTAAAACTGATAGTTGTGGAGCCTCCATGGTACCAAACTAGGCCCTGTGCATGTGGGACACAGTTGTGTAGGTTTGTTCTTAGCCTCAGCTTTCTGTGCCAGGCTTTGTTGATTCCCAATGCTAGGCCTTACCCATTCTGAGAAGTGGATGGGGCGGGGTGGGGGGGGCTGCAGAGGAGGCAAGGAGAGATGGAAGGAACTGTGGTTAGAATGTAAAATAAAATAGAAATAAAAAGAATATATGAACAAAAAATGAAGAGAAGCCTGGGGTGGTGTCAGTCTTCATTTGGATTACTCCCCTTTGTATAAGTTCATACCACACAAAACTGTTTAGTTCTCCAGTAATTGTGGGAAAAATTTTGCTCACACAGCAGTTAAAATAGGAAAGACTCATAGGATGTTGAACAGCTAGTGTACTCTGACTATGGTAGAGGCAAGCAAATACTACGTCTTTTGTTTCTAAATTCTGGGTCTCCATGAAACTGCCGCTGTATAATACTGTGGGAAGGAGAGTCTTGACTCTTTCAGTGATCTTTTACAATTTATATTGGTGAATTCTCAAGTAGTAATAACAGAAGCTGTTTGTCGTGTCCCTGGTGGGAATGAGCAAAGTCACCATGAAGGAAGATTTGTCAAGAGATCCAAATCAGGCCAGCTGTTATCTGCAGCTTGCATGTTGTACAGATCAGACTCCAAGGCATTAGGTATCAGCAAAATCTATAGCAAAGATAAAATTCTGCTAAAAGAAATTCAATTTTAGGCATCGTGTAAAATAGTCCCTATTTGTGCTCATTAAAAAAACCAATCCCACAGATAAGCATTAGACAGAGGGAAAGCACAAATCAGAGGTCTCCATTAGGGTCCCTCCCCTCAGGGAATCCTGGGGTAGAGGAAGAAAAGGAATTTTAGGAACCTGAGGGGTTGAGAATACCAGAAGGGCACAGCCTGGGGAACGAAGTAAGCAGGGCTCATAGAGACTGAAGCAGCAGTGGCAAAGCCTGCACGGATCTGAGTTAGGTCCTCTGCATATATGTTACAGTTATTAGCTTGTTGTTTGTGGGAGGACTCCTAACAGTGAAAGTGAGGATGTCTCTTACTCGTTCCTGATCTTAGGATCCTTTTTCTCCTACTGGGTTGCCTCACCCTGTCCAAAAGTAAGAGGCAGACAGAGAGACAGAAAAATGGGACATGATAGCAGGGACCTCATAAAGGGTGTTCATGTTGCATTTGGTGGCTGATGAGGATGTAGTTTCCTGCACTCAGCTCAAAGAAGGCTGGGGAGAGCACTTGGTTCTGAAATGTGGGCAGTTTCTAACTTCTGGGATACCTGGATCTGGGTAGAAGTGTTGCGGGGAGGGAACAGAGAGGAATGGAGGGAGGAAAACCGTGGTCTATTGCATTATATGAGAGAAGAATAAAATGAAATTCTGGTCATCCCTAAATGCACACACAAATGAAAGAAACACTAGCACTAAGGATATAGGACCCAGAAATCAAGAGAAGGCTGGAGTGGTGTCCGTCGCCATTTGGATTAATGCCTTTTGTGTAGGCCAATGTGGGTTCTCCATCACTTGAAAGAGACCACATGGTTACTATACACAAAGCAAAGAAAGAAATCACTCACTTGATGGGATGTTGACTTAAAAAAATATGGTTTCATAGAGAGAAAATGCGAGCTTATTACAATAGGAAATGGAAAAAAGGAGGAGAAGGAAACTCAAAGGAGGAGGGCAGAGAGGAGTGGAGAAGCTTTCAAATGGGTTGGGAAGTAGGTTGACAAAAACCCAAGTCTTTTTAAAGAAGAACCAAATATTCATTCTTTAGCATTTTCTATTCTACTTCTTTGGAAAATCTATCCTGATTTTATATCTGAATATTTGCTACGGTACTGGAAAATATGGGCTGTATCTGGCCCCTCACTGACTTTCATGCAATCTCATCAAGAATCAGCACATGACTGTGAGAAGGAGATGCCAGCATACAGGGACCTGGCTGGCAGAGGAAAGCACCCAAAGAAGACATTTAATGATTTCAGTTAGGAAGCTATGACTTCATACGTACTTGTAAACAGCATTTTAGTCAAATTTTATGTGCTTATTTGGCACGGCTTTTATGCCAGATCAAGATAAACCTGAAATAATAGGCCTTATAAATTATGGGAATGGTTCTTCCGAGAGGACTGTAGACAGAACAAAATTGTAAATATCCAGTAAGACCCAGACAACATTTGTAGAAGCTGTAAATTCTGTACGTTTGTGAAAATGATGGCTAACTATGCTCTAACTTCTGAGCTCCTGTAATCTTAATAATAATTGCCACCACTGGCATCCTCCTCCTAACATCCTGGTCATTGGTGATAGTGGCAAGCAGGTTAGTTCAGTCTGTTCTACAGGATGCTCCCAGGCTATCAAGTTGTGCGGCTTCTGGTTGGGGACATCAACCAGCAAGTTATCTCTAATTTGTTACCTATCATCTTTTTTATTTATTTATTTATTTTTTATTGAAAAAAGATTTTCCGCCTCCTCCCAGCCCCCCACTTCTCTCCCCCTCCCTCTCCAGTCTGAAAAGCAGTCAGGGTTCCCTGCCCTGTGGAAAGTTCAAAGTCCTCCCCCCTCCATCCTGGTCTAGGAAGGTAAACATCCAAACTGGCTAGACTCCCACAAAGCCAGAACATGAAGTAGGATCAAAACCCAGTGCCATTGTCCTTGGCTTCTCAGCAGCCCTCATTGTCC
>NC_022031.1:53104085-53130820 GCF_000317375.1 Microtus ochrogaster
AGCACATATCTTAATTAAGGGAGCCATCTTAGGGTTGGCAAGAGACTTGGACCTAGAGGGGCTCCCAGGTGCCCAGGGTGATGTCCCCAGTTAGTTCCTGGGGCAGATGAGGATAGGGAACCTGGTATGACGCTACCTATCATCTTAAACACAAGTCAGGAAAGCATTTTCAAGTCAAAACTCACAAAGATTATTTGGCAGCAGTAGCTGTTTATAGAATCGCCTAAAAACATTCAGACCTATAAATTCCAACCCCGTGTGGAGCCATTTTCAAAATATCAGTGTTTGCATTTGGACATCAGTGTCATCTGTTCTCAGCCAGTCACCAACACCATTAACAATCAACAAGCCACAGAGGACTGACAGGGGGGCTCAGTTCCATCCCCACTGGCATGTGCAGGGCTAAGCCTTTCACAGGAAAATTTGGAGTGCTGTAAAGGATATCAGCATTTGAGCCAAGAGCATTTTCACACCTAGTGACTTATATTCACGGCGAAGAAAGTAAACTCCATGTGGAGTTTCCTTGATGCCTTTTATCGTCTGTAAAGTAGAACGGTGTTGATGAGAGCAGACAGCCTATGTTATTAAAACATCTTAAATGCCATGTTACGTAGATTTCTGGTGCTGGAAGATGAACTGTCTATCTAAAATATATCTTCATTTGATCTTGAAAACATAGCTATGTGACTACAAGTTTCTTTGTTATCCTAAACAGTTGGTAATAATTTTTAAGAACTAGAAATTTGTATTACATTGTTAAATGAGCTGTATAAGTACAATACCTTGAGCAAAATTAGAAATGTATGTACAGTAGATTTTAACCAAATTAACCTCAAATGTGTATAAATATACAAAATTTGTATATACTATACAAAAGTCCAATCCAATGTAAAACATTTAAAACTAGTAGTTTCTTTTAAAAAGCAGATTCAATCATCTACCCTTTTTTGAAGTTTTCTCAGGTTTCATTTGAAAATTTTTACGTGCATTGGGCCACCATTTGTAGCTGGAGATTTTTCTTTCAACCCACCTACCAGTCCCCGCAGCCACTTTTGAAATAATAATTAAAAGGCTTAATGTTAATGACATACAATTTGGCCCATTAGCTCAGATTTATTATTAACTAGCTCCTACAACTTAAATTAACCCATTTCTATTAGTTTACATTTTATCATGAGGCTTGCGGCTTGATAACTCACTCCTTACTTTTCCAGTGACTGCTTGTGTCTCCCAGACTCCACTTTCCATTTCTGTGTATTTTTGTTTGGATTTCTCACCTATTTAAATTTTGCCCTGCCACAGGCCAAAACAGCTTCTTTATTAACCAATGATAATAAAGTTTATTCACAGCATCGAGAAAGGCTTCTTCTTCTTTTTTTTTTTTTACTAGAACTTCCAGATGTGCTATTTAGTTGCTAGTATGAGATCTCTCTAGTTTTTTATAAAGGCATTTAGTGCTATGGGCTTTCCTCTTAGCACCACTTCTGTCATGCCCCAGAACTTTGGTTATGCTGTGCGTTCATTTTCATTGAATTATTGGAGGTCTTTCATTTCTTCCTTTCTGTCACTCAGTACAGAGTTATCCAGTTTCTATGAGTTTATTGACTTTTGTTGTTTTTATTGTTTTAAATTGATCACATACTTGTTAACAAAACAATTCACAATGGACACATAAAATTTGATATAGCCCCCTCTCTCTTATCAGCACACCACAGATTAAAATGAATTTAACAAGTATGTGATCAATTTTGCTGAAGGTTCCATGAGGTGCTGAGAAGGAGGTATATTCATTAGGGCTTGAGTGTAATGTCCTGTAGGTATCTCGGGTCCAGTTGAATCACAACATATGTTAGTTTCATTATTTTCTCTGTTTATTATCTGTTTGAATGATTTGTCCATTGCTGAGAGTGGGGTGTTGAAGTATCCCTCTATTAATATGTGGGGTTCGATGTGTTATTTAAGCTTTACTAAGATTACGAATATGGGTATCTTTGCCTTTGGAGCAATGCTGTTTAAAATTGATGCATCATTTTAGTAAATTTTTCCTTTGATGAATATGAAATGACCATCCTCATCTCTTTTGAATGATTTTGGCTGGAAGTCTATTTAGATAGATATGAGAATGGCATACTAGTTTGCTTCTTGGGTCCATTTGCTTAGAAACGTTTTCCAACCCTTTAATCTTCGGTAATGTTTACCTTTTATGTTCAGCTGTGTTTCTGGTATGCAACAGAAGAATAGATCCTGTTTTTGCATCCATTCCCTTAGTCTGTTTCTTTTTACTGTGGATTAAATTCATTAACATTGAGAAATATTAATGACCAATGATTGTTAATGCCTGTGATTTTGTTGCTGGTGATGGTGGTCATGAGTGTGTGTGGATGTGTCTGTGTGTATGTATGTATGTATGTGTGTGTATGTATGTATGTGTGTGTGCTTCTCTGCTTTTGATTTTGCTCATGTGAGATTTTTTGCTTCCTGTGTTTTCATGGTTGCAGTTAGCCTCCTTTGATTGGAATTTTTCTTTTAGGAGCTTCTGTAGGGCTGCGTTAGTAGACAGATGCTGTTTAAATTTTACTGTGTCCTGAATATCTTGTTTTCTCCATCTGTAGTAATCAAAAGTTTTGCTAAGTATAGTAGTTTGGGCTGGCATCTGTGTGCTCTTAGAGTTTGCAAAACTTCTGTTTAGGCCCTTCTGACTTTTAGATTCCCTGTTGAGAAGTTAGGTATAGTTCTAACAGTCTCCCTTTATATGTTACTTGACATTTTTCCCCTTGAAAAGAACACTTTTAGTGTTCTTTCTTTTTTCTGTACAGTTAGAGTATTGATTATTATGTGGCAGGGAGACTTTCTTCTCTATTCCAATCTATTTGACATTTTGTAAGTTTCTTTTTACCTTTTTAGGCATCCCCTTCCTTAGACTGGGAAATATGTCTTCTATAATTTTATTGAAAATGGTTTTACTGTGGAATAAACCTTTTGTATACTGTAAAGATTTGGCACCTGAATTGTTTTAATAAAAAGTTGACAGTCCAGTAACTGGGCAGGAAGATAGTGGGACAATCAAACAAAGGATATTGGGATGAAGAAGAGTAGAGTCAGAAGGATTTCCAGTCAGACACAGAGAGAGCAGGAGATGAATAATCCATGTTAAAAATGGTACCAAGCCATGTGGCAAAGCATAGATTAAAAAAATATGGGTAATTTAAGTGTATGAGTTAGCTAGTAATAAGCATAAGCTATTGACCAAGCATTTATAATTAGTGTACATCTCAGTGTGTTTATTTGTGAACTGCTATCAGAACAGACACCTCTGCCTACCTACTTTCTTGACCTTTGAGGTGTAATTCTTTTTCTTTGATTTCTATTATTCTTGATTTGGTATTTTCATAGTGTACCAGATTTTCTGGATTTTTTTATCATGAAAATTTTAGATTTCACACTCTCTTTGACTGCTGTATCATTTTTTAACCATATCTTCTATAACTGAGTGTCTTATCTTCCATCTCTTGTATTCTGTTGATGATGCTTACATCTGTAGTTCCTGTTCACATTCACATTCCTAGATTTTCCTTCTCCACTATTTCCACAGTTTATGTTTTCTTTATTGATTGTATTTTCATTTGCAAATCTTGGGAATTTTTATTCATCTTATTCATCTCTTTCTTTTCCCTGGATTTCTTTAAAGAATTTTTTTTAATTCCTCTTTAAGGGGCCTCTATCATCTTCATAAGATTGGATTTAAGGTCATTTTCTTGTACTACAATTGTAGCAGAAAATCTGAGGCCTGTTTTAATAAGATATCTAGGCTCTGGTGGTGCCACAATGCCCAGGATGTTGTTGGTTATTTTTACACTGGCCTCTTGTCATCTGGGTTTGGCATTACTATAGGTGTAGTTTCTGATTTTTGAGTTTACTTTTGTTGGACAGATATATTAGGAGTCTTTGATGGAGTTGAAGAATTTGTAGGTACAGTTATAGTTTTCTTTAGTTATGATAAAAGATAAAGAAGATATAAATATTGTGATTATTGCTTGATACCTGTTTTGTTATATGTAATTTTTCTGTGTTAAAGTTAACACCTTCCTTTTTATTTAAACAGAAAAAGGGAGGTGATGTGGAATTCCCTTCTGTATGTTATAAATACCATTGGTTAATAAAGAAACTGACTTTGCCTGATAGGGTAGAACAGAGCTAGGTGTGGAAAACTAAACTGAATGCTTGGAGAAAGAAAAGCAGAGTCAGGGAGAAGCCATGGGGCCCCTGCCAGAGATAGACATTCTGAAACTTGGCTGGTAGGTCACGACCTCATGGTGATGCACAGATTAACGGAGATTGGTTAAATTAGGATATATGAATTAGAATAAGAAGTTAGAGCTAATGGGCCAAGCAGTAATTTAAATAATATAGATTCTGTGTGATTATTTCAGGTCTGAATTGCTGAGCAGCAAGAAACCAACAAGTGTCCCTCCTTACAACAGACAGATGTATTGTTCTAGTCTTTAGTCTTCAGCACAATCTTGGAAATGGGAAACTGCAGGTCTACACCCAATCCTCAGTCACCTCTGGGGTGCCTACTGAAAAATTTATCTCAATGGAGGCTGTCTCACACCATATGATGCAGGGTTTGAGCTCCCTTATCCAGGATTTCTGAACTCTTCACTCCTGCCTCCTCCTCATCGCTTGTTCTCTGTTTGTCTGTGTACCTGCCTCTCATGTCTCCATAGCACGTTTCACTCTTTCTCTCCCTCCATACTAAAATAAACCTCTAACACTAACTCTGTTGTTCCTGGTGTGTGCTCTCAGTGGCATAGCTTAGCAGGGCCTGCCAAGAAGCACTCACTTTGCCTTTTTCCTCACTAGGTTCTCCTGGAGGTTGGTCTGGTCCTGCTAGGGTTTGATCCACAACAGATCCGTTCTCTTTCAATTTCCTCTTCCACTCTCCCATGGTGGATTTCTACCTATCCACACCTCCCATAACAGAACCATTCTCATTTTTATGACTGTTTTCCTACCCTGAAATGCATAAATATCCCATCCTTACATTTGTTACAACATGGGAGTGAGAGCCAGAGAGGCTGACTGCTGAGTGAACAGCACAAACCTGTTCTTTCTTACTGTGTCTGTTGATCTGCCACTCAATAAGTTATGTATGGATCATTTGTCTGTGACTAAATCTAATTCCAAAATTTAGAGACTGATTCTTCCTACATTACTTTCCACACGGACACATGTGTGCTCATCTGGCACTTCCATTGTATCCATGTGTGATGTGGAGTTCCCCTCTGTGTGCTATCAATATTCTTCATTGACATTGATTAATAAAGAAGCTGCTAACAGCCAATAGTTTAACAGAATATAGCCATGCTGAAAGATATAGATAGGTAGATAGATAGATAGATAGATAGATAGATAGATAGATAGATAGATAGATAGATAGATGATAGACAGACAGACAGACAGACAGACAGACAGATAGATAGTAGGTGGGGTCAGGAAGGCATGTAGCCACCATAGGAGACAGACATCAGATGCCGGATGGAAACTTACAACTAGGCCACAACCACATGGTGATACACAGATTAACAGAAATTGGTTAATTTAAGTCATAACAGCTAGCAAGAAATATGCATAAGCTAAGAGGCCAAGCAGTGCTTTAATTAATACAATCTGTGTAATTATTTGGGGTCTGAGTGGTCAAGAATGAAAAAGCATTCTCTGACTGGTGCCCACATGGTCAAATACATCCATGTCAAACTCATGAAAGCTTGGAAATGAAGTCTAGACACAAAAGAACAAAGTTAAGCAACGCTCTTTGGTAGCTGGCATTTTTTTCCCAGATGGACTCTGTTTTCTGGCAGCTAGCAGGGAGAAGGGGCAGGAGAAAGCCAATCACATTCATATAAATTGTGACATGTCGCGGGGCGATGGTGGCGCACGCCTTTAATCGCAGCACTCGGGAAGCAGAGGCAGGCAGATCTCTGTGAGTTCGAGACCAGCCTGGTCTACAGAGCTAGTTCCAGGACAGGCTCCAAAGCCACAGAGAAACCCTGTCTTGAAAAAAAAAATTGTGACATGTCTACGAATCTGTCATCTCCCGAAATAAGAAGCACGTTTGAATGGATAAAGACAATTCCACATTCTGTGCTTATCTTGAATCTACTGTGGGATGTGCAGTGGGAATACGGAGGTCAAGAGAGAGTGTTTGGATTTGGAGGCATACTAGCAATCAAAGCTAGAAATAAATGTCTGAGACCCAGAAGCATTAAGATGGCACAATGGACATGGATATGTCCAGCAGAGAGAGGTACAAAGTGCAGGAAACAGCTGTGGATCCAGAGATCTGAGGAAGCAAACCAAGAAGTCAAACCCGGCAGTCCAAAGGAAATAGGTGGGTGAGGGTACCAGAGGGGACCTTGAGGTATAACGGAACATGGGGCATATCTAGAGATTTAGTTTAACATTACAATCAGCGAAGTGGCAGACGTGGAAGTTGGAGTAGGGTGGATAGAAGTGAATCAGAGTCAAATGCCAAGAAGGCAGATATTGGTATGCAAAGCCTTTCTCTTTGACCCTTGTTAAACTTGCAGCTTAATCACTCACCATGTTTCTTTCAGTCCCTAATATCAAATCATTCAAAGATAATTTCCCTAACCCGAATGTAACAGAGAACGCTTACCTTTTCCTAGATCCCATCTATTCAATGCTAAACCAAAGTATTCCCTCTAGCATTGTCTAGCCTGTCGCTGATACCTCTGATATCCTTACAAAAGAACATGGCCTCTACCATAAACATTGTGTGAGTTCACCCTGATAACTAATGTGGGTTATACCTGTTTGTGACTACACCTGTCTCCAGCTTTTGTTTTTATAAATATGAATATAAGGAGATTGCAGAGATAATGGCGGGTTTATCCGTTCCCAATTTCCCACCTTTTCTGCAAAGATAAGTCACCACTTTAACTAAAAGATTGTTCCTCCAGGGCTTCAATCAAACTTTGGCTGTAAAGCTTGATCAGTCACATAGTGTACTACAAAACAAGACATAAGATATGCTTAAAACACTCATTTCTTGCTACATTAGGAACCAGTTTACTCTGTGAACTGTATGACTGAGCTGATATTATTAGTATTCAGGCATCTCTACTGGTCTGCACATAGGGTCCTGAGGGGATATGTCCTCAGCTCCAGCTAGTAAGAGCACCTGCTGTGCTTACTTGCTATGGTCCCTTTTTCAAAGTGGGCTTTTTCCACCTCCTGCCTTTCCCCTCTCTGTCTCTCTCTACCTCTCTTCTCTTCCATCACTCCTGTCCCCAGAGGCTAGACTCCCACCTCCTCTCCCTCTTTTTCCTTTTCCCTTTCCTTCAATTAAAAAACCCTCTACATGAACCCTGTCATATGACATCTTTCTCTCGCATGCTGCCTTTTAAATTGTAACAAGTGCGATGATGACCTTGGCAGGTTTTCCTGGCAGTTGCTCCTGCCTGCTGGCAGTCTGGCAGTCTGAGATACACCAGGACCGTGGAATCCAGGCCACCTGTGACAGACTCGCTCTTCCAACTAATGGGTTGCTGGGTCAACCACACAACACTGGCAAAATTGGCAAGTTTCCCTTCTCCTGGTCAGTTTAAATGCTTCCCTGGATCTCTGGGGGTGACCACTGAGTATGTGGCACCTCTCTGGTGTCCTTGGGAGCAGCGGAACACCCAGTCATTGCCTTGAGGGCTGCGACTGGTCCCTTTTGCTGGAAATCAGCTCTGGCCATTCCCCAGGAGTGAGGCCTCGCTTTTCATCTCTCAAACCAGTGTCCCCTGAGATTAGTCCCTCGTCCCCACATCTTTGACAGATGAATCACCGAGTGACTTGATAAAAAGTGCCGGATATAAAGACTTTGGATCTCACTTCCCTACCTCATTCGTGAAATCTGGGTCTTCCACTGTAAACTTGTCTGCCTTTGCAGTTAGACATGGCCCAGATACACTAGACACAATCCAAATAGCTGGTTCCCAGCACCCTATTTCCTGATATTTTATAGGACCTTTTCAACATTCTGCCAGAGATCTGATAGTTGGAAGGGGGTACCCTATTTTCAACATCTTTAGTCCAAGATTGTACTCTGTTCTTTATCCTTGTTCCTCTACTCAGCTATAAAATCTGTTGAGGTACATTTTCCTCTTTCATTCAATAAACTCTCTAAAAAAAATTACGGCCAGGTCCCTTTCTGCCATCAATTACGCAACACGTTCCCCCTTAAAAGTGCCTGCCAGGAAAAGCTAGTACTCTTTGCCTTATCTCTTGCTTTTTTTTCTTTTATTTATTTTTTATTTATTAAGGATTTCTGCCTCCTCCCCACCACTGCCTCCCATTTCCCTCCCCCTCCCCCGATCAAGTGCCTCTCCCTCATCAGCTTGAAGAGCCATCAGGGTTCCCTGACCTGTGGGAAGTCCAAGGACCGCCCACCTCCATTCTTATCTCTTGCTTTTTACTCCTTTCTTTGTCTCTGATTCACCTAACTCTGTTGCGTGTGGCATGTTTGCTTAATCACGTTTTGGCGGGGCCACCAAAAGCACCCACTTCACGCAGAGATTCTACTGACCTACTCTACCTAAAACAGGCACTCTCTCTCCCACCTGCAACAAATCTCTTTTCTTGTTCACTGGTGGCTTCACCTTCCGGTCCTGTCTAGGTCTGCTACAGTATGGGAATCAGAGATGTAGACAGTCCTCTGGAATGATAGAATGAACTAACTTCCTTAAGAAGCACCCTTGTTAAAATGCCACAAGAACTTCATTTCAACTGGGACCCTGGTCACTTAAGTCAGAGGACACTGCGATCAGATGCCTTGTCCCCAATTCCAGAAGAATAAGGGTTCACCCCACAGCCACATTCAACTCAACTGGATTAGGAACCCAATATGGAAGTGGATGCTTTTCTTCCTAATTCTTCTCCTCATTCTCCTGTCTTTAACAACCACATCCTGATACATCCATTTCTTGTCTATCTCCAATGATAAATTCTAAAATCTCCGATAAAACAACTAATCAGCTATTGTTACAGGACTACCAACTGTTGGCCACAGAGCTGGAGATGCAACACTGCCAAACATGTCCAGATGATGAAAACCAGCAGCACCCCAGAGGTATCCACATCCCTCCCGATTCAGAAAAGAGTCTCACAGAACAGATTCTAATGGAACTTTTACCGTTCCTTTGTTTAAAAGGTACCAGCTCTGCAATGACTGCCCTCAGTACTCAACCACCTGTGTCTCCTGGTAAATTAGATAGGAAGAGTATGTTCAGGTGAGGTTGTGGTGATGGGAAAGGATCAGGTGCTGTAAGGTTTGTTTATGTAAAGATAAGAAAGCATAATTTGTGATAAGGAAAATTGAATTCATGCATTTCAAAGGATGAAATCTGTTCCAGGTTTCTATTTAATTATGCTACTGTTATAGTAATACTTCAAAAGTTCATAGTCTTAACATTAATCGATGGAATTCTGATAAACTATTAATCTGGCAGAGTACTACCGCTACGTGAATATACTGCCTGATCTGTAATGTAGATTTCAGTACAGATTACCAGCACTGGAATGCTAATGTGTCTAAAACTTATTTTTTTTCACAAACTCAAATATCCAGGGAGACAATTTGGAGAAATCTCAAGCAATATCTTGACAGTTCCAACAGGCACCAGACAGCCCCACAGAGCATGGAAAGCAAAGTGAAACAGCCTGCTATTCCTGGACTCGGCCAACACCCTAGCTTTTCCAGGTCCCCCAAGGATTGTGATGCTCTCAGGTCAGCAAGAAGCAGTCTCCAGATCACAGCATCCTCATCTCCATCCCCATCTCATCTGCTAACCCTTTCTACTCCTCACTTTTTAATAATAAACAAAGGGGGGAAGTGTTATTATTCAGGCATTTGTACTGGCCTGCCCATAGGGTCCTGACAGGATACATCCTCAGCTGCAGCCACTAAAACCACTTCCTGTACACATTCACTATATTCCCTTTAAAAGGTGGGCTTTGTCCAACTCCCATTTTTCTCCCCCCTCTCTCTGTCTCTCCCTCTCCCTCTTTCCCCTCTCTCCCTGTCTCCCTTCTTTTCTGCCACTACTGTCCCCAGAGGCCAGTCATTCCCCTCCCCCTTTTCCATTTCCCTTTCCCCAAATAAAAAAAAAAAAAACACTCCACATGGACTCTGTTGTGTGTCACCTTCCTCTCTCGTGCCCCTTTTTAAATTATAAAACACATGAAAAAGAGGTTACATGAAAGAGAAAGAATTTCTGTCTTCCACTGTGCAATTACCAGATGAGTGAACATACAGTGGCGTTGTGGTCCACACAGCCTGATCAACACAAAATAGAACTTTCTGTCCACCTGTGAAAGGGCGTAAAATAGCAATTCTTTCTTCTTATAAACCATTAAGTTCCTAACCAGTCCTATACACAGCAAAAGGGACCACAGAAAAGCAAAAACAAAAGAAAAACCCCTGTGCTTGAAAATGTCTTTCATTTTATAAAATTATCATTAAAATTCATACTTAGAATATCCAGTCATGGTGCTATTTGTGTGTCTTACGGGTACATTATTGACCAATAGATTCTTCACTGGTAAATACTATATACTGGCCAAATGTCCAAAAAAAATCATACTTTTATCTACAAGTTGCAGAGGAAATGAGCTATACTTCAAAAAATTCCCAGAGACAAAAAAAAAAAAAGAAAAGAAATGAAAAGAAAGAAAACACATTTACTAGGACATTTTGAGCTAGCACTTATACCTGGTGAGAATTCTCAGTGAAGCGTATTTAAGGTTGGATGGAGACAAAAAAGAGCTCCATCTTGAAGAAAAAACTAAATTCAGGAAATGAAGGCCATATACAGAACAGAATCACAGATCAGAATATTAAATAATCTTTTCTCCATAGATTGGCAGATGGTGCCCAGCTTATTGCACAGGTTTTGCTGCATGGATAATTTTTTTCTAATGTATTCTGTTATAACTGTTTATAAGTAACTAGGTCATTATCACTAGAATGCCAGTGTCTCTCTGAATACATAAATATCATTTCGAATTTATCATTAGATGAGCTTAAAGAAGATTAAAATAATAAATAAAAGTGCTGTTCTTAGTAATGCCATTCTGCCAAAACGAAAGAATAGGAATATTTTTCTCTCAATTCTTCAGTATATCTTAGCCATAGAATTCAGCTGACCTTGCATGAACCACAGCTCTTAAGAGTATTATGAGGCAATTGTGCTGGTCCTTGTGACTCTGAAAACAACATTTGTCCCATCACACTTCCATTTGTTTGGGGTTTTTTTGTTGCCCAAGGGAATTGTTGCTACATTCTGAACTCAAAATCATTAGAATTTCAAATGATTTTCTAGAGAAAATGATATACTAACATTTGTGTTTGGTAAGTAAACCAAAATTCTGTATCATGCTTAGTCTGATGGAAATTGAATTTGAAGCATGGAAACACTATGACCACTTTATGCTTTATACACATGTGCACCTTGTGAAAAGGCACATTGTCAATAATTGATGAATATATGATTTATTTCTATAGAGAAGTACAGATATGTATGTGATGAGAGAATGTTATCTTCTCGCGATAATTGCCTCAGGATAACTGAGAGTCTTAATTAGTCAAATGATAAACATTTACTGAGTACTTTCTCTCCACTTTGGCTAACAAAATTTTAGGGGCACCTATTGTTTTCTAGATGCTGGTGGTAGGTGAAGGGTAATGAGAATGAGCAGGGCCTGTCTCTAGGGCACTCACCTTCACAGGTTCCAGAAATGAATGCAAGAAATAAGCAAAGGAATAAATAATGGCAGAGAGGATGGAGAGTTGTGGTGGGCTTGGGCAGGGCATCTCATCAAATCTGGGGCTAAAGGTAAGAAACCAAATGTAAAGAGCGGTTAGCCATGTGTGTGTGGGCTCAGAGCCAGAGTTTATTCTATTTAAATAAATGAACAGCAGAGTAAGAATAAAGAACGAATGAAGATCAACAAATTATGTGTGTGTGCATCAAATGCCTCTTTGGGCTACTTCCTGTCAATTTCTCGGCACCAGAGACAATATCTGTTTGGCCGTCACTGGAAATGTGAAAAGTGTGTTGCGAAGGTCACAGGTGAAATTCCCTGCTGCTTTGTGCAGCATTTATAAACCATCCTCTCTTCTCTGAATGATATGCCTCTAGGAAGCCAGAGACTTTAATCTTTATCTTTTATCTTTTAGTTGACAAACCACGGTTTTGTTGGCCAACGCATTGATTTAAGTTTTGTTACTGTTCTCTTTACACTGACCTAGAGTAAACACACTTGTGAATGTAGTTGACCAATATGTAGAAATCACTGACTATTTCTGTGATCTAAAGTTAACTTCTAATTAATGGTCCCCATTTTGCTGGACATCTTCTTCACAGAGTGCTATTAGAATGCAGATTCTGTCTTGCTCATTATGGGAAATGTTATACAGCTCTTGGTTTTGTTTTGGTCTATTTAATAACTTATCTTTCTCTAAGGAGTCTTTAACTCCAGACATATCAATAGAAAACCACAGAGCAAAACTGAGATGAAACTTGGGAGAAATTGGAGGTCATTCACTAGCAAGAAAGACATCTATCTTGTACCACATACAAGCTTGAAGCATTGCTAGTACTGTGTGAGACATTGGAAGCAATGAGGTTATAACCTATACAGTACATTAGCTCCATTATGAATGACTAGAGCAGCAAATAGAATAACTGATGCCAAGCAGGAACCAAGATTGTTGCACAAATTCTAATTGGTCTTAATAAATAAAAACTCAGAGTTAGCTATCGGAGTGAAAGCTGAAGGATCAGAGAAGAAGAGCAGCCAGTCTCTAGAGAGTTCTTAACTCTAACAATTCTGAGATCAAAGGGGACAGTCGCACCTCTATGAATCCTCAGACTACTGTTCTCTTTACAAAACCTCAGACTGCATGCTCCTACTGAATCCTCAGACCGCATCTGAGCTTTTGACTCCTCCCACCTTATATTCCTCTCTCTGCCCTGCCTATCACTCCTCTTCCCACATACCTCGTGCTGGAATTACAGGTAGGTGATCACAAGTGCTGGGACCAGCTTTGTTTGAGCTCTGTTATTCCTTTAGACAGATTCGATCTTGTGTAGCCCAGGGTTTCCTTAAACTCACAGAGATCTCTCTGCCTCTGTCTCCTGAGTTCTGGGATTAAAGGTGTGTGCCACCATTCCCTGGCTTCTATGGCTAACTAGTGGCTTAGCTCTACACTCTGATCTTCAGGCAAGGTTTATTCATTAGATTACAATCAAAACACCAGGACATTTCCTCTTTTTGCCTAAAATAAAAAAGAAGGCTATAACCAATAGAAGAAAAAACTTTATACAATAAGCACAATAACTATATATAATATATACAAACAGCAAATGCATCAATAATGTCTAGTCCATTTTCAGTTAACAAATCCAAGGAAAATTCTCCATTATATATACTATCTTGGTGAGGCAAAAATATTGTTCCTAATTTACTTTATATTATACCTTGCATTACTATCTAAAACTATATTTTGATGTCTCTCAAGCTTATACATTTTATACCCTTTAGTGAGTTTCTTTTCTTTGTGTAGTAAACAAGGAAAACTATAACTATCTAACCTTCAACTCTTTCAGAGACCCAAGAAGAAAATAGTATTACCTGAGTAAGAAGGAAGTGCAAGCAAATGACTTCCAAAAAAATATAAGAAATGTCAGAAACAGCTGGTTGCCTGGACAGTTCCTCTGTAATGCTGGGACATCCATCTTCAACCTATAGATCTACCATATCTGACAGACTTATCTGTGAAGCAGAATATTTTAAGGATTGCCCCACGTTGTCTTGGTAAGGTTTTGCAGTCACTTTCTTCTCTATCCTGCTTGTCCAGTTTGGACAGAGTACTGTCTTCAGTCAAGGCAAGAACACTTTCTTGCCAAGTGTCTTACTCTTGCTGCAAAGAAAGTAAACTCCATGTACACTTTCTTTGATACCCATCATCTTCTCCAAAGAAGATTGGTGCTGCCAGGAGCACCAATTTTATGATATGTCTCATGGTCATAAAAAATAGAACCCATGTTATTAAAACATCTTAAAATGTCATATGAAAGATTTATGTTGGTGCAACCTTGGCAGGGCTCCTGGTGGGTGAAAGACCACAGCAGGTGGGAGACAGGCAGATACACCATGGGGAGAGAGTTTGGGTATAGAGTATATATATTTTTGGGTAAAGGGATTATGGAGTAAAGAGATAGAGATGTGGGGGGGGAAGAAAGGGATAAAGGGGAAAGAGAGAGGCAATAATTACCTCTCTCATCACATCAAAACTTCAAAATCTTGTGAGGGTCCTAGACTAAGGATAGCAGCATAGCTAGATAAACAAAATACTTGGACATCTGATACCATATCTGCTGGGTAGGAGTATCACCCATTTACAAAACAAGGAAAACAGAGAGAGTTTCAAAAAACTCCATCACTGTGGGTTCTGGAAGTGTAGTGACTAAAGAGTTACTGTTGTTATAAGCTTTCAGCCTCATTGAATAACCTAATATTTCTATGTGCACAGTAGCCTAGCCCTGGAAATAGATTCTGCCTGCTTTCCCAGAGTCACTTTGACTGCTGTAACCAGAATTATCTCAAGAATGGAAATATGTCAGAATCCCTAAAATATTGCTATCTCTATGGCCCACGGGCCTTTCATTGTGTTCGATGTGGCCATAGCTGGCTCGTGAAACCAATTTGATCTAAGAGAGTCATGAAGTAAACATGGCGAGTGTCCTGCACCATAAGGGGAAAGAACAAGGTGTACCACCATAAAAATCAGTTGAACTTGCATGACTGAAGGCAAGCATCCAGATTTTCCATAACACTCCTTCCTGCATTCTTTCCAGTTGCTTGCTAGTGGCAGATCGGGGAAAGAACATCTAGTTATACTCACAATGGTGTGCCGAGGGAGTCTTGAATAACTGGGGCCCCGGTTTCCACTTCATCCTCAGATGCTCACCTATAATGGGTAAAACAACTGGAACTTTGTCCATCTCAAGCCACAGTTCTGAATCCATGTAGAGATTACAAGAAAGAAGCAGAGGAAAGTTCCACACTCATAGCTATCAGACCTACAGCAGCATCAGAGAAAGAAAAACTCCCAGAGAAAGCCGTCACTCAACATTTTCCATAATTCCTATGAACACAACTTCCAGGTCTGGATTTCAGGGTCACATAGCATGTGCTATTTCCATGGCTGTTTCCAAGACTGAAGGACAAGTACTTAAGCCCCTCAGTACTGCTGGAAATGCTGGTACCTGAGTACCTGTGTCACAACACAGCAAGATTTAAATGTATCTGAGGTCTTCATCACTAAATAAAGGCCAGTGTCTAGCAGCTATTTCAAGGAATGTCCGTATATGTCTGGATTTTTATTTGTTTATATCTTCCAGTATTTGGGATTGAAACTGTAGCCTTATGCATGCTAACCAAACGCTTTTCACTGAGTTAGTTAGTGCACTTATTAGCTCCACATTCTCACTTCTAGCTATACCTTATCTTACTTAACTGCTGGAGTAATCCAACTCTTAGATAACCCGTGCAGACAGTGACTCTCTCCAAATCCTCTGTGGTACACACTATATCCAAAAATCAATCACAAAAAAATTCTAAGGGAAATTTTACTATAGTTCCTAGATGAAATCAAAGACAACACTGTAATAATCAACATTTTAAGACACATATTTAAGACAAATATTTTTTCAAAGTATTTATTTATTTATTTTTAATTAATTAATTTATTTATTAAAGATTTCTGCCTCCTCCCCGCCACCGCCTACCATTTCCCTCCCCCTCCCCCGATCAAGTCCCCATCCCTCATCAGCTCGAAGAGCAATCAAGGTTCCCTGACCTGTGGGAAGTCCAAGGACCTCCCACCTCCATCCAGGTTTAGTAAGGTGAGCATCCAAACTGCCTAGGCTCCCACAAAGCCAGTACATGCAGTAGGATCAAAAACCCATTGCCATTGTTCTTGAGTTCTCAGTAGTCCTCATTGTCCGCTATGTTCAGCAAGTTCGGTTTTATCCCATGCTTTTTCAGACCCAGGCCAGCTGGCCTTAGTGAGTTCCCGATAGAACATTCCCATTTAAGACAAATATTTTTATTAAGAAGGTCTTCCCATAAAGAAGCCAGAGATTCTTTATGAGAGCTATTGATACAGAAAAGCTAACATAACAGAATAAATCAAGCAGAAGAAAAAAATATTTGAACTTGAGCATAGGTATTGTTAAATATGATCTCATTCCTACAGAAAGAGATAAGAAGAATGAGAAAAATATTCAAAATCTGTGAGAAATCTTTAAATGAACAAATATTACATTTTTAAACATGACACTATAAGGGAAAAAAACCTAATGGCATAAGAATATATTCAACAAAATATTTGAATAGCATGTCTTCAACTTTGAGTCAGATGTATAAATACAAGATGCTGACTGAATTCTAAATATCTTGAAAATAGTGTATAATAAATATCAATACCATTGCATATTATCAAAATTAAAACTGAAAAGAAAACTATTTAAATTCTAAAAAAATATCTAAGTTGCATTTTAAAATATCACTCTGGGAATAACTATAGATTTCACAGTAGGACCTAGAGGCCAAAAAAGAATGGAATTCTTTATCCTAAGTTTTGAACAATTCTAACCACTAACCAAGAACATTATGTCATCAAGTTTATCTTCATAAATAAATAAAAATTAAAGATACATTAAGACAAATGAAAACTTTGGGAGTTCACAACAAGTCTTACAAAAGATACATAAAGGAGTCTTGTATTAGAAGTGAACGTAAGGCAGCTACCACCACGAAAGCACAAATCCTGCAAGAAAAGTAGATGCACGAAAGTGAATGTCAGACATCATCAACAGAATAGACCATCAAAGTACACAGATAAACCCAAAATGATGAACACAAATTATCCAAAGAAACTATGATACAAATCAATAAAATAATGTGAACAAACTCTTTTCTATCAATCACAATTCACCAATTAAAAGATACAAAGTGTCTGGAGGACAAAAAATAAAATAAATAGGCCATTCATAAGAAATTCACCTCACAGACAAAGCCATGCACAGGCTGAAAGTGGAATGAGGTGGCTCGATCCCAAGGAAGTCACATCTACATTGAGCCTTTGCTCTCAGAAAAACAACTTTAAGACGAAACATTAAGACAATGCAGAGCAGGTTAATATAGAATGATGAAGAGACAACTTCAAGAGGAAGATATAGTGATTGTAAATCACTTTATAGAAAGGGACACTCGATTTTATAAAACAAACACTATTTAACATAAAGAGAAAATAATAACAGACAGTAATAGTTGGGAATAAATCATTCTACTTTCACAAATGGACAGATCATGAAGACAAAATAAACAAAGGAACATCAAATTGAACTACAGCACAGGTTGAGAGACTTAACAAGTAACACTGCTAGTGCAGGTGTGAAAACATGGCTGCGTAAGAGGCTGGGAAAGAGGATTACAATGTCAAAACTAGTATTGGGGTAGAGAAGGCATGCAAGGCTAGTACAAGCATGGCTGTGAGACCCTCTACAAAAATCAAATGTAGAAAGGAGGAGGATACAATTAAGCTATTGAGTTCTTGACTAGAATGCATAATACCATAGATTTAATCTCTAGCACTGGACAAAGCAAGCAAACAGATGAAAGCACAAACATGAATCTAGAATGTTCCACCATATAGCTGAAGAATATGAATTATTTTTATCACTATATAAGTGTCTTTAGAATAGTCCATATTGGTCTTCTAAAAAAAAAATCTCAGCAAATTTTTAAATAATGAAGCCAGAACCTTTATCGTTTATAATGATAACATGTTTTTATAAAGAATGAGAATAAAAAAACAAAAGAAAATATGAAATACACGGAGAGTAAACAACCCATGGTTCAATTAATAGTATCTCCTCATGGAATACAGTCAATAGGCTTCTGAAAGTAGCTGGTTGTAGTAATATACTAAAAATAAGCAACATATAATTATATCAGAGGACTTAAGAGAAGCAAGGAGAAACCAAACTCAAGATTGGAAATAGAAAAGTAAAAAAAAAAAATTGAGTAAATAAAAATAAAACACACTTAAAATGAAAAAGATAAAAATCAGTAAAATTCCTTTAGACACACAACAAAATAAAAAGTGATAAAAATAAATAAGGTTAGCGGCATAAAAAAGACATTTCAACAAAACACAACACAAAAATCAAGACTTACTAGGAATTATTTTGAAAAATTCTAGCTAATATATTGAAAACCCTACTTTTGCACACACATGGGCTAACACAAATTAAACCTGGATTCCATGTCTATTAATGAAAATGAATTATTCACAATAATATACATCTTATAAATAAAATTCAAAGTAAAACTTTCAAATCCATGCTGGGTTCATTTAAATGGTATTCAATTCCCAAGACTTCGAATTATTAAAGATAGACCTCTTTCTCCTTTTTCCTTTAATGCTGTACTATTTCTGGAAGACATTGTATAAAGTTCTATTTCAGATGTTGCTAATAGAGTCTCATCTTCTATTGTCATTTAAGAAATGACTGTCAATTTGGTGACTTTAAAACAGCATCCCTTTATGGTCTCAGTTTTCATTTATCACTTGTGTAGCCACAGCCCCACTAGATTTTCATCTAAGCCTCTCTATGCTGAAACGAAAATATGAGTCTGGCTAAACACTTACCTAGAGGTCAAGCTTGTCTTTCAAACTCACTCTGTCTGTGCTGGGAATTCAAAGCATCCCAGGTGAAAGGCATTCATTACAACTTCTCCTCTCCCCAACAGTTCACAGCAGGCTTCTTTTCTTCTAGGCAAGGGTAAGTGTGTGCTGCCCCACAGATACTTGAAAGAGTCCCTCCTATCAGGCCAAGGCCACAAGGGAGAATCTCACTCTAGAGTTATTCATACTGAGCGGATTTAAGACCAGTTTGATTCATTAAGTGTGAAAAATCCCCTACTGTTGCCTTTTGTGCAAATTGTCCCACAAGTCCTTACTTCTACTCTAGACACATACAATGAATAAGTTGGGACAGGGAACCCCACAGGCTATTGTTCTCTGCATTTTGATGAGTTGTGTATCTGCTGTACAAAGACATTTCTTTGATGGGGGCTGAGAGTTAAACTTATTTGTGGGTCTAAATTAAGTAGTTAGAAATTTTATTTGGCTAAGGAAAATGGCAGTCGAAAATTCTTTTTTAGGATCTGTGACATTTTTCACTTGTGGAAAGTTTATGAGATTTACAGTATTAGTCATTCTCCACACTGAAGGGACCTAAAATCTAATTAGTTGGCAGTTGGTTACCCCTGTGGGAGTACATGAATATGGCCTCCATAGGCATGTATGTTTGAATGCTTAGTCCCCAGTGTGTGGGCCTGTGTAGGAAGGATTAGTCATTATGGTCTTGAGGGAAGAGGCATGGATTTTTAAAGGAAGTGTGGCACTGGTGGTAGGCTTTTAGGTTTCAAAAGCCCACAGCTTTCCATTTGGCTCCCCACCCTCTGCACCCAGTGGTGGTGAAGTTCTTTGCTACAGCTCTAGTGCCACGCACGTCTGCATGCTGCCATGCTCCCTGACATGGTCATGGTCTTACCCTCTGAAAATAAAATAAAGCCACAAACATAAAGTTTTCTTTCTATCATTTGCCTTAGTCATAGTAACTCTTCACAACAATAGAAAAGTAAATAAGACAAACTGCAGGATAATTTTTAAAATAGTGCCATTATTGCACCATGGTAGATATATTGCTCATATAGTCATTGTTGTGGTCATAGGATTTCACAGGTAGATAGGAAAAATCTTCTTAATAGGGTCACACTGAGGTGACTTAGAGTTGGCCATTTTCCTAAGAAGGGTACTTTGTGTTCTATAGCTTCCACTAGCATGAATTATGGCAATTCTCATTTTCAGCCCCCCAAATTCTGGGATTAGAGGTATGAACTCTCATGTCTAGTTTATTTTCTTATTTTAACGTTAAGTAATAATATCAAGAAATTGATTATTATAATTTGTTACTATTTATTGTTGGTATGATTATTGTTTGCTCTCTCTTTTTATGCTATTCATATTGCTTTCATGTTTACTGACTTGTATTTGTTTGATTTTTCAAGGTTATTCTTTATTCATTTATTATTCTCATAAATATTATTTCTTATTTTTAATTTTGTTTTGGGTTTTGTATTTTTAGAGAGAGGACTTCTCTGTATAACAGTCCTGACTCTCCTGAAGCTCAGTTTGTAGATCATGCTGGTCTCAAATTCACAGAGAATGACCTGTCTCTGCTTCCCTAGTGCTGGGATTAAGGGCATGTGACACTGCATCCAAGATAGGAATTTTATTCTTTCTTGCATTGTAATTACTGAGATTTTTTTTCTTCTTGTTGTATGCAATATTCTCTTAGGCTTCTTCTCCAATGTTTACTAATGGCCATAAATTGTTTTAATTTTGTTTAAAATTCAGTTCAGTGTCTGTACTGAAATATATTATTCTCCATTGATTTTTAAAACCTGAGATTATTTTTTATTGACTTTTATTGAGCTCTACATTTTTTCTGCTCCCCTCCCTACTTCTCCCACCCCTTTTGCCCTCCCCCCAAGGTCCCCAATGTTTCCAATTTACTCAGATCTTGTCTTTTTCTACTTCCCGTGTAGATTAGATCTATATATGTCTTTCTTAGAGTTCTCATTGTTGTCTAAGCTCTCTGGGATTGTCATTTGTAGGCCAGTTTTCTTTGCTTTATGTTTAAAAACTACTTATGAGTAAGTACATAAGATAATCGTTTTTCTGAGTCTAGGTTACCTCACTCAAAATAATAAAACCTGAGATTCTTAATAGTGGGAGTGAGTATACGTAACTCTTTTGCCTGCTCTTGAGACTCTTTTCCTCCTAATGTGTTGCCATGTCCAACCTTGATCTGAGGGCTTTTGTTTTATCTTATTGTATCTTGTTTTGTCCTGTTTAACTGTCCTCTCTTGGAGACCAGTTCTTTTCTAAAAAGTAAACAGAGGAAAAGTAGATGTGGAAGATAGGGATGTTGGAGGACTTAGAATAGAGATGTATTGTTTAAGAGAAGAATCTATTTTCATTAAAAAGAAAAAAAAGATAGATTTGCTGGATATAGTGCCCTTTTTGGAATTTATTTATTCTGAATGTTTGAAATCTATCATTCCATGCTGTCCTGGGGTTTAAGGATTTTGCTGAGAGGGCTGATATTATTCTAAGATTTATCGCTTTAACTTGGTCATCAATGGAGACAAGATAGTATTTATATTAATTTAGAGCCATTGGTAGAAAAATCAGGAAGAAATTTCACATGTTCAAAATCTTTCATATATTGTCAGCTTACAGTTTTAGGAGTCATTGTTAATTTTCTCATGAAAACATTCCATTTATGATTAAATACAAACATATCTATTCACATATGTATTTTCATCGGTGACATGAAATACCTTGCTGTAATGTAAGTTTTCTGAACTGGTAAGGTTTACATCAAAAGGACATATACTAGAGTCATTTTGGAAGAGGGAACTAATATAGTATTGAGGTTTATGTTGGGATGCCAGCCCCCTAAGCCTCTAAGCCTCTCAGGATTCAGAAGAAAAGCTGTAGCAGGGGAAAACTGAGTAAAAGAGATCTGAGGGTAAATAAATTAACTCACATACATCTTTTCATTATGCCCCACTTATTCTTCCTATGCTTTGCCCAATGCTCTCTCCATCGCTCTTTCGGGTGTCCTTCGGATGATCTCTCTCAATGTTTCCCTCTCGATGTTCCACTGTCGCACTAGGTTTACAGTTTACACACACACATGGGCACAATTAGCAATTCCATAGGCCATACCAAGCATGCATTTCACAGAGCTACCGATAAGTAATAAGTTTGACAAAGCCTGTCAACTTACTACTGTCCGAGAAGGGGCGAGGCTGTGAAGTTCCTGGGCAATCCGAGTAAAGGTAAAGGAAAGGGCTATGATTTCTAAGAGAGAGGGAGTTTATGTGTTAACTACATCTCTGTGGTTATCTAAGATGGAAGTTTGTAATTCATAAATGTAGGGGGAAAGGGAAGAAAAATTCTACAGTGTTGTGCACTCTCTAAGCACTTGTCTTCCTCTGGCTGGGAACACAGGGTTTGTGGTAGCCATGGCAACTAACGTGAGCTCCAGAAGGAAAGGGATGGGGCTTTTTTGCATTGGCAGTTTTTCCAGCTGAATAAAAGGAAATGAAGTCTCTTAGTCCTAGAGATAGTAGCTAAGGTGGCTACATCAAGGGGGAACTTTTGTAGTATAAGATCCTGAGCATGGCATTTCCAGGCTCCAGGTCAAGCTGTGACTTTGTTCCTGCAGAGACTACAGAGAAAAGCATTTACTTTCTCCGGGGCCTTTTCCAGAACTCAAAGGTCCCAGTATGTATTCTCCATATCAAGATTATACAACCAAATAAAAAGTCACCCAGTATAACAGAACGTGGGGAGGTTATGCCCTAAAAATTGATACTCTACTGGGGTTTCCTGGGATGAATCCCACTATGGACAGGGGAGCACAATGGCTTCCCAAGGATTTTACAGAAATGACAGCAACTAGTTAAAAGACAGGTTCCCCAAAGTCTTGCAAGTTGGGTGTTAGACTAAAGACTACCAGCTGTGCTCACTGTGTAATGTTTGGACCCCAGCAACACAGAGAAAATACCTCCATCAGCTTAGCCTGTTGGAAAGACAATGGTCTTTTTTCTTGCCTGGTGATTGACCTGGGTAGGACCTGTCCACTCTGGATGATGTTTGGCTTGTGGTTTTGGGTGCTGATGAAGGCAGTCTGGGTAAGCTACAAAGAGGAAGTCAGTACGTAGCATTCCTCCAAGACCTCTGCTTCAGCTCCTACCTCCAGATTCTTGTCCTGACATCCCTTGGCAACCTGAGAGCTGGAAGCTGAAATAAACATTTTTATTTCCCCTAGAGTTATTTATGTTCATGGTGTTTTGCACCAACAACAGAAACCTGAACTAAGATATTTACTAATCTTTTTTTTTTTTTCGAGACAGGGTTTCTCTGTAGCTTTGGTGCCTGTCCCGGAACTAGCCAGCCTGGTCTTGAACTCCCAGAGATCCGCCTGCCTCTGCCTCCCGAGTGCTGGGATTAAAGGCGTGTGCCACCACCGCCCGGCGATATTTACTAATCTTTACCATGAGAAAAATAACTATTGCTATACATGTTAATTAGAACTTGGGCCTATAACACTGGGGTCTAGTCTGAACTCTTTTTATAAAAAAAAGACATAAAAAGGTCTTGAGAGATGGTTCAGCTGATAATAGTGCTTGTTGCTTTTCCAGAGGACTGGAGTTTGGTCAGCTCACAACTTGTGGAACTTCATCTTCAAGAGATCTGCTGTCTTCTTCCAGCCTGCATACACACGGCATATACAAGCACAGGCACATAAATACAAATAAATCTTAAAAACAGAAGACATAATCCACACCAAAGAGGAAAAACAAAGTTAGTCATAGTTTTTACCAGAAGTGGATAGGTAGAAATCCTTAATACATACATGCTTTTCCAGTAGCAGTGTTACAATTTATAGAAGAGGTATCTCGGAAATGCATATGCATTCACAGATGACCTCTGTGTTTGTGTCCCAGTTACCAGAACTGAGGTATTTTCTGGTACATGGAAGATGAGTTTGCTCTTGGGTTCTTGAGGTTCACCATTTTAATTGCCATCAGGGTATTTAGTGAAGGGACCTAATTCCTGGAGCCCATACTATAAAATGTGCACAGGAAACCTAATTTAAACCATATAGCAAGTAGTCTTTTGGCTTATGATGATAAACTTAATGGTTTGCATGTGAACTTATATTTATTTATTACTAGGCTTATAGGTTTAAATATTTGAATATTTGCCTGAATAGAACTGCCTCTACTACACACTGAGCAATTGTGAAAAAGTTATACTTGCTTGCATGCCAACACCTGTTTTGAATGCTTGACGACATGATGGCATCTACATTTACCAGGTACTATCAAGGCAAAACAAAGGTCAGGGAGATGGGAAATCTGCTTGGGGTTTTTAAGTAGAACATTGGCCTTCTTGGTTAAGTTATTAAAGGCAAATAACAGAAATCTGTGGTCCTGTGAAGGATGCTTGCACAAAATAAGGAAGAAGGGCTTATTGCGAGTCAGCCAAGCAGGACCCTTCCAGGAGAGGACACAGCTTCTTCATTCTTGAAAGGAGTTTCAGAAAGTTGCTTGGTAAGGCATAGGCTATGATAAGAGGAGAACTTGAGTTTTGTATCCATAAATCAGAGTGAATAAAAGGTGGTTTATAGGTTTGTACAGATACGGAGATATTACGCAGGAGGTTATATCATATTATACGGAGATTATAGATATCATGCAGAGGTTACCACAGCCCTAAGTGGTAAGTATTGTAGCAAATGTCAGTTCCACATGGAAGTGTTCATTTGTGCTGTTATCTACGAGGAAGTACTTGTTGGTAGTATTTTTTCATTGGTTCAGGTGATTGTTAAGGTGATGATCCTTATATTTTCAATTCACAAAACTAAAGCAGAGGCTTTACTCTGTGATAGGCATTAGGCTTTGAAGGCCTTTGGTGGTGCAGTGCAATAAAATCCCAATTTTCTTATTATTTTAGGAAAGCTCAAAGACTACAGAATTTTCAACGAAAAACTTTAAATCTTTGAGCAGCTGTTTAGTAAGTCTGATTATAAGATGAAAGGGTGATAAAATTCTAGGCCAGAGTTTCTTTCCTCAAAGAAATAAATATATGTGTGTGTATATATTGAATAAATATTTTAAAGAGAGGTGACTATTTTGCTTTCACTGGGAAGTAATCTTTTCTGTACTGATTAGTTCTTTGACTCTTCTTCTGTCGTGTGACTGTGGCTAGACATCCTGATCTCCCAGTTTAATAACTGAACTTCCTCTGTAAGCTGTTCCAATGACACATTACCCTGTGCTGATAAAAATCCCCTCTTCCCTGCTGTTCCCTTGCATAGTCACAGCACAAAGTCGGAACTTACTTGGACATTCTGAAAGCCTCTGTAAGTATGTTTTTCCCTCAGAAAGAAGTCATTGTGTGCTTTGTGTTTTGTACTGGTTTCTAATGTAAGGCCCTTGCAGAGTGTATAGTATGGCTAGTTCTTGGATTAATGTAAGGACTAATTACGTAGAACTTGTCTTTAAATATATTGATGGAGATGATGTTGATGTTTGGAAGTCTGTAGCTCTTATAAAACTTATGAGAATCATTGTTTAATACCACACCTGCCTCTGTCCCCATGGGTAGAAGAGAATTCCTTGCTTCAATCTTTTCAAGAAAATTTAGGTTTTTAAACGTATACTGTCATGAGAAACAAGCATGTTGTGACTTATCCTAAGTATAGTAGATAGAGCTTGTCCACTCAGAATCTAGAATCAACACCCTTTCCCATCAAGCACCTGAATTCTAGGGTACCATCTATGAATCTCACAGGTTTCTGGAAAAAAAATCTTGTTTTCATTATATCCGCTGCTTTTATGAATATCTTGAACATGATAGATAATTTTTCATAATAATTATAAAATATTAAAATGATGTAAAACCCATGACTCAGCCATTCATCATTTAATTTTTAAAATTATGATTTACAACCTTATTACTAAAACCTCAGCCCAGTAATAGGTGAGGCATGATGATAATTAAATATAAATAACTGCCTGATTATGACTAATTTCAGATTTATGTTCGAAATAGTATCTTAATTCTGACTTTCAACTGGGAGCCCTAGAACACTTTCACTCCCCAGGTAGGATTTGATTTTAATAATGCAGTCTGAAGAAACACAGGACGTGTGTATGTGAGAAAAACATGGTAAGACAGAGTAGGCTTTAGATCACCATTTTTTTACATGACTCATAATTGTATGATGGCCAGTACAGCATGTACTGTCTTGGAGGCTGGGAGCGTAAGTGTGCTGCCCAATAAGTGTTTAACATGTGTCCAGTACTGTTTCTTTTCCAGAGCGGAAGTTAAAGAGACAAAAAATGGGGACAATGATACTAAAAACGGAGATGAACGTGATCTGCGGTGCTGCGTGGAATGTCCATGACCATGCCACTGTTCTGGTGCCATTGACTAGAACCAAAGCGGTGCAGCCTCCCTTTTTGGACAAAATAGAAGGAAACACAAAGGAAGGCATGACTGTTTCCTTATGTGTATTTTCCATAGTGTATCTCACCCTGTGTTTTTGGTCAGATCAAATTCTGTTTTCATAGATTGTTTTCATAGATTAAGGCTCCTGCTTGATAAGGAAAGCCAAGGGTTTGAGAATCTCAACTGCAAAAAAGCAAACAAACAAAACAAAACAAAAACAAAAAACTGTAGTTCAATTGCTTGATTTAGTAATTTTCCAAAGACTTTATGCTTGTGGGCTCATTTAGAAAAGTAAGGTTTACCCCATGTGTTTATCTCTGTTAAAGTTCCAGACACTGAGCATCAATTCTGGAATATTTTCTCTAATAAGGGAAGGGACCCAACTGTCTGCTGTCTGTTTTGGTTCTCTCTCTCTCTCTCTCTCTCTCTCTCTCTCTCTCTCTCTCTCTCTCTTTCTCTCCCTCCCTCTCTCCCTCCCTCCCTCTCTCTC
>NC_022031.1:53130920-53138440 GCF_000317375.1 Microtus ochrogaster
TCTCTCTCTCTCTCTCTCTCTTTCTCTCCCTCCCTCTCTCCCTCCCTCCCTCTCTCTCATTGTGTGTGTATGTGGGTGTGCATGTGCTTGTATGTGTGTGTCTGTATGGGGGTGGGTGGGTGTAAAGCTGAGAAACTTGTTCATTCACCTTTTGTAAAAGCTTTTAAGTGTCCCCAGTGAGCACTACAGAGTGCTGTGTGGAGACCACCTGGAACCCTCTGAAATGGACATTAGGCAGAGAATGTGTAGGTACTGCTGATGCTGATTACCTGCCAAACAAACACATTTGTCACATGCATGGGCATACACATACACCTATGGGCTGCAGGAAAAGCGAACTGCAATAACAAGAGAACAGCCAGGACTAGCGAAACACTGCAAATGTGTTAATATTTTATATAATCTTTTAACCACCCCTTATAGCATTAGCATCATTGTGGGAAAACGAGGCAAGGCCCAGTGAAATGACAACAGGGAAGGTTGATGGTGGAGAGCGGCATGTGGCAGAAAGCTGTGCCCTGCAAACTCACTGATCCTCTGTGCCCTGAGTGACTCCCCAATGTAGAGTGGTGGAGACGATGTTCAAACTTAGTGGCTATAAAGTGGGTTCAGAGGAAGCCCATTACATAGTATGGGTAAAACTGCAGCTTGGAAAAAAACTGCATATAAATATTTAAATAAAGAAGAGTAAGGCCCCCAGTGGTGGCACACAACTTTAATCTCAGCACTTGGAAGGCAGAGGCAGGCAGATCTCTGTGATTTCAAGGCTAGCCTGTCTATAGGATCTAGTTCCAAAGCTACAGAAAAACCTGTCTCGAAAAAGAGGAAGAGGGAGAAGAGGAAGGGAGGAGGAGAAGGAGGAGGAGGAGGAGGAGGAGGAGGAGGAGGAGGAGGAGGAGGAGGGAATCTTGTGTTTCTTTTTAAAGAAATCTTCAAAGTGTTATAGAAAGTAGTAGGCCAGACACGGTTATGCAATGGACAGACAGCAATCCATTTAGACTCCTAGGGTGTTAACTGTCCTCTTTTTATTGAAGTTAGGGTGAGCCTGGCACAGCCAGTCTTGGGCACATAAACCTAGTGACACCATGCCAGAGGGGCCCAGCCTAGAGCACTTCAAAGAACCAAGACATAGCTTTGTTATCAATAAAAAATTAGGTATAATTTAGAAACGTGTACTGGCTAGTTTAGGTCAACTTCACACAAGCTAGTGTCATCTGAAGGAGGGAACATCCATTGAGAAAATGCCTTTATAAGACCCAGCAGTAATATATTTTCTTAATTGATAGCGTAATGGGGAGGGCCCAAGGGCCCAGCCCATTTGTTGGCGGTGTTATCCCTGGATGTGTGAAAGTTCTGGAATTTGTACAGCTAAGTCCCCATCCTTTTGTCAGCTTGTGTTCAGGGTGGGTCTTAGCTGCTACTTGATCATGGTAGGTGGTCTCCTATATCTTGAGCTCTAGCCTAAACCTACTAGGGCCTTCTTATATTTCAAGTCTTGGATTGCTTCTTTGGCTAGTATGGTTAAAAAAAATCACAACTTTTAAAGGCACTTGGAATTAAGTCAGAATAAACCAGAGAATGTCTAACCAGATCTACAAAATAGATATAATACATGTGATTTATCAGAAGTATGGGTATATTTCATAACCTTCAACCCCCTTTTTGTAGGATAAATCCTAGACAAATGGCATCTTATAATTTGTTCTGTCATGTCATCCAGAGTCTCAATTTCTGCTAGACAATTTTATTCATATTATGCCCTTTATAGTGTTTTTTTGTGTTTTAAATGTTATTTTTCTGTAAATTCACCATATTTTTCAGAACAGGATTTTAATTATGCCAACATGAATAGATAATTAATAAAATGCATTTAACTAAGTTTTAAATATAACCCTTTAATATTTCATAATATATAACATATTTATATTTAACCATAAAACAATAACATGCCATCTATAACTTGCAGATTAGGGCTATCCTTATGGTATGAAGAATTTTACTGTACATCTTTATTCACAGGAACAGAGAAAATATGACAGTATTTTTATCCAGCTATTTGAATTAAAATGCACTTGATGTATGTGCACATCAATTTTTAAAAGATGGAGTTACTAATATATAAAATATTTTTCACTGTGTTAGTAATATATGAGTTCAGTTCATGAATTAATCTGTTACTGAATGCTTCAAAGTTAAAAGTATGTTGTTATTTCGCAGTGGAATTTAACTTCAGTTTACAGCTGACTAACAATGCCTTCCCCTAAGTAATTGATCTGAGGATTCAAGTTATTCCAAATTGCTCTCTAATGGATGCAGGGGGCTGCTACTTAAAGATTTCACAATCCTTGCTATCCCTCCTAATTGAGGAGCAAGTTACTCCACACAATCCAGACAAAGTGGGTTTAATAAAAATGAAAAGGACAGAGCATGAGTTTGGATTGTTAAGGTAGTGGGAAAAGAATTGGGAAGGATTAGAATAAGGACATGGATATAATCAAAATACACTGTATGAAATTCTCAAAAACAAATAACATTATGAAAATAATTAAGTGTGCTATTTCAGACTGAGAACTCAGCAAACAGTTAACTCCCAAACAGTCAAGCCACTACTTCACCAGTGGGCACACTAGCAGGTCAGTAGGATAGTATGCATGGCCGACCAGCTGGCCTGACAAGGAATGACTTCGCCACTGCCTCCCTTACAACCCCTTAAAAGCCCCCCACCCCCTCCCCATGCCCTGCCCTGGTTTCCAGCAGAGCAGCTTCCTCCATGTGAAAGCCAGTCAGTCAGCAGGGAGAATTCACAACAGAGCACAGTACAGCCTAACGTTTACCTACAAATATGTAACTGGCAACACTTACTCAGAGAATTAAATTTTTAAAAACAGAAACAAGAAGGAAGCTATCAGAAATGGTCCTTGTTACCACCCCACCGGGTCCCATCCCCAGACCAAACCACACTTTTTTGCATAGTAAATCTGGGCGCTTCCTTATTCCATGCATCGCTGAATCATGGAATGCTTTTTCCCCCTCCAGCATTAGACGCATTAGTGAATCTGAATCGTTGTGCCTACAGTTCCTGGGGGATAGCTGGTGAGTGTGGCACAGTCATCCTGTCCTTGGCTCTGACTTTCAGGCCAATGACGAACTTCGTCCAAAATCTCCATTGAAACATCTTAATTCTCTCAGAATTTTCATTTTCCTTTACTTTGTTTCACATCAGCCTGACCTGCATTCCAGAACGCAGTATCTAAACTGTATTTTCATGCCCTAGAAAAGTCCTGGAAATCTACCAGGAATGCCAGCACTTGATAGCCATTGTGTGAAGAGTTGTTTCTCACCAAGGATCATGTCATTCTGTATCTTTTGAGGATTCGTTAAAACCCAACTCAGAGTAGTGTAAACCTTCAGGACAATTGCTTCTGGGAAGTATTGTTTTTCTTTCTGTATGGGTTAGCAAAGTGGTCCTCTATCGGGGCTTGATGCTGGAGGCTGCATGGGTCCAGTTCAACACTTGCATTATCCTGCCTCTGTTTGAATTGCCACCGTCCACTTGCAATGGTGACAGCAGAACTTCACATCACCAATCTCTACACCTGCCTTTCTCTGGAGGAGGCCTTCAGTAGAACATCCAGTCAGAACATCCATCCTCTGGAGCTGCCATCTGGACCAATATCACCATGAACTTACAAACACCGCTACATCATCAGCTGGTGATATTTGGAGATTGCTGGACAGCGTACTTGTAAAGAGAAAGGGTCTCCAAAAGAGTGCTGTGTAGATTTTTGGGCACCTGGTTCTGCAGCAGTAGTATCTGTACCCCAGTTCTTCCCCAGTAAACCTATCACACAGGCTTTTGTTTTTCTTGCTGCTTGTGCACATGTGCTAGCGACTTCAGTCTGTGGCTGCCTGCCCTAGTTTGCAGAACTTCCTGACTTCCTGCCTCTATCCTGTTCCTTGCTTTGTTGATTACCCTTGCCTCTGCCATTAACGTTAGTCCTGCTGCTTCTCCAGGGAGAGCCCAGATGACTGGCAGTCTCCACAGAGAGGCTGCACCTGGGACTCTGAAGACCACTTTAGCTGCACAATGACTCAGCAGGAAGCTGCAGCTTGGAAGCCAGAAAAGCTTCTGTGAAGCTCAGCTTTCTTCAAAAGAGGTTTTTCATCCATTTGCACATCTTTGTGTCTGAATGCAGCAGTTACAGGGGAATTGCTTAGAGAGTGTGCACATGTGTGTGAATGTATGTGCATTTTCCTCCAGACCTGAGAAAAGTAAAAGAACTATTGGCTTTCTGTTCTTTTGCCATTGTCTGTGAGAGAGATAAAGCACTGGATATATATTTTTTTTAATTCCAATGTGTCATTTATTTTTTTCCATTAATGTAAAATTTAATATAATTTTAAAACATAATGAACAATTCTGTAGGGATTTTACAAGGTCATCTCTACCCCTATTAGTTATTCATTTAGATTCCTCATTGTATCTAGGCATCAATAACATGTGTTAACAGGAGAAAGACACGTTTTACTTACCCCAACCACACACACACCTTCATGAGACAGTGAAAACTGAAATGGAATGACGCAAGTGTTTGGAATCTCCAGGTTGAGGCCCCATTCCAGACCCTGCCCTCAGTATTCCAAGCAACAGTTCCCTGGAGCTGCCCTGCTAGACTCTGCCTCTGAGAAAGCCTACCATTTGCCACTCTTCCCCCAAGAAGCCCGGGATCATGTCTGCAGGCTATTTAAGATGTGGTCTGCCAACCTGCCCTCTATAGGAGCCAGCCATGATAAGCTAAATAGAAATAGACCACCCAAAGGAAGTTCTTTACTTCCAGCCATTATCACCTGCCAGAGTAGGACTAAGCCATCAGTAAGTTTAATGGAGTCCTGAGTCTCAGAAGTTTACCCTAAAGCAACACCTGGTTGCAGGGAGAACCACAAACTGAGATTACCGGAGCACCACCCAAGAACAGACCATCCAAAGGAAATGTCTAGCATTCCAACCATTATAGATCTGATTACCTGCCAGCAGACTAACCAGGACACCCTGATGTGGGAGTGTCATATATCAATCTGTTGAGTTCATTGGTTAAGCAATAAAGAAACTGCTTGGCCCTCATAGGTTAAAACATAGGTGGGAGGAGTAAACAGAACAGAATGCTGGGAGAAAGAAGCTGAGTCAGGGGTCACCATGATTCTCCCACTCCAGGCAGATGCAGGTAAGATCATTCCTGGTAAGCCAGCTCGTGGGCTACATACATTATTAGAAATGGGCTAGTCCAGGTGTGAGAGTTAGCCGAGAAAAGGCTAGATGTAATGGGCCAAGTGGTGTTTAAAAGAATACAGTTTCCGTGTAATTATTTAGGGGCATAAGCTAGAGCTAGCCATGTGGGCGGCCAGGTGCCGGGGACGCAGCCTTGCCACTCATATTTTAACAATACCCCTAGACAAATGTCAGCTAATCAGGGGTCCTGAACCTCAGAAACCCCTCACCCCCACCTTTACTATTATAAAAACTCAACTCTAAACTGAGCTCAGGGCTCTTCCATTACTCCAATCTGTTGGACATGCAAAGAGACTGAATTTGCAAACTTGTATAAAATAAAGGCTCTTTGTTTTACATACAGGACTCGGTTTCCTTGTTGGTTTAGAGGGACTTCACAGATCTGGGCATACACCCTCTCTCCTGTTCTATCACCTGGGTTCCTCTTCTTGCCCTGGGGTTACCAGAAACGCTTTACACAGACTAAACCTGCACTTATTAATTCTTAAATTGGCTCAGTTTGTTTGACTGACTGTATCGGCAGAGAGGCTTAATACTGGGATACAGAAACATTTCACAAAGCAGAAAGCTTTTGAATATGGATTTGTGTCATAAAAAAGTGATATACCTAATGGTCTAGAATACAGACAATAAGTTCCAGGAGCATCATTATGAGATCATATAGGGCATAAAACTAGCAGGGGCTGTCTTAACAAGGTTGCAACTATTGTGAAAAACACCATGACCAAAGCAACCTGGAAAGGAGGAATGGTTCTTTTCAGCTACGGTTCCATATCGTAGTCTATCTATCACTGAGGGCAGTTGGGGTTAGGAACTCAAAGCAGGACGGGAACCTGGAGGTAGCAACTGATATAGAGACTGTGGAGTTGGGCTGCTCAGTGGCTTGCTCCTCATGACTTTCTCAGTCTGCTTTCTTATACAACCCAGGACCACCTGCCATGTATTACACAACCCACAAAGGACTGGGCTTACCCACGTTGATCACCAATCAAGAAATTGCACTGCAGATTTGCCCACAAGCCAATCATATGGAGGCTTTTTCTCAGTTATGTTTCCCTCTTCCTAGATGTGTCTCTAGGTTGAGCCAATTTGACATAAAATTAACACAGGACAGAGAGTTTCTTCTGCGAGGTCAACACATCCTTGAAAGAGACCAGATGATTTAATTCAGAAGTTTTTTTTCTATTATCCAATGTCTCTTTGCTGGTGTTGTTCCTTTCTCATTAGTGTTAGGAAAATTCAAGTTTAACGAAGCATTAGCAGTCTATTTTGGGGGTATTTTCCATCCCTTTCTGTTTGTTGGCCAGCAGGTCTCACAGTTGCAGGGACATAGCCCAGAGATGCTGGCAGCAGCGAACAGCACATGTTGCTTACTTAAGTACTGAAAAAATGCTTTGTTTAACAAACTAGGAACAGTTATTTAGGTGATCAAATGATTCCAAGAGTTGGGGTCCAGGATAAGGAGAAAACCCAATGTTTTCTGTCAGTGTGAATTGCTTACTGTGTGTGCCCAGGGGATCACAGGCAGCAGTGTGTGGGATGGCATGTAACCTACAGAGATGCAGTATATGAGTTGCGAGCCAGGGAGTGCTGAGCAGCAGCCTGTTGCGTCTGAGGGCTGACTAGATCTATGGGAGGGAGAATCAGTATGTAATATGCCACATGGCTGGCAAACCAATCCCAAAAAATGCGGACTGTTCCCCACGTTCAGGTGCCAGATCGTGACGGAAGTTACAAAATAACCCCACACTAGTTCAGAATTATGTGTAATAAAGGGTTATTTATTCATTGGAGACTCACAGATCACTGCCTTAGAGCACAATGGTCTGCACAAATGGGGAACAGGAACCTAGTCTAGTAGCCAGAAGTAAGCACATGTTTTATAGCTGCATGTATAGTATAAGAGACCATATCTAAGTGGGCTGGTATCTTAAAGGCTCTTGGCCAAAGGAGCTCCCATAGCAAATGACACTCCAATAAATCAAAAAGCAAAGCACCATAGTTGGTCCAGAGAAGCTAATGAGACAAAACCAGACCATGGTGTGTTCTATCAGGCAGAAGTCTAAAAAGCTATTTATATTTTGAAACACACACAAAAAAATTATATGAAGCCGGGCGATGGTGGTGCACGCCTTTAATCCCAGCACTCAGGAGACAGAGGCAGGCGGATCTCTGTGAGTTCGAGACCAGCCTGGTCTACAGAGCTAGTTCCAGGACAGGCTCCAAAGCCACA
>NC_022031.1:53138550-53144234 GCF_000317375.1 Microtus ochrogaster
TCTAGACTAAAGTATATATGGTCATTTGAATGTAATTGGCCCCCATAATCTCATAGAGATTGGCACTATTAGGAGGTGTGGCTTTGTTGGAGTGGGTAAGGCCTTGTTAGAGGAAGTATGTCACTGTGGGGATGAGCTTTGAGTCTTCCTGTGCTCAAGATATGGCTCAGTGTCTCAGCTGACTTCCTGTTGCCTGCAAGATGTAGGAATCTCAGCTACTTCTCCAGAACTATACCTGACTGCATGCCTGCCATGCTCCCCACCCTGATGATAATGGCTAAACCTCTGAACTGTAAACAAACCACCCCAATTAAATATTTTCCTTTATAACAACTGCTATTGTCATGGTGCCCCTTCACAAAAAATAACAATGCTAAGACAAGATATTAAAGAGCCATGAAAAGCCAGGTATGGTGGAGACAATCTCAAAAACAAAATGAAACAAAAGGGCCATAATAATTAACATGACCAGTAATTGTTCCTGAATCAGGAGGCAAAATATACACAAATGAAATTGGGAGTCTCAAGGGTGTGTGTGAAAAAATATTAAATATAGGTCCTAAAATAAGGCTTAAATATTGTTAAATATTTAAAGTGTTAATGTAATAATGTAAAATATGTGAACTTTTGTTGAGATTTCTCTGATAAATTACCTAGAATAATCTTTAGAATATCTCTAGAAAGTTTGGAAATGGTTCAAGCAAATTAGAGAAGCACATAGACACATGTGTATATTTGCACATAAAACAGCACATGCGTCAGCAAAGAGAGACATGAATACAGTAGGCTGTCAACAATTGATGCATGTATATAAATGGAGGTAGAGTCTCCATTGCACACCACTGTTTCACATCTTGGGTAGTCTTCAATTTTCAAGGTATCAGGGAAATGTTTGACTTAAAGCGTAAAGAGTTTAACAACATGTTAAAGTTCAAAAAAGTATTTGGAGGATCTGAAATGACATGCACCTCTGACTGTCGCTAAGTTCATCTTGTCATTATCCTGGGTCATCCTTTCAGAAGAACAGGAAGTTGGCATGTCCTGCAGTAAAAGCTGAGCTTTTTGGCTATGATTGAAATAACAAGGTACACCCGCTTTGTCTCTGCGCTCAACCTAACTTCCTGTCTTTGATGCTTTTTAACCTGTGTTGATTCCCTAGGTCACAGTCTTCTTTTCCAGATGCATCACAGATCTGTCCACTGTGGAACCCGAGCTTGCTTCCCAAATACATCACTCTTATCTATTTTACCCAGAAACTTCAAGACCGAGACATTATGTTCCACCAAGCATCACTTGGCTCTGGATTAGCGGAAAACCTGGGTCTTTAGATAGCAGTTATTTGAGTTTGGTCTGGTGCTTCTGGGCTTTAGCCATAAATACCAATGACAAAGAACAAAGCACAGACCTCATAGCAAGTTCAAGGCATAACCAAAATATCAATTGTTCCTGAGGAAACTCTCCTTTTATAATATGAGAGCAATGTGACTTGTGGTTGTTTTTAAACATAGAGAAAGGAAAGAAATGTCTGTGCAGTTAGGAAAAAAAAAATGACCCCAAGTACACCATCTTCTTCTTGTTTTTGTTATGCCGTGTTTGGAAGTAATGTGCTCAAAGTTGTTCGGTATTCTCCCATGAAATTCTTTACCCACATTTCTTTTTGCTGTTAACAATAAATTAGAGAAATTCCTTGGCACTTTGCAGGGGAACATGGAGTTGGCCGGGCAGAGCTACCTTGGGAGACATGCATAACAGGTTTTTTAAGATTAGATCCATGGCTCCCGGGGCACAGTATTCCTTCCATTTCTTGAGAGATGGAGGCTTTTGTTTTTCTGTGGACCTTCCAATTGGCCTGGTTTGTATTCCTGAATGAAGACATTTCAGGTGACCTTGGACTGGAATACAAGCAAGAACGTACTTCAATGGACAAGCCTAACAAAAACACACTACAGTCTCGGGTGCCTTTGTATCTCTAATTTTCTGAACAAATAATGCTCATTCTTCCCTCTCTCCTTGTAGTTGTAGGAACTTAGATAAATTCTTTACAGCCATAAAATTCAGGCTATACTGTATGGAAGTAATAGTACCTACGTAGTAATAACTAGGAAATAAAGCTTGCCACTAATGCTATCATTATTAACTAGTAATTATTTTATTGTGATTTTTATAATGAAAATGTTTATATAACAATTAATAGAAGGCAGAGTTTCTATAAAATGGGTAATTTGACGGGTCATTAGCCATTGCAACAACAGGGAACAACCTCAACACAAGCCAACACCCTATCACAGTCTGCAGAAAAAGTAATGAAGAGGCTCAAACACATCTAGTAATATAAAATCTGAGGCCTGAATGAGACAGTTGTTCACTCAGCAGCTCCTTGTTTTTTACTCTTTTGGGGCCCAACACCCAGCTGTCAACTACAAGAAGGCTTATTCTTAGTTATGAATGCCGGGTCTTAGCAGCCAACTTTTCTAACTTAAATTATCCCATTTCTCTTTAACTGCATTTTGCCTCTGAGCTTGCTAGCTTTCTGTATTCTGTATCCCTTTCTTTCTTACTTACTCCATGGATGGCTGTGTGGCTAGATGGCTGGCCCTTGTTGTCCTCTTCTCTCTCCTTCTCCTGCTGTGGGACAATGCTCTTGTACACTGTAAAGGTTTTTCACTCATATTTATTTAGTAAAATGCTAATTGGCCCGTAGACAGACAGGTAATATAGGCAGGGCAACCAAACTAAGAGAATTCTGGGAAGAGGAAAAGCAAAGAGTCAGTCTCCAGCAAGACACAAAAGGAAGCAAGATGAAAATGGTGCACTGAGAAAAGGTGCCAAGCCACACTGCTAAACAGATAAAATTATGGGTTAATTCAAGTTATAAGAGCTAATTAATAATAGCTTAATAATTGAGCTAAGCTGGGCGGTGGGTGGTGCAAGCCTTTAATCCCAGCACTCGGGAGGCAGAGACAGGTGGATCTCTGTGAGTTCAAGGCCAGCCTGGTCTAGAAGAGCTAGTTCCAGGACAGGAACCAAAAAGCTACGGAGAAACCCTGTCTTGAAAAAAAAAATTGAGCTAATAGGCAGAGAAGTTTTTAATTAATCTAAGCACCTGTGTGTTTCTTTGGGCCTGAATGACTGTGGAACAAGGCAGGACAGAAACCCGTATCAATATTCTCCTTTTCTATTTCCTCCCTCTTTCGTTCTTCTTCTCTAGCCTAGAGTACCCCTCCTCAATCCCACCTGTATCTCTCTCTATGGACAGTATCTAGCGACTGTCCATTCAGATCTTTATTAGATCAATCAGATGTTTTAGGCAGGCAAAGTAACACAACTTTACAGAGTTAATCAAATGCAACATAAAATAATGCAACACATCTTTGCATCATTAACCAAGTCCACAGCATAAATGAATGTAACACATTGTAAACTAATATTCCACAAAATCCAGGTCTCTGTGGACAGTGACAAAGTCCCTGAGTCAGGATCTCTGAGAAAGAGGATTCAGGTTTTGCATTACCCCAAGTCCTTCAGGAAGTTTTTCTTCTTTTTCTCCATGGTGCTGGGGTTGTAACCAGGGCATTAGAGCAGCCTGAGACCCTGATGATTTTTTTGGGCTGTCATATCATCACAGAGATATAATGACGATAGAACATGTGCATATGGGCATCAGTGTTTGGAAAGAATTCAGTTGAGAAAGCACAAGTAACCCTAGAGTTAACACGGTTTGCCTGACTGATGTGCAGATAGGAAGTCTGAAAATTGACCTGACAGCATTCTGAATGACAAGCAGGCAGAAGCACTCTGTGGCAGTGCACTTACCAGAGCTTCTGCGAATGCAGCTTGAAATCTTTTCAGTGTCACAAGACACCTGCAGCCACCCGTCAGCCCATCGCCATGATCTTCTCCTTTGTTTTACAGCATAGTTTTCTTTTTTCTTTTTTTAATTTATTTATTTATTGAGGATTTCTGCCTCCTCCCCGCCCCCGCCTCCCATTTCCCTCCCCCTCCCCCGATTAAGTCCCTCTCCCTCATCAGCTTGAAGAGCCATCAGGGTTCCCTGACCTGTGGGAAGTCCAAGGACCGCCCACCTCCAAGCTTGGGATAAAACCGGACTTGCTGAACATAGCGGACAATGAGGACTACTGAGAACTCAAGAACAATGGCAATGGGTTTTTGATCCTACTGCACGTGCTGGCTTTGGGGGGGCCTGGGCAGTTTGGATGCTCAACTTACAGCATAGTTTTCAAATCACCTTATGACCCTAAATGACCTTAAGTTTACTGACTACCTCCTAAGATCAAAATATAGTCTACCTCACACCAGGGTCAAGTGCATTTGGCCTAAACACAAAGACAGTAGATAAAAGATATCTAATAAGTGAATAAAAATAATGTGTTGAAACATTGCGAGCTTTATGAGTTCAGGCCACAAACCTGCCACTCTTCTGAACGATGCTGTGAGTTTTGTGACAGCATAGATCAGAAGCTGATGAGGTGTCCTTGCAGACTATTGGACACACATGGCCGCCCTCTTCCTGTGGCATCCTGACTAGGGGCCATAGACAAGTTATTTAACTTTACGTTCAATGCCTTCATTGTGTGAAGCTCTCTTAAACAGACTACAAGCAGAAGCTAGATAAACAGGAGCATTTTCCAAGTGCAGAATGGATGAAAGGCAGCTAGCTATCCAGGGAAGCAACCAAATGCTGCTTGGAGGAGGCCTGGCGGGGCTTCATTTCTCTGCCTTCTTTAACTCTCAAAATGACTTTCTCAGGAAATTGTGAGCCAGTCACCTAGATGGAGACCTTAGAAAGTCACAAATTGGCAGTAAACATACAATCAGATTCTTTAGTTTCTTGAATGCACACCTGAAATCTCTCTTATCCTTATTAAACTTTAAGTATCTGGAAACACAAAATGGGGGGGGGGGGGACACAAAGGTTGTAATACTTAAAACTCTCATCCTGTCATTACCTTCAAAACCTGAAAGTTAATTCTCCTTTTAACCAAATATGGAACACTAAAGGACTAAACTCAACAGTAAGGAACTCATGCATATCACACACAAAGCATTAGGTAGCCACACTGTTCCAGGAGAACACCTGGTGTCCTATGCTGGCTGAGGTGTACCAGAACCTCCCAAGTGACAGTTAAAGCCTTCCCTTCATGTGGCATTGTTGCAATATCAATTCAGGCAAAAATATTAACAAGATTAACATTCTGCAGACAAAACCATCCCTTCATGTGAGAAACATGAGACCTTAAGTTGTTGTTCTGATAAATTAATATGAGCTGAATTAATACAAAGAGCGTAGAATAGAAATGAAGCAATATGTTCAGAAATGTGGAACCCAGGGAACCCATGCCAGAGAATTTTTTCAGGGTGTTAGAGCACCCATAAGAAACTAAAACACAAAATGCATTCTGTTGCGCTAGAAAAGCCTCTCGTTTCCTCTAATTTTCTCAGAATAAAAGCTTTATCATGATGAAAAGTCTCTTATACCTTAAATCTTTATAAGGTGATCTTTATTTTTTTCCTTTTTTTCCCGTTTATTTATTTATTAAAGATTTCTGTCTCTTTCCCGCCACCACCTCCCATTTCCCTCCCCCTCCCCCAATCAAGTTCCCCTCCCTTGTCAGCCCATAGAGCTATCAGGGTTCCCTGCCCTGTGGGAAGTCCAAGGACCACCC
>NC_022031.1:53145429-53151556 GCF_000317375.1 Microtus ochrogaster
TTCTCAGTCTCAGGAGGTCCCATTTATTCAATGAGGCCCTTAATGTCTGTGCTGCTGGGGTTATATATAAGGTGATCTTTAAATCTTGAAGCTTAACAAGGTCCTCTCGAGTTGACGTGGGTAGAATGTGCAATCTCATAGGAGCTGTTGTTTTCAAGTCATTAAATAACTCAAGGACTAGATGTCTTTGTTAGAGCCATGGACCATTTAACCAGCATGGGTTATTATCTCATATGTAGAGATTACATTTTATTTTTTTAAAGTTGCCTTTTCATTAATACTTTGAAATTTTTCACAATGTATTTTGATCTCTTACTCTTTCCCCTACCTTCTCCCAGATCCACTCAACACTAGAACGTTCACTGGATTTATCCTGTACCGGTATTGGGCAGGCGAACCACAACTGCCTTGAGTTCATAGGTTCTACAGTCCTGCCATGTCCAGAATTCAGTTTTTGACTCTGATCCTCCCTGACCTCTATCTCTTACTGCTTTTCAGTCCCATCTTCTGTGATGGTCCCAGAGGCTTGGCTGCTGTGTATGGTAGTGAAATACACATCCCATGAGTGGTTGAGCATTCCCTAGACATGTAATTTCTGCACTTAGATCAGTGTGGGTTTCTGCATTAGCCACTGCCCCCTGCACAAAGAAACTTTCTGAGAGCTGGACTAATCTGTGAGTAGAAGTATGGGAATGTTAGCTGACAATCTGATACTATGTCCATTTAGCAGGATACCATTAGGATGTACACGAGTTCCCCAACCATTTGTTGTTGAACAGATTTATAGTCCCAGACATGTGGGACTGTATTTCCTCCTGCAGTACAGGCCTTGGTTATATTTCTAAAGAAAACTCTGTGAACCAGGTGACTGGCTTTAAGATCCCTGGACCTAAGAACTGCTACTCCCTTAAAAATAGATGCTTGAAAGCAGAGTTACAGGTAGAGTTATCTTTCCCACACAAGCATAAGTCTGAATAATGGTCCCAAGCAAGACGCCAAGAAAACAAGAAAAAAACACAAATAAAAAGATTGAAAAAATAAAAATTCTTTCTTTGAGGCTTTGGATAATTCTTTTTTTTGTGGTCTCGAACTCACAGAGAGAGGCTTTGGATAATTCCTAATCCAGGCATATCAATGAGGCAATAGAACTCCTGCTATGGTTCACAATTATCACGTCATATGTTTGCTTCTATTTCTACTCCAGAAATTATCTGTTGCCAGCACTGTCATAAATGTGGCTTACTGACACTGGCACTCCTCCATACAGGAACACGAAGTGTACATATAAGTATGCATATTTATAATACATAAAATACTGTATTAAACATTCCAAACATTTAAAATTGAGTATGGTTAGGAGCTGGAGAGATACTCAACAGTTTAGAGCACAAACCGAACCAAGCTCAAGTCCCCAGCACCCACAAAAGGAGTCCACAACTTCCTATAAGCCTAGCTGCAAAGATTTAACATCCTCTTTTCATCTCCATGGTCACCATACACACATGGCATAGACACACAATGGGAATAAAAATAAACTAAACAAATAATAAAATTTTATGTGGTTGTCAAAGCTTCAGTTTGTTTTTTACAACTTTTCTATGCCATTCTTTGTCACAGTTAAAGTTCTATCTCTTTACTCTTAACTCACCTATTTTCCAGCATAGGCTCATGTGCTCTTTAACCTGAAGACATTGTGCATGTTTCCCATTCTTGTAAGATTATTTAAAACAGTACTATAATAAATATGCATGCATTCCTCTTACCGTTCATGGAGAAATGTTTATCTGGGGTAACTATTTAGAACTGGGATTGCTAGATCATATAGTGTAGATGCATTTAATTTTACAGAAATCTGTGACTGCATTTTTAACTAAGTACAACATATCAGTAATACAATTAATCGATAATAATGTATAATGAGACTGGAGTAATTACTATACTATGAGTTCAAACTTGTCATTGAATTAATTTGAGAGGCAAGGTGCCAGGTGTTACAGGTCTTGCTCCAAACCGGATCTGATGACCTGGGATAGATATGTGAAAAAACTATGACCATCTGTTACAAATAAGTGTCCCTGGATAGGCTGAACCATTTTTATTTATAGAATTTCAATGGTAGTCATGAATAATTTTATAATCAACTTCGTTTCCTCATGTATATAATAATGGTTACAATAATTGCCAGTTTGGTCCCTTACCTCATTCCCTTTCTATCCCCCAACTTTCCCACTGATAACCATTACCTGGTTGATTCATAGCTCTAATATTAAAAGTCTAAGCAGTGTTTATATTGCAAGAAACAAAGGAAGTTTTCTAACTAGGCATACCTACAGGTAGAACAACCTGCCTGTTTAGCAATTTTTGCAGTTACAGCATCATGCAAAGTAAAAGAAATTTTGCCACTAATCATTAATGTTTATCTGTGATGAAGTCTATGTTCTCACAATCAGCTTATCAGCCAAGACTGAACCAATCTCTTCTTCATCCTTACTACTCTATCTCCTATAGAGGATATACCAGGTTTTATTCCTATCATCATGTAAGCTACATAACTAAAAAATTATTTTGTATAATTGGCCCTGTTAATTCCTTGTTCTCATGTCTTTCTCTTCTCTGCTTCCTAGAGTATTGGCACAGCTATTAGTAATGAGAGCATTGTGGATTTCTATGATTCCACTCCATTCCCTATTCCTAGACAGTTCCCATTAACTCCTAAAACTTGTTAGCGTTTTTCTAGACTCTTGTGTTTGAAATCATTCTCTCCAGAACAGTTGTACAAATTGGCAATATTGTCACAAACTTCTGTGACTCTTTCAGGCTAGCTTCACAAGGTGCACTGGAAAGGCAATATCCCCTTCTTAAGAAGCCTGAATTCATGATCACACCTGAAACATCAAAGGTTTTAGGGGCTGAATCTGATCCACTGCATATTTTTAACAACATCCTCTCTGCCTTATCCTGAAGAGAGTAATCAGGGGAAAGTTTTCCTTAAGTAATAGCTATTTTATCCATAGCTCTAAGAAAGTAAAACTAGAAGCAGCCAGTAATATGGTTTGTATAAAGAAAGCAAGTAGAGCAGGTAGCAATACGATCCTGGGGTCACGCCCAGAATTATGCAATGAACTATTTGTTGGCCTTGCCAAAAATGGGTCAGATTCTCCAGGGCCTTGACACAAGGAGAATTTGGCTCTGTGATGACTGACATTCCTTCTATTGACCTTGAGGGTGGAAATCCCTGGACAATGCTTACCTTACCGTACTACTCTTGTTCTAGAAACCAACAGCCCAAAGTCAACTAAATTCCTCACTGCCGGAGCATCCTGATGCCTAAAAGACATGTGCATTGCTTGCGGGTTTCATCTCTCATCCTCCTAAAGTCATCTGCAGCATAGTTAGGTCAGGCTTATTTTCTCATCACTGTCTATAATTAGGCTCAACCACGTATATCTTTTGGTCATACGATAGATAATTCTTTAGGTAAGACATACTTAAAGGGCTCAGTTTAGAATGCAAGATAGGAAAGGGATCCTTGAAGGGAGAGAGGGTAACAAAGGAACCAGAGAGAACAGACATATCCCTCAGACACAGTCTTGGAACCTGAGGATCTATGGTAACAATAATCAGGATTCAACCACAAGTGTTTACTTGAAGCTTTAATTAGAAGGGCATCTGCTGCCTGAACCCTGTTTTACTTCTAATTACTTCCCATTTGTTTTGCTAATGATGAGGGAAAAGCTTAGTAAGCACATTCAGTGCCCAATAATTGTGACTTTCCCTTGTTCAGAGCCAGAAACCACCCCCCATATTTCTTTGCTTATTAGTACTTGAGCTCTCTCATGTGCAAACAGATTATCTGTCTAATATATGACATATATTTCTTAAAATCAACCATGCCATAAGCAGATGGCAAGTACTTCAGGACTTTTATTTTGCCAAACACCTTTTCTGTAGCCAATGAGAGCATACTCATGAACTCAAGCAATGCAGGAACCTAGAAGCAGGGACATATACAGAGGTCATGGAGGGGTGAGAAAAGGAAACACTTCTGAATTGCCAGTGATAAGGCAGATTGGTGATGCCGCTACGGAAATATGTGTAAAAATTCCTCAAAAAGATAGAAATAGATCTATTACAGGATTCCACTATATGCAAAGGACTCTATATCCTGCTACAGAGATACAGAAAGAAAGATTTAAAAGAAAACTGGTTTTATGAAAATATGTTTAGTCATTCTTAAAAGAATGATGACATTCTGCTGAGGCACACTGCTGACCTAGCACTACCACAGAGAGTACCCACCAAGATTCACCAACACAAAACATGTCTCCATAGGATTAAAAGACAGCACATTTCAATCCATCCCAAACAACCGGTGGTGAATAAAAGATTCTCTCAGACTCTGTGGGATAATAGAGAATTAATAGGGTAAACCACACCTTCTAATCTTCTGATAATAAAAGGCAGCTCTTTATTATTTCTCTTCTGAGAAATTTAAACTACATTAAAACAGCTTGAAGTGATAACCCCAAATATGGGGAAAGTATTGTCCTTCTGGAGAAAATAGCTATAAAATTAGGTCAGTATTTATGTTCACATGACTTAAGGTAATTAGTTTTAATGTGAAAAATTCCTAATTTTAGTAATTTATTTATTTAAAATAAAGTACAAAGGTGCACAAAACCATGTCAGGGGGGTCATTAGAAGTCAAGACAAATGCACACAAATTATTATGCTATTGAGCAATACCTGCATCATCTCTCCTCTTTACCTGCACTGTCATGGTTCTGCCCAGAAGGGAAAAAAGTAAATGTGTAGAGTCACACACTTACAAGTGGATATTTAAAGGAGGCATCCCAAGTTTCTACAGAATGACATGATCCAAACCATTCTCTTAGTAATGGTCTCAATCAGATTACAACAGAAATTGTAAATTACTCATAGGTAGAATCAAAAGAGCTAAAACTAAAGAAACCAAAATCAAAACAGACTTGGGTTGCATCAAATAAGCTAAAGGTGATGGATAAGGCTCTTGATTGATCCATCTGTTACTCATATTCCCATTACTAAAACACACACCTGAGATTATCAAGTTACGAAGATTAGAGTCTCAGTTCATAAACTGTTGATCCTACTGTTGGGGCCAGTAGGAAAGCCGGCTATCATATCATGAAGTACAGTGGAGCAAATCCTTTCTTTTTTTTTTTTTTTTTTTTTCGAGACAGGGTTTCTCTGTAGCTTTGGTGCCCGTCCCGGAACTAGCTCTTGTAGACCAGGCTGGCCTCGAACTCCAGAGATCCGCCTGCCTCTGCCTCCCGAGTGCTGGGATTAAAGGCCTGTGCCACCACCCCCCGGCGCAAATCCTTTCTTTTATGCCCAGAAACACACAATTAAAAATTAAACAAACAAAACAAACAACAACAGAAAACCAGACCAGGCTCCCACAATCAATTCACGAGCAGATTCTTAATAACTGAAAGTCTCTCATGGGGTCCCATACCTTAATGTCCCATGTACAGCAGGCTAAGGACCAAGCATCACCAGCGGAACTCCGAAGGACATTCAGGATGAAAACTGTAGTCATCTTCCTAGCATCCTGGACCAGTACCCACCGCTGTGAATTTGTAAAGGTTGGCAGCATTGGGAACAGTGCCGAAGACTTCCTGACTCTGTGTTTTGTATTATGTCACTGTAGAGATTTTCCTGGTGTACATGAGCATCATGTGGTATCAGTTGTTGTCACTATGTGTCAAATGTTTCCCATTAGTTGTCCTCCAGAGAGAAAGTCACAGCACACAGATACGCACCTGTTTTAATGTGTGTCACTACAACATCTTCCGGGTGGGAATTCAGGGAGGGACATATAGTAAACTCATGAGAAAATAAACAGAATTGTTTGGTCTCTAGTGACAAAATCCAATCGTCTAGAATACATTTTTGCCTTGGTGTTTTGGTTTTAATGTGAAATGCCTCCCAAAGGTTCATGTTGGGAATTCATTGTCACAAACTCTTGGTGCTAGTTGAGGAGGGTCTAGGAACTTTAGGAGATGGGACCTAGATGGAAGAAGCAAACAGGTCAAACAGTGAATCTGGAGGACTGGGCCTCTTCTCTAGTTTCCCCCCCCCCCTC
>NC_022031.1:53153237-53154887 GCF_000317375.1 Microtus ochrogaster
AAAAAAAAAAAAAGAACTATGCCTTCCAAAACTCTGCAGGCAACCAAAAGAGAAAGGCAAATACCAACCCAACCACAAGACCTTTGATCTGCAATCTTCGTGGGACAATCTTTGTGGGTGTAACCAGCCAATGTGTGACTAACTTAAGGTCCGCTCTGTGGGAAGGAGCTCATACCTGACACTTCTTGGATGACTAAGAACCAGAGACTAGATAGCCCAGAGACTTAGCATAAAATTAAATACTTCTGGTCCAGAAAAACAATAAAATGACTCCTATTGATATTCTGCTCTACTCAAAGATCAGAGCCTTAGTCAGCCATGATGAGAGAGGCTTTCTTCTACAGCAGATGCAGCATGGAACACACAGCTCTAAATGGAATATTTCCATCAAATCCCACCCCCTCAGAACTCAGAGAAACCCAAGGAACAGGAGGCAGAAGGAATGAGAGACAGATGGGATGGAGAACACCAGAAGAACAAGGTTCTCTAAAATAACTGAACTAACTCACATGAACTCACAGAGTCGGAGGCAGCATGCACAGGGCCTACTCAGGTCTGTACCAGGTCTTCTGTGCACATCCTATAGCTTTCAGTTTGGTAGTTCAATTGAACTCCTGGATGTGTGAATCATTAGGTCTCGGATTGATGTGCCTTCTATTGGGGCTCGTTTATTTTTCTGTTGGCTTGTCTTCTTGTCCGATTTCAGTATGATGATTGTTTTATCTTATGGTATTTTATTTTCTTATGTTGTTACCACTTAGAAGCCTGTTATTTTCTTATGAGATACAGAAAGGTAGCGTATCCAGATGGGAGAGGAGGCAGGGAGGAATTGCAAGGGTAGTGGAAGGGGAAACTGTATTCATGGAAAGAATCTATATTTAATAAAAGGAAAAATATAAAAAAAAATCTATCCACACTACTTTTAAAACATTAAGTAACACAAGTAAACTTTAAATAGCTGTGTAAATATTGCAACATGTAAATATTCTGAGGTTATTCTTCTGGTTCTTGGAAATGTACTTTGGATTGTGGGAGGAATTTATTATGTGTTATGTATAAATATATATATGTACTATACAGTATAAATACATTCTGTGGGAGGATCTTATTTTTTACTATGGTATAAATATAGTTTTCACACCCTAAACTTGGTCATGGTAGAAGAGTAACCTAGAGTATAGCAGTGCTGAGAGGTGGAGAGATCTTCAGTAAGGGACCCTACAGAGAATCTTATTAGGTCACAGAGTCATCTGAGATTGGAAGGGACATAGCTGTGTCAGAACCTGTGAGCTCCTGAAAAGGAGGCCTATATAAGAGTAAAGTGTGTTACCTGAGTCAATCTTTGGGTTCCTTCTTTGCCTGTAATATATTTCTCTAGCATGCATCTAGCCATCATGACATCTTCAATGTCATTATCAGAGACAAAGGCAAATCCTCCTATCTCTGCCTGTTCTTGGTCTTATAAAGACAGTGAACTTTTTCTTTTAAATAAAGGACTCTGGAGCCGGGCGGTGGTGGCGCACGCCTTTAATCCCAGCACTCGGGAGGCAGAGGCAGGCGGATCTCTGTGAGTTAGAGACCAGCCTGGTCTACAAGAGCTAGTTCCAGGACAGGCTCCAAAACCACAGAGAAACCCTGTCTCGAAAAACA
>NC_022031.1:53155902-53177980 GCF_000317375.1 Microtus ochrogaster
TGGAGCCTGTCCTGGAACTAGCTCTGTAGACCAGGCTGGTCTCGAACTCACAGAGATCCGCCTGCCTCTGGCTCCCGAGTGCTGGGATTAAAGGCATGCGCCACCATCGCCCTGCTACGAATCCTTTTTTAAATGCCTATTATTTTCTGTCTTCTGAAAATGTCCATTCTGACTAAAATTCTGCCATGCTTACTCGTCATGATTGTTGCTTCTTCTAGGATGAATAGCAGGGCATGACATGTCAAAATCTCTAGATTCAGGCCTCTGAACAGTAGGAGGCTATCTTCTCCCAGGTAGGAAGGGGACCTCATGAGTACCACGACATGCTAGCCTCCAGGACTGTGAGAAGAGCATCTCTGTCACTTAGTCACCTATTGTTGTATTTCCCATGCCAATACCCACTAGCTGAGACCGGGGTCCAACAAGGAGGAACTTCTAGAAATGGAAGATTGAGGCACCTGGTCCTTACTAAACAATGCCTAAGGCTCCAAACCTTCTCTGTGCCAATAGGAAACACATGTATTCACATGTGTGAACACACACACATATGTACATGCATACCCCAACACACATGAACATTCAACTTTAGGACATGTTATTATTATTTCAAAGCAAAACCCAACAAAATGGTGCATGCTTGAGAACAGTCATAGTTGAAAGAACCCCTCCAGATTATCACTTCAGCAGAGTCAGAACGAAATACAAAAGAGAGGCACTGACTTCTGTTAAAAAATACACATCAAAGGATTAGTGGTATAACTGTATTGTATGTTTATAAAAGTAAATTTAATATAATGTAATTTAATACACAATGTAAAGCAAAGTTCACTATCCTATGATTCTCTATATGTTAACAACTTTTCTAGTTCTGTAATAAGACATCAGGACAAGTGTGACTTACAGAAAAGTGTATTTTGGAATTTCAGCTCCAGAGGTTTAGGATCCATAGTAGTCGGGCCATCAACAGACACAGCAGGCAGAACTAGAGGCTGAGATCTCACAAATCTTCAACCACAGGAAATAGAGAGTACTAACTGGGAACAGCTTATGGATTTTGTACTTTTTTTTTTTTTTTTTTTTTGGTTTTTCGAGACAGGGTTTCTCTGTGGCTTTGGAGCCTGTCCTGGAACTCGCTCTGTAGACCAGGCTGGTCGCGAACTCACAGAGATCTGCCTGCCTCTGCCACCCAAGTGCTGGGATTAAAGGCGTGCGCCACCATCGCCCGGCAGCTTATGGATTTTGAAACCACACAGGCCCATGCTCAGTGACACACTTCCTCCCTCAAGGGTGTATCCCTAAAACTCTCAAAACAGTACCAATAACTGCAGACAGGGTATTTATATGCATGGGAATTATGGGGGACATCTCATTCAAATCACCACATGCTACCCCCCATCTCCATTGTCTCATGATCATATCATAATGCAAATGGTACCAACTTCTATCTTGTTAGATTTTCTGCTGCCGTGATGAAACATCATGACCAACGCAATTTATAAAAGAAAGGATTCATTTGACTTCCAGTTCCTATGGTACAATAGTGTATGATGGCAAAGCAAAGGTAACAGGTGACAGGCAGCTGTAATAGCAGGTGAGAACCCACATGTCAAACCACAAACATGAATTAGAGAAAACACACAGGAAGCAACATATGGTTTTTGAAACCTCAAAATCCATAACTCATCCCCTGTAGCATAATTTCTCCAGCAAGGCCACACCACTAAACCTATCTGTACACTGTTGCCAACTGAAAATCAAATATTCATATGCCCAAGAATATGTGGATCATCTCATTTAAACTACCACACTATCCACATGAGACATGCGACTTGGTTCCAATTTGTTAAATGGTTTTCATTTAAATATATTTGATTCTGAAAATTTGCATTTTTGATTTTAAGTTAAGATGTAGCAGAGTACTTTACTGCTGTGTGGGTAAATATTAGGCATTTAGGCAGCTGAGATTTGTTTTGATGGAATTAAAATAGGGAAATTTAATGGGAAAGATAGTCATTACTAATGTAAATCACTGATGTTGGTCTGTATTTAATTACCACCCTGTCAAGAAGGCTGTGAAATATATGATTGCAGAGGTGACACTAATAACCTTAATTAGGCACCGAAGACTAATATTGGAGAGGATTGTTAGTGCTGCCAGTGTGGCATAGGAAATATGCTTGATGGCTTGGCCTAAAAGCTAAACACTGAAATTTCTATCCCATCTTTCTCTAAAATAGGTAAGAATTAATAACAATTGATTAAATTTTGTCTGGAAAGAGAGTTTCCAAAAATTATTCAGAGAAATATTAGAAGACCTACTGAGTTTGCATGAGGATCTCTGAATGCAATCTGGACGATGGACCCCCCCCCCCGAACTCGCAATGCAGAATTAATTTTTGCCAAATATTGCTATTTTATGTTCATATATAATGAAAACAGAACATGATTTAAATGTGATCAAGATTAAAATGGTATATGTGAACTACTGATAACTAATTGGCAGCAAAATACATATAAATTAGCTAATCCTAAAGCATACTTTCTTGATTATGTTTATAATCATGTAGGTTTGAGGAAAAATTAATGTTCAACAGTAGGAAAATTTCTGTACAAGACTATGGTTGTCTGAATGATAATGCCACCCACAATTCTCAGGCATTTAAATACTTGGTCCCTAGTTGTTGAAATTATCTGGGGAGGTTTTGCTGGGAAAAGTGTGCTAGTAAGTGTGCCCTGAGGTTTCAAAAGCCATATGCCATATGTTTTGGCTTATGATTTGAGATGTGAGCTCTCTGCTTCCAGCTGCACCCGTCATGCCTGCTCCCTGACTTCCCTTCCACTATGGATCCTAACACAAAAGAAACTATTGTGTAAACTCTGTTTGTAGTGATATATTATCACAGCAGAAAAAAAAATAGCTAATATAGAATTTGGTACCAGGAAGTGAGGGTTTGAGGTAAAAATCTGATCATGTGGTCTATGTTTGTTTGTTTGAGCATTTTTTTTGAGGAATGTGGAAGAATATGGGACTGTGGACTATAAATGAGGTTAAATGTTGCAAGCAGAACTTAATGGGTCATTACTAGGTGCCTGAAAGACATTTATAGCAACAATATGGACTGTTGAGGTCCAGCTCAAGAGGTTTCAGGAGGAAAAATATTACCACCAGGACTAGTGAGAGTTCTTGTGATATTTTGAAGAGAAAAAAAAATGGTGCTGATTTCTATCTGTGTTCTAAGAACTTGCCTGAGACTGAATTTTAATGTAGTGAATGAATTTCCTTGATGGAAGAGAATTCAAGACTTAATGGCTCCATTATGTGGTCATTAGTAACCACTCTGTTTTATCATCATTGCATTTTTACAGGTAAATAAATTTTAATACATTGCAAAAACCACTTCACAGATCTGATTTCACAGGCAGTGTGTCTTTTTGTTTTTTTATAATAATTACTTGTATGTGTTTATTTGTTCTTTACATAGCAATCCAAGTTCCACCTTCCTCCTCTCCTCCTGCTCCCCCCCCTTCACCACCCCACCTCCCATCCACTCCCCAGAGAAGTGAAGACCTCCCATGGTAAGTCAACTAAGTCTGTCCCATCATCTCGTTGAAACAGGACCAAGGCCTTCCTCCCCTTTCCCCATTCCTAAGTTTAGCAAAATATCGCTCCATAAACAATGGTCTCCACAAAGTCAGTTCATCATTAGAGTTAGATCTTGATCCCACTGCCAGTGGCCCCATATACTGCCCAAGCCACACTGTTGTCACCTGTATTCAGGGGGTCTAGTTTGGTCCTATTCAGGTTCCCCAGTTGTTCAGTCTAGAGGCAGTGATCTCCCACTAGTTCAAGTCAGCTGTTTCTGTGGGTTTCCTTATCATGGTCTTGACCCCTTTGTTCATGTAATCACTCCTGCCTCACTTCAATTATAATCTGGGAACTTGGCCCAGTGATTAGTTGTGGATCTCTGCCATCTGCTTCCATCTGTTTCTGGAAGGGTTTTCTAGCTTCTCTGGGGTTGAAGACTGTAGGCTGTTTATCCTTGCTTTTTGTCTGGTATCCACTCATGAGTGAGTGATACCATATTTGTCTTTCTGGGTCTGGGTTACTTCACATGGGATGGTTTCTTCTAGTTCTATCCATTTGCCTGAAAATGTAAAGATGTCATTGATTTTACTGCTGAGTAGTACTCAACCGTGTGAATATATCACATTTTCTTTATTCATTCTTCAGTTAAGGAACATCTAGGTTTCTTTCAGGTTCTGGCTATTTTTAATAATGTTACTATGGACATAGTTGGGAATATGGCCAAAAAAATGGTATTGATGATTCGTGAGGTAAATTGATTCCTAATTTTCTGAGAAATTATCATACTGATTTCCACAGTGGCTGTACAAGTTTGCACCCCCATCAACAATGGAGAAGTGTTAGTTACCCTTACCCCACATCCTCTCCAACATAAGCTGTCATGAGTATTTTGACCTTAGTCATTTTTATCGGTGTAAGATGGTATCTCAGAGTTGTTTTGATTTTTATTTTCTTGATGACTAAAGATGTTAAACAATCTCCATTGGGTCAAGAAAGAAATTAAAGACTTTCTAAAATTAAATGAAAATGACCACACAATTTAACCAAACTTCTGGGACACATAAAAGCAGTGCTAAGCAGAAAGTTCATAGCACTAAATGCCTACATAAAGAAGCTGGAAAAATTTCACACTAACAAATTGGCAGAACACATGAAAGCTCTGAACAAAAAGAAGCAAACTCACCTAGAAGGAGTAGATGGCAGAAAATAATCAAAATGAGGACTGAAATGAATTAAATACAAAGAAAAGAATACAAAGAATCAATAAAACAAAGAGTTGGTTCTTCAAGAAAATAAACAGCATTGGCAAACCTTTCCCAAGCTAACCAATATGCAGAGAGAGCATATCCAAATTAACAAAATAGGGATATAATAACTGACATTGAGGAAATCCAGATAATCATCAGGTCATACTTTAAAAAATCTGAGCCGGGCGGTGGTGGCGCACGCCTTTAATTCCAGCACTTGGGAGGCAGAGGCAGGCGGATATCTGTGAGTTCGAGACCAGCCTGGTCTACAGGGCTAGTTCCAGGACAGGCTCCAAAACCACAGAGAAACCCTGTCTTGAAAAACAAAAATAAATAAATAAATAAATAAATAAATAAATAAATAAATAAAAAACCTAAGCTCCGCAAAATTGGAAAATTTAAAGGAAATGGACAATTTTCTGGATAAGTACCACATACCAAAATTAAATCAAGACCAGATAAGTGAATTAAGTACACTTAATTAATTAAATACACTTATCTATTCACTCAGATAAGTGAATTAAATACATCTATTACCCAGAATGAAATAGAAGCACTCATCAAAAGACTCCCAATGAAAAAAATCCCAGGGCCAGATGAATTGTGTGTAGAATTCTACCAGAATTTCAAAGAAGACCTAACGCCAGTACTCCTAAATTTTTCCAAACAATAGAAGCAGAAAGAACACTGCCAAAATCTTTCAATGAGGCTAACATTATCCTGACATCCAAATCACACCAAAACACAACTAAAAAGAGAATCATAGACCAATCTTTCTCATGAATATTGATGGAAAATTACTCAATAAAATACTGGCAAACCAATTTGAAGAACACGTGAGAAACATCATCCACCATGATCAAGTAGGCTTCATGCCAGAGATGCAAGGATGGTTCAACATACAGAAATTTATCACTGTTATTCCACCATATAAACAAACTGAAGGAAAAATCACAAAAATCATCTCATTAGATACCAAAAACGCCTTCAAAAATATTCACCACCCCTTCATGATAAAGGTCTTGGAGAGATCAGTAATACAAGAAATATTTCTTAACATAATAAAGGCAATATATAGCAAGCCAACAGTAAACATCAAACTAAATGGAGAGAAACTCAAAGTGATTCCACTGAAATCAGGAACAAGACTAGGCTTTCCACTCTCTCCATACCTATTCAACATGGTCCTCAAATTCTAGCTAGAGCAAAAAGGAAAAAAAAAAAAAGGAGTTCAAAGGAATACAAATTGGAATAGAAGAAGTCAAACTTTTGTTATTTTCTGATGATATGATAGGATACATAAATGACCCCCAGAATTCTAAATGTTTTGTTGAGATCATGGGGTCCCCCCCAAACACAATGGAGTCCGCACTCATATGTAAAACCAAGGAACATTTATTGAAGCTTAAGCTTGGAATCTCAGTTTGTCTGATACAGCAGTTGAGAACAGAGAGCCATAAGCTTAGGCAGCATAGGGTTTTTATCATAGTTGAAGTTGGGGGTGAGAGCATTTCTAGGCTTCAGAACCCCAACTGGCTGATGTTTGTCTAGGGGTATCATATCTTGGCAAAAGGGAAATGTGTGCTGGGCCCAGGAATATCTGGTCTAATCTTATCTTATGGTTAGAATATCAGGTGCTTCCGCTTAGAAACCTCCCAGGGTAGGGTCAGCTTCTATCTTTTTCTAGAACCTGGTGCTGCCTGCCTAGTAAACTGAAACCTAGGCCTACTTTTTAGCTGGTCTTTATCTAGCCCGCTATGGCTTGTGTGGCCTGTGCCCCAGGTGTGGCCAGGCTGCCCTGGACTCTGCATGCCCTGGTCCCCATATGTGTGGTCAGACTCCCCTGGGCCATACAATAAAGCTGATAAATACCTTCAGTAAAGTGGCAGGATACAAGATTAACGCAAAAAAACTCAGTATCCCTCTTATACACAAATGAAAAAAGAGCTGATAAAGGAATCAGAGAAACATTACCCTTCACACTAACAAATAACATAAAATATATTGGGGTAACTTTAGCCACACAAGTAAAAGACCTGTATAACAAGAACTTTAAGGCTCTGAAGAATGAAATTGAAAAGAATATTAGAAAATGGAAAGATCTTCCATGCTTTTGGATAGGTAGGATTAACATAGTAAAAATGGCAATCTTATGAAAAGCAATCTACAGATTCAATGAAATGCTCATTAAAATCCCAGCAGAATTCTTCACAGACCTCAAAAGAACAATATTAAATGTCAAAAGAAGAAACAAAAGACCCAGGACAGCCAAAACAAACCTGCACAACAGGAACATCTGGAAGTATCACCATCTCTGACTTCAAGATCTATTATAGAGCTAGAAGTAGTGAAAACAGCTTTGATTAACATAAAAACAGGCAGGTGTACCAGTGACATGACATAACCCACATACCTATGAACACCTGATTTTTTTTTTTAGTTTATTTATTTATTAAGGATTTCTGCCTCCTCCCCGCCACCGCCTCCCATTTCCCTCCCCCTCCCCCCTATCAAGTCCCTCTCCCTCATCAGCTTGAAGAGTAATCAGGGTTCCCTGACCTGTGGGAAGTCCAAGGACCGCCCACCTCCATCCAGGTTTAGTAAGTTGAGCATCCAAACTGCCTAGGCTCCCCCAAAGCCAGTATGTGCAGTAGGATCAAAAACCCATTGCCAGCCGGGCGGTGGTGGCGCACGCCTTTAATCCCAGCACTCGGGAGGCAGAGGCAGGCGGATCTCTGTGAGTTCGAGACCAGCCTGGTCTACAGAGCTAGTTCCAGGACAGGCTCCAAAGCCACAGAGAAACCCTGTCTCGAAAAACAAAAAAACAAAAAAACAAACAAAAAAAAACCCATTGCCATTGTTCTTGAGTTCTCAGTAGTCCTCATTGTCCGCTATGTTCAGTAAGTCCAGTTTTTCCCATGCTTCTTCAGACCCAGGCCAGCTCCTGAGTGAGGTAAGCCAGACCCAAAAAGAGGAGCATGGGATGTACTCACTCATATTTGGTTTCTAGCCATAAATAAAGGACAGTGAGCTTATAATTCGCGATCCTAGAGAAGCTAAATAAGAAGGTGAATCCAAAGACAAACATATAGGCATCCTCCTGAATATTAACCTTCATCAGGTGATGAAAGGAGACAGAGACAGAGACCCAAATTGGAGCACTGGACAGAAATCTCAAGGTCCAAATCAGGAGCAGAAGGAGAGGGAGCAGGAGCAAGGAACTCAGGACCACGAGGGGTACACCCACACACTGAGACAATGGGGATGTTCTATTGGGAACACCTGATTTTTTAAAAAGAAGCTAAAACTATAAAATGGAAAAGAGAAAGCATATTCAACCAATGGTGTTGCTATGACTTGATATTGACATATTAAAATAGATCCATATCTATCACCATGCATAAAACTCAAGTCCAAATGGATCAAAGACCTCTACATATATCCATCAATACTAAATCTCATAGAAGAGAAAGTGGGATGTACCCTTGAATGCACTGGCATGGGAGACTACTTCCTAAATATAACACTAGTAACACAGACACTAAGAGCAACAGTTAATAAATGGGATCTCCTAAAACTGAGAAGCTTCTGTAAAGCAAAGAACGTGATCAACAAGACCAAATGGCTGCCTACAGAATGGGAAAAGATCTTCAACAACCCCACTGGCAGAGGGCTGATCTCCAAAATATACAAAGAACTCAGTAAACTAACATCAAACTACCAAATTATCCAATTAAAAAATGGGGTACAGATCTAAACAGATAATTCTCAAAAGAAGAATCTCAAATTGCCAAAAGACACTTAGTAACCTGAAGGGGAATGCACCCAGATGAAGGGAAACACAAATAAAGCAATCTCACACTAGCTCTGAATAAGGCAGTTTTGCCGAGAAAAAAAACAAGCTTCAAATGGAGCTTCTTAAGGGTTCAACATTCTCTCGGGAATAGATCAGTTCTGCCAGGAGCAATTGTATCTCACATCAACAGGATTCTAAGTTATTTAAATGCCATATTCTACAGTTCTTTGAAGTGGTTAAAGATTACCTAGCTATGTAGAGTACAATCTCTATGTATTTAAAGAACCTGATTAGTCTAACTATAAGCATGACAAATATGGATGAATATTGACCTATAATTCTTAATACCTATATAGTTCAAAGACTAAAACTTCATATTAGACAATCTTTAAATAACTATGCAGCAAATAAGGACAAGGGCCTCACAATTGTAAACAATGTAAAAGTATTTTGATCAGAAGTAGAAATGTATAATGCAATATGATAAATATTTCCTAAAATTGTATCAATATACACACCTGTCTTAAACAGAGGTAGAACATGCATGCATACAATATGACAAAAATAACCTTGCATATGTATACAATTATTGTAAACAGAAACAGGAGCATATTCAATATAACAAATATGATTTGAATTTGTATCAATATACAAGAATCTATACCATTGTAAATTGTCTATAAATAATAGCTAAGTATTCACTATATTACTCATTAGTAGTAGTAGTAGTAGTAGTAGTAGTGTGAGTAAGCTCATACTAATCTACCTATTAGTCACAAACCGTTATGTGTGCAGCCAGTGGATATAACGCTGTGGGGACCCTGGTGTGAAAAAAAACAATGGACTGCATCGGAGAAAGTCGGGGTCCTAGGCAGTGGCAGGTGGGCTGCAGGTGAGAAATGTGCCGGAACTAGTTAACCAGGAAGCGCAGCATGGAGGGAGACTTTTAGGCCCCAGTAAGCATGTGCTTGTTCCCATGGTGGGTGGCCAGATGAAGGGGAACACAAATAAAGCAATCCCACACTAGCTCTGAATAAGTTATAATAAGGGGTTCTTTACTTAAGGGAGAACTCACAGATCGCAACAGGAAACAGGAACAGAACCCAGTATCCAGGTATGAGAGTGGGATGGAGTATGGGGTGCTAGGGGTGGCAGAGGTGGCAAGCATGGCACCTTTTGGTACCCAAAGCCATGCCCAACCTGGTCCAGTCTCTCAAAGGCCATTGACTAAAGGAGGCTCCCCATCAGTAATCAATCTTAGGCAGAGCAACAGTGAAAAATAGCAGGATCAGAAAATAACACAAAATGTACAGTTTGGAGTAGCAAAGGACAAGGGAATCTTAACAGTCCAACCAAGGCTTGTGTTATTAAAAAAAGGCTATTATTGTTTAAAAAAAAGTTACTGTCACTAAAGAGAAGCCAAACATGCATTAAAATAAAAGGAAAAGTACCCTCAGGGAAAGGTTCAGTCCACATAAGTTTCCAAATTGGGAAAGGAAATTTTCTGTGCCTAGAAAAGAAAAACAAACAAAAGCTGTTGCAATTGTGATTCAAATGGACCAGGGTACAGCCCAAACTTTATTATAGAAAAGAGATGGCTGGACACAAATTTTGTTTTACAAATTATTAGTTGTAGGACATCAGACAAATGGCTTAGACTTGCTTACCTCAATTTTTCCATTGATCAAACATTGTCAATACAAAGATTATATACAATGACCCAACCTAAAGAATTGCTATAAACTATTCTGTGTTTCTAGCACCATACATTAGTACCAAAGTTGGAGGCCCCATATTCGGTTATTAATATATTTATCTTATAATCCAGAAGTGCGTAGAAAAACAGCAGAAAGAGAAAAATTCTTGCCAGTTATTTTCTGTGTGCGTTATAATCTCCTAGAGAGGTATAAGACTCTGAAGTCTCAGTCAATTTTTTTCACTATTTCATTCCAGCTATCATACATCCTCTACAGTGACATTAATTGTTCTTATATTCTTTCTGCTATTGTGCAACCACTGTTAACTGAACCCAGTGCAGTTAATCGAATATGGAACAGCAGGTGGGCTGTGCCTGGGGCTGCCGAGTCTGTAGCATGTGTCATTAGTTTCTCAGCTCTTCAGGAACATCTTCTCATTCTCCATGCCATCTAAGTAACATAAATTGAATACATTAATCAAACATACTCTACACAAGTATAATTTAATAGCGCAATAAAGATTCTTCAATTTGAGACTCTTATATCAAAGAAGACAGTGGGGGATTCTCACTAACTGCACAGAATTCAGCCAAAGGTTTGGAATATTCCCCATACAGTTATATGGACACACACACACATTTAAAATAAAAATTTCTTGTTTTGTCATTTTTTAAATTTTTGTGTTTTTGAAATAAGTGATGATTACAAAATATCAAGCAACTCTCAAAGGAGAACATAAGAAGCAGAAGCTATTAGCACAGTGAATAATCCCTCTATAGAGACTGAAAGCAACACGTGGCAAGAAGTGGGAAGCAGCGCAGTGGTCCCCAGTGTTGTAGTGATATTTCATTTGTATTATAAATAAAGCTTGCATGAATATCAGAAAGCAAAACAGCCACTCTAGTCAGCCATACAGGCAAAGCAGTGGCTGGGTAGTGGTAGTACACACCTTTAACCTCTGCATTAGAGAGTGATATAAAAGGTGGGATGAGACAGGAACTCACTTCTTTTCAGTCTGAAGATTTCATAGAGGTAAGAGTTTTCTAGTGGCTTGGCTGATTTGCTTTTCTGATCTTCAGGTTGAACCCTAATATCTGTGTCTAGATTTGTAATGCTTGTGCTACATTTGTTTGGGGTACAAATTCATGGAAAAGCCATTTGCCTGTGGCCTTTTAGCCACCAGCGCAGGCTGGAGCTGCACATGAGGGCCCAGCCCTACCAAACTAGGTTTTCTTTCCATTTTACCACAAATCTCTGAGTGATTTGGAGATTTTTCTGGTTTAGCCTCTCTGAAACAGCCTCCAGCTGCCACACAAATTCCAGAAGTGCCTATACTCCAAATGACACAGGACTCAGCTGCCCTACACTGGCTGGTTCTGCCTCTTGTACATTTTCCGAACAACTCTATCTATCTATCTATCTATCTATCTATCTATCTATCTATCTATCTATCTATCTATCTATCTATCTATCTATCTATCTCTCCCTCTCTCTCTCTCTTGTGGTTTTCTGGCTCTCCTTGAACTGCTTTCTTAGGCTGCTGTCAAACTAGGTAGCTGCTTGGAAATCCAATCAGGCTTTTACTGTTCCACACAGGAGTAACAAGCCTCACATCATCTTCATCAACATTGTCAGTAGATTTGTTATGATAATTGGGAATTTTTAAAAGGAGGAATTAGTTAAAAGGGAGAGTTTTTTCCCACATTAAAAAATGGAAAAATTATAATAGAGGTATTTTTGTCTCTATATGATAATATGCTAGACAATTTGAAAATGAAGTGATTAAATGAGAGAATATCTAATTTATATGGGATTTACATCGAAAGACCCTCAGAGAGGACCTTTTTCTCCGATGAAGACCCCAGAACCAGGACACTCCGAGACCAGGCCACAGGATGCAATTAGCAAGAGGTTTATTGAGTAAACACAGGTACCTGCAGGGGGTCCGAGTCCAGACCACAGGATGCAATTAGCAAGAGGTTTATTGAGTAAACACAGGTACCTGTGAGCAGCAAAGCCTTTCGGAGGACTTTGCGCACCTGCTAACTGGAGGGCGGGCTTTTTATAGGGAAGAGCAAACTGCAAGTTTACAGAAACAAAACAAAAGCGTGGTTATCAGTCAATCGGAATGAGGCGGGGGGCATGAATGGTTTCCTCTCTCAGCATGGATGTTTGGCAATAGTCATCCTGTTCCTATCTTTATAGATGTCCTGTTTTGCAGTTAACCTGCTTTGTTGATGTGCTATCTTATTGACATCCTGCCTTGCAGTCTTTCTATCTCAAGCACATGGGATGTTCTTACGAGAGCAGGCTGGCTGCTGATTCGGAGATTTTTTTTTTTTTAAAGCAAACAGGACTTTCCCCCGGGAGCATGCTAGCTGCGGGTTTTGAGCAGGGGGTCTGTAGGGTCTTTCAACATAATGTAAATTGTAAACATCAGCTTTGTCATTGTCTTATCACTAAAAATAACTGGGTAATCTGAGTGCTAAGTACAGGCCTTAGAAAAACCTAATAAAACAGATCACAGAGATATTCAAATCCAGACAGAGGAATTTAATGGAAAATCAATTTTTGTGTTGCATTTTAAGAATAGAGAGGAACATCCTAAGGTTTTAAACAAAAAACTTAATATATCCAGTAACAATACAGGAATTGCCAAATGACAGAGGCTCTGTTACAGCTAACTGGACTCCTGTGCCAGTGTTACATTTAAAGAGGTTCAAGGAAGCAAGAGTCTCATATGGCATGCATTCATCTTTTGTGAAGCAAATGTTAAACTTGCTTAGGTTTTTGTTGGGAGCTGTGAAGCCCCAGATCCTGAATTTCTGGTAAGCAACTTGTTTTCCTCTGCTCTGAGGCAGCCTGCAGCTGCTCTGAGCAGGAAACCCTCAGGAGTTCCTGATGACAGGGGAGTGGTTTCTGGTGTGTTTGGCTGGGGCATGGCTATCAGTTAAGGATCTCTATATAAGTGGCTCTGGTACACAATAGTCTGTGAGTCTTTGTGTGTTTCAATCTCCACACCCCTTGCCTGGTTCATGAACTGTATGATAGCACATAGAACACAGAGGGGCGTGGTGCGCTACAGGTTTTTGTTTGCTTGATTTTGTAAGGAAACAATGAAGGTGAGGAAATGAGCTACAGGCCAAGCATGGAGCTAGTCACTGCTAAGCTGATATTTTACCCCAGCTCTGACTGACTCCATCCAGCACAATTTCAATCATTACATTAAAATCTACTGAAGAGCAGAAAAAAAAAGGCTTCAGGTCAGATAAACTTCTTTATGAATTTCAATTGTATCCATTTACTGTGACCAAAAGAAATTGTTACTGAAAGACCCTTAGAGAGGACCTTTTTCTCCGATGAAGACCCCAGAACCAGGACACTCCGAGACTAGGCCACAGGATGCAATTAGCAAGAGGTTTATTGAGTAAACACAGGTACCTGTGGGCAGCAAAGTCTTTCGGAGGACTTTGCGCGCCTGCTAACTGGAGGGCGGGCTTTTTATAGGGAAGAGCAAACAACAAGTTTACAGAAGCAAAACAAAAGCATGGTTATCGGTCGCTTTGTTGGTGTGCTATCTTATTGACATCCTGCCTTGCAGTCTCCCTATCTCAAGACATCCTGCTCTCTCAAGCACATGGGATGTTCTTACGAGAGAAGGCTGGCTGCTGATCCGGAGAATTTTTTTTTTAAAGCAAACAGGACTTTCCCCCGGGAGCATGCTAGCTGCTGGTTTTGAGGAGGGGGTCTGTAGGGTCTTTCAGGGGGTCTGTGGGGTCTTTCAGTTACCGAGAAAAATTACTAATTTTTCTTTCTCCAAATATCTAAGTCATTTGGATTCATGATGATGCTTCAGTCAACCACACTTTCAGAAATGAAGCCATAGATTATAACAGAGCTAAACTCTCCATTGCTTCAGATGTACAACTCACCCTTCTCAGGTTCAAGTTGACAATGATGAATGATGTCAACAGTCTCTTTCACAGCACTTTTCACTGTGCCTTTCCTAGTTTGAGACATATTTCCACATATTTCTAAACATAGACACTTGAAATTCTGTTACAGTTTCTCAGTAAGGTGATATTTTGTGCATCTTTGTAACCTAGAACAAAGAGATGTATTGCCTAGTGTAGGCGAATTCAAGCATGTTTGATCCAGGTTTGGATAAATACGCTCTGAAATTTGCCCACTGATGGAGCTGAGTACTAATATATTTCCCAGAATGCATCATCCCCATTGCCGTATGTTGTATGATTATAAACATCTACCATTGCATTCCTGTGGTACACCACCACAAACAAAATACTTCAAATGCCAAAATATGAACTACTTTGTTGAGTCTATAATGGTCCTTATAAGGAATAACTGAAATGGGTTCCTATTCAAGTTTATGGATGCTGGTGATAGGAGGGAAGAGTGATCCGAGGCAGTTAAGAGTGCTGCAATATGAGCAGGCTTTGCCTCGGCCCTGTCTGTTTTCTCCAGGCAATGCAGTAAGACACCTGTGTCTTACTACTGTGGCTGTTCAACGGTGTACTGGTTGGCTTATGCTGGTGTCTAAATCAACAAAAGTGGCAGTCAGAGTGCAGAGTGAAAACCTCCATCCTGGGATCCAGGCAGTCATTCATCAATGTCAAAAGCAATATCCACATGAGTGCCTGCTTAAAGACACTGAATTTCCATCTGGTTACAACCTAATAAAACAAAAGAAAGTTGGGTTTTAATGAAGCAATTTCCTTTTGGTGATTTTTTTAGAACTCTATCTTGGGGCCATAGCAGTTCTGGCTCTATTGTTTTACCTTCCAACAAGACAAAAATCATAAAACAAATGTTCTCAAGTGCATAAAGCACAACTGCTCTGGCTTTTTCCATGAAATGCAGTTGACTTCCAAGGAGACAAAGTCGCTCCATTTATGTGTCGCTATCTAATGTCGTTTGATTCTTTGCATTTCTGCAAACTGCTGCCTGCCAAATGAAATTAAATGAATGAAAGTCAAACATACTTAGCTGGGAAACATCTTGTGAAAAATAAGAGAGTTCAGAATCCTTAAGGACAATGGTGTAAGAATTCTGAGTGCAGACCATAATTTTTTAGGTTATTTTGGTGTGTGTCTAATTCCCACTTTAAAAGAAATGAATGGCTATATAAAAAAGCAAGGGATCGTAAGAGTCAAACACTTGCAGAGACAGGGGCATGTAAAGAAGGGCACCAACTGCCCTGACCCATTTGGGAAGATAGAACCAGCTTCCCAAAGTTCTCCTGGTATACATGACAAAGAAAGGCAAGAATGGCTTAGACAATATTTTAATCAGTATCATAATATTTGTAAATCTGGATAACTTTGGCTCCCATTTTGGTGTGAATAAGAATAGCCCCCAGTGGTTCATATGTTTGAATGCTTAGCTATCAATGAGTGGAAATGTTTGAAAGGATTAAGGGTTTCTCTCTCTGCTGCCCCCTACTTGGGAAAACTCTCTCCCACCTCCCTTCATGATGGGCATGGCTCTGCCCTTCATCTGACTGATGTGGTGTTCCCAGCAGCCCAGTCAGAACAACCCAGGTACCATGAGACATATATCCAGAACTTTGGGTGGGTACTCCCCATCATCTACCCCATCTACGACCTGCTGAAGGGCATGAAGGTACTACTCCTATAGAACCAAAGTTGCAGGATCTCCATGACTCAGGAGAACTGCAGGATCCTCAAGAGGAGATTTAGTGAGGGTCCTGTATTGATGATGTACCAGAAGTCAGAGTCCTTTAAACTGACCATCCACACATTATACAATGAACATTCGCAAGTAAAGCTGAGTGAACAAAAGGGCACATGGCATGATACACAGAAGCTTCCAACGCCATCAAGAGGAATGAAGAGATGATAGAGAGGCAGGAAAGACACAGAACGAAAGTGTAATTTTGTTGTTTATTTGTTTGTTTTTGTTTGTTTTACAGGATACTGCTTGCATACAGTCTCTGCTTAACCAAAGGGGTGAGGGCAGAAGTCTACCGTTTGGTTCCCAATCTCTTAATTACAGTTCCTTCAGTAAGTGTCAACATCCCAAAAGGCACAGGAAGGGCTAACCTGAGATATGGAATATTTAGAGCTGAAGAAACCAGAAAGCCACACAAATGTGAAGGCATCTCTTCTTCTTCTGTGCACTGCCTTCCCCGAAGCAGACCATAGAAACTGGAACTTCACCTGTTCCTTCTCTTCCAAAGCAGATCATGAGATATAGCTCGGCTTCCCCTGGGAATCACAAAACCTCTGGAGCCCTGCATCTAAAAGAAATGAATGAAAGTGCAGATACCAAGAAAGATCAGAGCAATTGAGCTATCTCAGTATAGTCTGTGTTGATGCAATCGTCACAGAATAAACAATATAAAGAACATAGGTTTGTCTCTGGGGAATGAGAAGCCTAAGACCAAGGTGTTGCATACAGTGAGGCCCTCCCTACTATATCATCCTCTGGTAGAAAGCACAAGAACAAGAAAGCATCAGAGAGACAGGGATGAAAGAGACAGCAAACTGCTCATATGGTATCATTAATTTATCTCTTAAAGTTCCTGCATCTGAACACAGTTGCACTGGGAATTAACATTCCAATATATAAACTTTGAACTTAATCTTTGAAGCTCAGACCTCCTCTCCCCCTGAGGATAATGCCCACTTGCACTGTAATCATATCTCCCTGCTGCAGGGCTCTCAGTCATGAGCCTTGCAATATATTAAGGAAGTAACTTCTCTGCATGTGCCACATATCTGATTAGCCTGCTCACCCATGGCACAGAATCCAAATTTCACAGAAGAGACTGACAGTGCCACCTAGTGAAGGACACAGGTTGAGCCAGTAATCAGAGCAGCTAAAAGAGGTACTGAACTTGACAGGCACTGGAGTAGCAGGAGAGGAAGGACAGATGAGTACATCAGTCAGCCAAGCACAGCACTACCGGAAGGATCCTATTGGAAAGCAAAGGGAGCCGGCAAACTGGGTAGTCACAGCAATCTTCCCTGGCTTTTCTGCCAGTTACGTGGAGGATATGCAAAATTAGTGACCAAAGGGAAAGATAAGATCATATTTAATGTATTTTCTCTTAAATTGTTATCTGTTATGTAAGTGAGTGAGACACATTTGGTGTTATTACCACCTGTCTAAGTTCTTTGCTTATCAAGAGAAAGCAGAATGCAGTTGTATGCAGAGACTGTGCATTTGTTTCCTGGACACCCAGACCAGAATAATCACAGAGAAACTGTGTTAACTACAACACTGCTTGGCCTGTTAGCTCAGGCTTCTTATTAACTAACTCTTACATCTTAAATTAACCCATTTCTATTAATATATATATATAGGCACGAGGCTGTGGCTTACTTAAGGGTTCAGCATCTGACTCCTTTGACAACTACATGGCATCCCTTTGACTCTACCTACTCCCTCTTTCTCTATGTGTGTGTGTCTGTGTCTGTGTCTCTCTCTTTCTCTGTGTATGTGTGTGTGTGTGTGTGTGTGTGTGTGTTAAGATTTCCTCCTGGCTTTGCTATGTTAAGCCATTGACCAAAACAGCTTTATTCATCAATCAATAAAAGCAACACATATACAGAAGGACGGCCCACATCATGCAGTCACCAAATCTCTTAAATGAGTTGTGCTTGGTGTAAGTTGTTTGAGGAGAAACAGTGTTGGGTGGTTGGCATGCAGGAAGATAAACAAAGCCTCAGCGTTACAAGTCAACCTCAAGACCAAAGTCTCACACAACTTCATGGGTATAGAAGAAGAGAATGCCTAGCTGAGGAGGGCTCTAGTTACCAAGCAAGATCCATCTTTAGTATTGGGTCAGAACAGGGACTCCTCATATTGGTGATGAGGATGGAGGAATGCATGAATACCATGGCAGTGATGTACTCGGGGGCAGAGCAACAGAGTTGAGTCTGAAACCATTGTAGGCATATAGAGGCTTCATCTCAGAAAGGAAAAAGGAGCTCTGGGTGTTACCTGGATACAGTGGTATCTACACAAAAGACAGGGAAAAATACCCAGCACTCGGGAGGCAAAGGCAGGTGGATCTCTGTGAGTTCGAGACCAGCCTGGTCTATAGAGCTAGTTCCAGGACAGGCTCCAAAGCCACAGAGAAACCCTGTCTCGAAAAAGAAAAAAAGAAAAAAAAAAAGACAGGGAAAAATACTTTTTGTATTTTATTGTTGTTTATTTCAATTTTCTTTCTTATTTATACACTCATTTATTTTCAGTACAGAGAATTTACCCAAGGGCCTTACATATACTAGGCAAAGATTCTAGCTCTGAGCTATAATCCTTTGGCCCCAGCTTTTTTTTTTTTTAATTCTTCTTATTCCAAAAAGTCAACCAGAGTGAATCAAGAAATAACAATGATAGCTGAATTTAATAGTTCGCCTTTTCCTGGATTTTCACAAATTGTCCTGAAAGGGCCCATTCTTTTCTTGTTACAAGTCATGTTTGTTTCACTTACAGATTCGGATGCAATTCTGTTATGATGTCATGTTTCTTATGCAGTGTAAGATTCAAGGTTTTTTTTCCCTCACAGCTTTCATTTCAGAAAGCCATGAGAACCCAAGGACTGGAGAGTTGTATGTATTTGTAAATTTGCTTAAGCTCTTACCTGGAGCTGTGACTCTAAATGCTGGGCTTTTTAATTCTCTGAGAACTTGAACTTGGCATGAAACAAAGAAATGTTTCATCTAAACTAGAAAATAAGTATGAAAAATAAAGTTATTCTTGCAAACCATTTTGTAATACATGGACTACTTTGTGTCTGAACTACTTTTAATGGGCTATGTTTAATGTTCAGTAAATTTTTATGATTCTGTGAAAATGTCTTTACAAGCATGCTATTTTCTTTCATATCTATTTTCCTGACCTTCCTGCCAGATGTTATTCATAGAGCAGTTATTACTTACAAACTATACTGACCTGGGATACTAAAGTTGTGTTTTATACAACTCACATGTGGCTAAATATTCATGTATTGAGAATGTACATAAAACACATTAGTTATTATTAACTCAAATTTTGTTATAAATACTGTATATTTTATGAGTAGATGTAAAAGTCTTTCTTATATGACCTATGTGAGTTCTGTTTATGAATGGAATTTAGAAAATCTATTATGAATAGCTCTACTATTTTTTAATTAGGTGAGATGAATTGTCACTTAAAAATTCCTAAATTTTCCCAGTGGTTGTGGTACATCCCAGCACTCAAGAGGCAGAGGAGACAGATCTCTAAATTTGAGAGCAGCCATGTCTACAGAGCAAGTTCCGGGACAGCCAGAACTACACAGAAAAACTTGTCTTGAAAACCAAAAAGGAAAGTTCTGAATTCAACAAAAGTCAAATTAATCATCAACTACAAAAAAAAACTGCACATACTTTTTACTTTCCAACTGGTTATTGAGTGAACATTTAAGACTCAAATACAGTAGAGAAGGGTAAAAATATAAACCAGGGCAAAATCTGCATTGTGCTTTTTCTCTTGATGCCAGATCCCCATTGGTCCTATGGAATTTCCCAGTACCAGGCAGGGAAATAAGATTAAAACAAAATGTTCGATTCTTCTGAGCACAACAACAGAAAGTGTTCTGCAGCCTGGTGTAGACATTCATGCTCCTGCATCTTCCTGTGCTACCCGCGGATATCCAGGCTGGGAAGGACGCCCGGGGGACAAGAAAGCTGGAAGGAGGGTCAGGTCACAAAGCCTGAAATAAAACAAGGGCATGCTCACATTTGCCGTATAGAAATATCACTTTTGCTAGTAACTAGAAGAGATGGGATAAAAGTAAAATTAGTAATGGGGAACCAAGCCTGAGCACAGTGAAATTGCAAGAAGAGCTACGTCACAGGCCATATTACTGCAAGATTCAAGGCTATCAGTAATAACAGGGTGACTCAATGTTGTTGAAGAAGGTAAGGGAAGCTCCAGTCTCATAAGGAGGTTGTTCTCAAGAGAGCCTGAAACTTGAGTAATTGAAGATGTGGCAGCCTCTTTAAGCAGACCACTGGCTCAGAACAAGTAGCACATCTCAGACAAGAAAGTGTCAAGGTCACTTCTACCACAGCCACAACAGTAGCTAGAGTTAAGTGACAGGATTCAAGAGCACTCACTTCAACTGTGCAGAAGCTACGTTGGACCACAGGATACTGGAAATCTATCTGAACTCTCATCTCATCCCTGTCGGTTTTTCATCACTGCAGTGTCCCGGCCCCGCCCTCTCTGTGAGCATTGTCGGCTCTACCCTTCTCTCCAACAGGTCAGAAGTCACATTGGATTCTGATCTGACCCAGGAGCCCTTCCTACTTGGTCACCCAGGGGCTAGGTTTCCCCAATCCTCCCAGGTTCCATCGCTATGCTTTGGACCCTTGAACTCTGTTTAGCACCACCAATTACTGGGAATTTGACCCCTTTTGTATTCAGTCCTCAGTTGTTTCCCAGTTTAGGATGGTTTTGCCTGCTAACCTCATGATGAGTCACCATCTCTCAAGTCAAAATGTCATGTACAAGGCTACAGAGATGGCTCAATAATAAAAAATTATGATGTCTATGTAATATATATAAAGTACTAAACATATTAACCATTTACTATACTGTTCTTCCTAATGGTTTCCCTCATGACTGACTGTGTGGCTGATGGACACTGGGACTCCTTCTGCCAGCAAATCTAGAGGATACTGAACCATATGCCATGAAAGCTCAAGGAAAGATCAAAAATATATAAAAAAAATATAATTTCCAATTATATCTACTAAAGATACTTCACTCCTATACCACCACAAAGTCTCAAATCCTAAGCTGAAGTATATTATGCCAGAGACTAAAAACAGAACTTTAAAAACTGTTCTGGACAACAATGCCTTGAAAGCATCAGGCCTTCATTAACTTTGGTGGATTAGTGACATTGTCCTCACCTGAAATGCACCAGGATGATTGACAGGTCGCAGAAGGAAAAGAGCTGCCATGTAAGGCATGTGGCTTATTCAGTTTTCTCTGCAGTAAAAAAGATTGGGGTTGGAAATAAAAGCTACATTTTTTACCACAAATATTTAAACAAAAGATATGCTAAGTAGATTCACATAGTAGCCTACTTATTTTTGTAAATATCTATTTCTACTTATTGCTGTTTGATCTTCTTAGCTGCGCTAAAAGCGGTGCTTCCAGAACACAATGTTTCCAAGGACATGGTCAAAGACAGCGTCCTCTACATTCCTGAGAACTCTGCCCTGTGCTACGTACAACAAAGAGATCATTTCCCACCTCAGGCTTCTGGAATTCCACATTCCATTAGCAAAAAGTTGTCAAGTATCAGTGCTGCCAATATAATTCTGCCATACCATCTAGTATCTCAGCTGCTTGTTATTCACCAAATGAGTTTTACTGTGTCAACAAGAATACCTGGTCCAGCTGAGCATTGTACCACAGTCCACTTCGAGCACTTGAGAGGTGAACCAGAAAGATCAAGAGTTTAATCTCATCCCCAGCCACATGGTAACTTCAAGGCCAGTCTTAGCAGCATAAAACTGTCAAAAAACACAACAAAATCTAATATAGGGCTGGAGAGATGGCTCAGAGGTTAAGAGCATTGTCTGCTCTTCCAAAGGTCCTGAGTTCAATTCCCAGCAACCACATGGTGGCTCACAACCATCTGTAATGGTGTCTGGTGCCCTCTTCTGACCTGCAGGCATACACACAGACAGAATATTGTATACATAATAAATAAATAAATAAA
>NC_022031.1:53178134-53198723 GCF_000317375.1 Microtus ochrogaster
AATAAATAAATAAATAAATAAATAAATAAATAAATAAAATCTAATATAGATATTTATAGAAGGATTATGCATAGAATAACAAAATTTAGAAGCCAAATTGTCCTTCAGCATGTGAAAAATGTAATATTGACATAAAATGGTGCTATCAGACCCTGAAATAAGACAAAAGAAACTTATGTATTACTAAGCTAAAGAAGAAGGTTTCATACTGTGGGTAGAACTACGTTACACTCTGAAAAATGCTAAAAACACAATAAGATCAGTAGCAGCTACAGCTGAGGGTAAAGGAAAGACGGGTAAGCGGGGCACAGATGATGTACGAAGTGGAGAGTCCTGCCAATACAAGAGAGGCGATGGGCACATGCCATTACTTAATGCTCAAAACCTAGAGAAGGTACAGCATCCGGAACAATGCCTAACTGAAACTGTCAACTTAACGACACAGCAGTTCAGATACGCCATGCTTAACAAGTAGACTCCCACGAAAGGATGATAAGGGGGGAGAAGGAGGATGTTTACACTCTGTACTTCCCACTCAGTTTTGAACATTAAAGCCAATTTAATCAAACAATTTTACAGAATTTTAGTTCTCTTAGTTATATATCATAGACATCAAGCTTTAATTAGGGCATATTTTGTGACTTATTGCTTTATTTTCATAATCTGGGGGAGGGACAGGTGAGTATATGATATCCTTGCTGGAGATCCTTGCTCTCTAGGCCCTATTCCCACCACCCCACCCCCCACTCCTCTCCTACCCACCACACTCCCAATGACCACGCGGCAACATCTTGTCCCTCCAACTGTCCCCCATCACAACAAAGACCACAGGACCCACCAGTCCCACCTGCACTGGGAGGAACAGGTGAGTGTCTAATATCCAGCTGGAAAGACCTGCTCCCTAGGTCCTAGCCCCTGCCCCTCCCCAACCCACAGTACCATCAGTGACCAGGCAGCAGTATCCTCGCCTGCCAAACCTTTCCCACTGCAACAGCTACAACTGGAAGCACAGGCCCAACCTGCACCAGGAGGAACAGGTGAGTGTCTGAGATCCTGGCTGGAGAGTCCTGTTCTCTAGCTCCTAGCCCCCACCTCTTGCCCACCCATGGTACCCCCAACAACCAGGAAGCAGCACCCTCTCCTGCCAACCATCCCCCACCTTGGCACCAGCATCCCCAGCACCAACCACTCCAACTGCACCTGAAGCATCAATGACCACCAGCACCACCATCCCCAACTGCACTTGGAGAAACAGCACCAGTGACCACAGAACCACAGGTCCCAATTGCACGCAAAGGAAGAGACAACAGCTGCACTTTGGAGGAAGACTGACCACCTGAAATACAAGCCACTCCTGTACCAATTATAGGAAAAGGATCCCCAGAGGTTCAGGCTCTACCTGGACCAACTGGAGGAAGAGATGGTAAATGGCCGTGTAAGAATACATTGAAAAACACAAAGAGCAATACAGCACTACCAGAAATTAGTGGTACTACATCAGCAAGACCTGAACAACCCAACACAGATGAAACAAAAAGAACCGACCCTAAAAATAACTTCATGAAGATGATAGAGGCCCCCAAAGAAAAAAAAATGAAAAATTCCCTTAAAAAAATAGGGGAAAAGACAAACAAAAAATTGTAAGAAATCAATAAATTCCTTAAAGACATCCAAGGAAACCTAGAAAAAGCAATGGAACAGGTGAGGGGAACAGTTCAGTTTAAGACTTGAAAACTGCAATAGAAGCAATAAATAAAACACAAACTCACTTTAGAAACAGAGACCAGAGACCCTCGAACTAGAAATGAACTGAAAGCCCCACTCCTGAGAAATAGCTTTCATGGTAGCAGAAGGAGCCACTCAAACTTCAAAGGAGGGAGGCAACCAATAGCCCTATCCAGCTATGACTCCTGTGACCCACATCAACAACCAGCAAGCCTTGATAAACCTAAGGGTGCAGTAGTGGCACACATGCATTGACAGCAACCAACAGCTCTCTAATTGGCTTTTAACAATTGCTCCACAGAAGATCATGTCTAGTACTGGAAGGCAAGGTAACTACTCCATGTAAGCAAAGTCATGGTGATTGGAGGGGGATCTATAACCACTAATTTCCTAAACCAAAATAATCCCCAGTAACAACTTATGAATATCTCTCTTAATACTCACAGTTAAGTATAGTTTTCACTCTTCATCAAGGAAACTTCTTTTGTAACGGATGGAGATCATTACAGAGAATCAGAACCAATAAAAATGCAGAGTTGTGTAAAACAGTGCCAATAGATTCATCTATACAACACTACCATATCTAGGACTCAAGAACATTAAAAAAGAGGAGATGGAAATATTCTAAGAGTCAGAGTACCAGGGAGTATGGTGTGAGATTGTATCTCCTAGCAGCTACACCCATAAAGTCTCATCAGCATGACTGCGCAAACATCAGCTGAAGAAGAATGATACCAATGGGCACACCAAACTGAGCAGAGAAAAGCTCCTGGTACCTCAACCCTATGCAAAGAACTATAGGCAACTGAGGAAATCCGATCAGGAGAGGTGTCCTTCCCCAAGGAAGAGTACACCAGTTGGTTGTTCTGTGTCAAACAGTCAGTGCCTGAGAACATAAGAGAGCCTGGATGGGGAAGGGGAAGAAAGAAAGCTAACTCAAAAAAAATTATCTTTCACATTGGAATAACATTTAGAAAAATTGCAGCAAGATGCAAATGATAGACCCAAAATATCATTACTGTGTAGAAAGAGCATCACATGAGTACCATGTGTGATGGTCCCAGTGACTGTAATATACTTTGAAACTCGCCCTGTACATTTAATTGCTTAATGGTAATAAAAGCAAGATTCCTTAGAAGAGTAACAGAATTTTCCCTAATGTAACAGCAACAATGGAGGCCTGTTATGATTAGAAGGAGCGCAACTCCCAGCTGTACTTACTAGTTAATTAAAATCTTTATTAACTGTTATTTTTAAATGGCAATTCTTAATTGTTTTCCAGAGGAGTGTTCTTCATACTACTTTCTCTTAATTACCCATGGCAGAAATATTAAAACATTTACAACTTCAGATTTATCAGATATTTAAAAGAAACTTGTATACCTTCTCGTTACATAGAAAATTAAAAGTCTGTGAATACAGTGGAAGCAAAAGAGTGGACTTTCTTTTTTCTTACTTGAATTATTAAAATATATGTATATTTTTTTCATCATTGTGGGGGTTTGTGCCAGCGGCTTGGGAGCTAAGGGCCACAGAGTGGCGATGCATTAACTGGGAATCACACCCGGGAGAGCAGCATTGGGGTGCAGACCTAGTGTAATGTGAATGTTTGCTGGCATGTATGCATATTTTACCCATCAACTAAGGACATATGTGCTGTGATCCCATTAGTATAAATAGTTTGGGTGGGCTTCGCCCCTGACCCTGGCATCCATTTTGAAATATCTGGGTGGAAAGTTCTATTTGAAGCCTCCTCCCCTGAGAGTTACCTCAGTCCAGACTCCACCCCTGAGAAAGAGCCCAGTGACTCCTCCCTAGAGAAGGTAAAAACCACTCCCACAGGTTATTTAAACCGCACCCCCCCCCCCAGCAGACCGAACACGTGGTCTTCCCAGCTCTCCTTTCCCCTCTCTGTGTTTTCCCAGAGGTACACCCAGGAGCACTGGCGTCCATTAAACCTGGGCTTTTTTTAATTCAGCTTGGTCAGTCTGACTTGGATTATTGCATTGGCAGAGAGGGTTGTTGGGCAGTAAAAACCTTTCACAAATCACATCTACCTGTGTTGTGTGAGGGTGTACATGGGGTGGGGAGCAGCATGTCCTGGCCGTGTGCCTGAGAGCAAAGGCCAGGAAGCAGACAATGCCCTGGGTTTGGCCTCATTCTGTGGGTCTCCAGTGTGCCGGGACTCCATTATGTGTTGTCTAGTATGCTGGGGACTTAGGTTTGCTCAAGAAGCCCCAGAAGTCGTTTGCGCTTCTCGTGTTTGCCCTCTTTAGCAACACCATCTGGACAGAGACTGTTCCCTCAATTTAGTCTCATATCATCTGGACAAAAACAAGGAAAATAAACAAAAATCTATAAATGAAAGTGCTTGCAACTAGTTACCCCATATCTGTTTGTAAGATTAGCCTAAAATGTCAACTACAATCTATTGTAATAGATTTTCATGCACAATAATAAAATACAAACCATATTATTTATATGACAACAAAATTTTACCTGGCTTAGAATTCACTCAAAGAAAAAGTTTGTCTGGCACTGGCTACCAAATTATTTATTTCCTTCACAAATTGAGTGTGTACATGCATGAAAATAATAAAGCATCTAGTGGTTTTGTTCTCCCATTAATTATATTGGACAAACGTTTCTCATTTAAGTGGCTTGCTTATCAATTACTATCTAAACAAGTGATGGTCATCCACAAAGGCCGTTAGTGTAAATTCACAGGTTGATTTCTTAACAAAAAAAAAACAAAACAAAAAGATTCAACAGGTTTTTTTATTTATTTTGTTTTTTTGTCTTTGATGTCCCTTCTTTATAACTTTTCAGTCACTGGATACTGACTCAACTCACTGGCGTAACTACACCGGTACATCTGCTATTTTCAAATTGAGCCCAATCTCTTTTCCTTATTTCAATGGTCTTAACATAAGTTGGGGTTGATTTAGAAGATTGAGTTATAAACTCCGAGTTACCAATAATGCAGCATTGTTACACTAAGGAAAGAAATAAAAGCACTTCCCGTTGGAGTCATTTAAATAAGAGCAAGTCCAGATTTAAATTCTCTGCTCCATGTTCCCTGCATCTTGCATCCTCTTTCTCTGTCTGTTGCATGAATCTGAATCTGTGCCTGCCTGAAGACTGTCTTATGAATATGTCCCTGCGTCTGTCCCTGTGTGTGACTGTGGGTATCTGTGTGTGTAGCAACAGCTTTACCTCTGTGTTTAATGAACAACACAGGAAGCATTTCATGGGGGAAGAAATGAGGGATGGTCTACAGAAACATTTTACAGAATTTCACAAGAGATTAAATCACTTACTCCAACTCAATCCAACTGACCTAGATAACAAACAGAATTACAGGCATCATTGTTTATCAAGTAATATTCAAATTTTGTATTCAGCATTATCCAGAGAAGCTGCCTTCAACATTGACGGTGGATATATATTCATTTCATAATATTGCTTTCAACCTCTATTTTTGTTGCTTCCAGCAAATGATACACATGCATTACTCTGGATAGGGCTATGGAAGAGTACATGTTTTAAGATTACAGCTATGCATCGGTTTAGGTTAAGTCCATGTGAAATCTAACATAGATAAGTTTGATTGATACATTCTCCTCTTAATGACAGGTTAAAGAAGCAGGCCATGTACACAGCGGGATAGCAGCCTTAAATCTTAAATGCTCCGCAGCTGTATTATTAACTGGGTGTGAGGTCTAGTAAAAGTTCCAGTCTCTTAGAATTTAAGAGAGAGTTTCATAATGGTGTAGTACCACAACAAGTACCAAATAAATTCTTCTTTTAATCACTGTTGCAATTGTGAAATATCTCTCTTAATATCCCTGCCACTTTTGCTTAAAAGTACCCCATGAGTTAAGGGTTTGCTGCCCAGCCCACGGCACCATTGAAAGGTTTTAGAACACTTAACAAATCAACCCTAAGGGAAGTTCTTAGTTCATTGGTGGTATAACTGTGGGAAGCAGTGAGAATCATCCCCTTCCCATTTCTAGTTTACTCCCCAACCTCCATGAAGGAAAAACATTTCCTGTACCACACAGTCAAGGGCGTGTTATGCTACCACACAGCAAGACCAGAAGCTGTAAGCTCTAAAGCTGTAGACCAAAATAAGTTTCTTTACATGCTGATGATGTCAGGCATTTGTTGCAGTAACAGAAAGCAGACTAACCCCTCTCCTTTCTCTTGTTCTGGTTTGCACACACCTTTAATGCTAGCACTCATGGAGCAAAAACAGGTGGATCTCTGTGAGTTCAAGGTTAGCCTGGTCTAGGACTAGGTCTAGAAAGCCGAGTTCCAGGACAGCCACAGCTGTTACACAAAGAAACCCTATGTCGAAAAACAAAACAAAAGCAAAAAAGAAGAGTGTTGGTAAATCTAGCAACAAGTATAAACATAGATATTCCATAGTATATGGTCATTCCACAGCTCACATATAACACATCACAAGTCTCAATTGAAACCTCAATATTTTCACATTAAAGGAAATCTAAAATGGATTAATATATGTAGTAACTATCCATCCCTGAATCATGTCTTACAGGTAGCTACATGCTTGTTTAAATATATTCATATAAAATATATTAATGTTACCTACTTATTGAGCCATTCCCACAGCCTACAGTAGTGACAGCATCATTATCTAAACCTTGTAAGGTTAGAGAGAATAAAAGCAGCAATGCCTACCAGTGCTAAGGATGACATTTAGAGTGCAACAATTCTCAACAAGATATTAATAACTATTATTAAAAAGACATGATCAAATTTATTCTTTAAATTTACATTCAGGTCTCAAGTTTATTACTGACATTTACAACATCAGTTCAACTGAGTATATGGACTTTCTAAATTCAGCTCAGACAGACTGAAGCTATTTTTCAGTGTGTTGTAGAAAACAAAAAGGAACAGACACTTCAAGCCAGAGATGGTCACCGTAGATACTGACTGACCTGTGCACAAGTTCAAGCCCTGAAGAGAACACTCATCGATATATTAACAATAGAACATGTCAATCTGGCATTTTCCTATAGCGCTATTGGCTGCTATATACTTGCCGAGGTGTGGGATTTGAGAGGCTGGTTACAGGCTGTTTTTGCAAGTCTGGCCAGTAGCTGATATCTTCCAGCCACGGTCCTCAGGTCCTGTGTGAGAGCACCACAATGCTTTAGACATATTTAAAAGAATAAGGAAAAATGATAATAATAAAAAAGGAGCTGATCTATTGGGAGCTCACCAAGGCCAGCTGGACTGTGACTGAAAAAGCATGGGATAAAACCGGACTCTCTGAACATGGCGAACAATGAGGGCTGCTGAGAAGCCAAGGACAATGGCACGGGGTTTTGATCCTACTTCATGTTCTGGCTTTGTGGGAGCCTAGCCAGTTTGGATGTTCACCTTCCTAGATATGGACGGAGGGGGGAGGACCTAGGACTTTCCACAGGGCAGGGAATCCTGACTGCTCTTTGGACTGGAAAGGGAGGGGGAGAGGAGTCGGGGGAGGGGGAGAAGGGTGGGAGGAGGGGGAGGGAAATGGGAGGCTGGGAGGAGGCGGAAACGGGTTTTTTTTTCTTTTCTCAATAAAAAAAAGATAAAAAAATTTAAAAAACTAAAAATAAATAAATAAATAATTAAAAAAAAAGAGACCAAGGTATAGGGGTGCATGTCTGTGATCTCAGCATGAGTCTGAGACAGGGGAATTACAGATCACAGGCCAGTCTGCACAGTAACCCCCTCTTAGAAGGAAAGAAATGGGGTGAGCATTCAGTAACTTACTAGTTGAGCAGTTACTGTGGAATGAAGTATTTCAGACACTTCATGCTCACTATCCACTCAACAATCAGAACTTGTCAAGTTATATATTAGCATTGCTGGACACAAAACAGGCTGCAAGCATCTTGCCGGAGGGGTCAGATCAAGGAACTGGCAGAGCGAAGACCCAAGCTGGTGCCAGCTTGCCTTCCAAGTTAGCTCTCTTTGCTCTGCTCTGCAGCCACCCCGTTGGCATTTGCAAATGAAAGATAATGGGATTCTTAAAATAGATTGCAGGGCTTCTTTTGGTATTCTGGTTGTTGCCAGAGCTATACTTTACTTATGACTCAGTTCTTATAAAATTCCTTTCCAGCAGCATTTTTTACTTGTTAAAGAATATTCTGAATTTTCTCCAAAAAGTCCTGAGAACTTTAAGGTAGGTAGGCTAGGCATGGTGGTCTATACCTATATTTTCAGCACTTGGGATCTGAATGTAAGAAGATCAGGAGTTCAAGGCCAGCTTTAGTTACATGGCAAACTTGAGGACAGTCTGAGCTACGTGAGACACTATGCCAAAAAAAAAAAAAAAAGCCAAATTAAAACAGCAGGTAAAAACTTTAAAATGCTCTATTTACCCGGACTTTTCCATTTCAGAGGTATCGCCAAACCTTAATTCTCATATGATTCTAAGAGACTGTATCCATTCATTGTTAAAAGCAAATCTCAATTTTAGAACAAATTGACATGATTAAAGGGAAAAAGGAAAAAGATAATAGTGTAGTCAGACTGCAGATAAAGATACACGATCTGTATTTATGTGCATGAACTTTTACTGGCACACAATCTATGCAGGGAAAACACTATGTGCCCTGCAGGCCAAGACTGTGAAAACAGAAAGCCCATGAGTACCAGTAACTAATTCCTCAGGGTCTGTACAAGGTCCTAGTGTACTTCCTGATGCTGCATGAGCTCTCTGATGTATGCACACTCCCTCATGAATGACAAATAGGAGAAAGAATTCCAGTCCATTAGGCACAGCATTCAGCCAATGTCTTGCAAACACGCTCCCTATCATGTCACCAGGCTTTACCTGACAACAACCCTCAGAGGTAACGTAACTTTATTCCAGAACATTTTCTTCCAGGCAGAAAAATCACTTCAGTTGTTTATAAACGTCCTGAATATGTCAGACAACTGCATTCCCTCTGTGCTCGACTCAAGAAACTGGACAAATGGGATTTTAGTATTAATATGAATAAAATGTTTTGCCTTAGTGGAAGAGCAGAGCACTCTCCATCATGAATAGGGGCTGATGCAAATACATATGCAATTTCAAAACATGAGTTTAAAATACAGTACGAGATCTAGCACTTGCCTCTAATCCTTGCCCTCAGGAAACTGATGCAGTAAGATCTTGAGTTCAAGGCCAGCCTTCTCTGGACTATATATGAAGATTCTATCCACACAGGCTCACACAGAGGAAAGAATCCTTTTCAAGCAGCTTTGTATAATTATGGGGGTGATAACTGTATTGCCAATCCTGTGACAAGATGCCTGAGAAAATCAAGCTATGCAAAGGTAATACTGCAGGATGTGGTGGTAAAAAAACCTTTAAACAATACTCTGAGGTGTAGGCAAGCAGATCTCTGGGAGTTCAAGGCCACATAAAGTTGCATAGGGAGATCTTGTCTTTAAAAAATTACTTTGCTATAAATAATTTTTGCAAAGGGCAATGCTGATTTTGACTGTTGGTTTCAGAGGTTCAGTCTATGAGGTTATGGTCCCTGCTGTGGGCCTATGATGGCATAGTACACCATGACTTGGACATGTGACAGGGGAGGATAGCCCACTCAAGTTTGTAGTTGCAGCCATCTACTTCCTACTAAATTCCACCTCCTAAATCTCCACCATCTACTGACAGCTCCATCAGTGGTGACAAACCTGCAACATGTGGACCTCAAGGGTCATTCAATCTACAAACCATAGCAACAATATAAACAAAGCTTCTTGGGTAAAAGTGTCAGGGGAATTCCTTAAATAAGTATTGAAAGGACTCTAGTCAGCCCAAGCATGGCAAGCCTTGACCTTCTCCCGCATTTCCTCTGCCTTTCTAGAAACCATTAGATTACATACCTAAAACTAGCCACCAAGGTCTATTCTCTTACTTGGCCATTTCCTTCTCCTGAGGTTGACTACCAAGGTCCAGCTATCAAAATATTAAAGTCCAGAAAGCAAAAGTCCCCTTTGGCTCACCTAATTAATATGCCCAATTTAAATTAGGCGCCTCACCCTCACACAGGGTTTCCCCTTTTACCTTAATAAACCATCATCTGCCTATAAGCCACATGCATCTCCTCTCTACACAGTGGCACCAGACAAATACTCCTTTCCCCTCTCCCTTGTCCTCTATCTCCTGTCTTTAGTTCTTAGTCTGTGCCTTCTGTTCCTCTGGAACAAAAATAAAAATCTCTTTCGTGCTGAGAACATGGTCTTGGGGATCATGAACCAATACTGCTTCTTATAGGTATAGTTTAGTTGGAGACGGCCTGGGGTCTGACTCCAAATTCTTTTGCTAATAGATGAGTTCCTAAATGAGCAATTAATACTCAGAACTGGCTGGCCCTGAGTAGCTCTGCATACCCCCAAAACCAAAGAGTAAACTGCTTTATTATAAGCCATGTGAAGCATGCACAGCCAGGAACTCCTGGATATTGCAGGAAATCTTTTAAGGTTGATGAATCCAATAACGCTTAATGCCTTTTCTAATAGAAAGTGAAGTGCTTTGGAATAGTCCTGGGGCAACGAACAGAGAATAGAAGTTGAATAACTTACCCTGGCTGCGTTAGCCTCCCACAGTGTTCAAACCAAGCTCTTAAAATTATATAAAGTCAGTACACCAAAACACAACACAGGATATCCTGAACTAAAACACAGAAATAGCCCGAGTATCCTGGATTTGAGATAAATACAAGAAAAACTAACAAAAGTCTCCTAGAGAAATGTGATACACATCTGGATTTGGGTGAAAATTGTCTATGAGGTAGGGGGAAATTATAAGAATTCTGAGCCCCACCTTACTAGACCTGGATGGAGGTGGGTGGTCCTTGAACTTCCCACAGGGCAGGGAACCCTAATTGCTCTTCAGGCTGATAAGGAAGGGGGACTTGATTGGGGGAAGGGGAGGGAAATGGGAGGCGGTGGCAGGGGAGGAGGCAGAAATCTTTAATAAATAAATAAAAAAGAAAGAAAGAAAGAAAGAAAGAAAAAAAGAAAGAAAGAAAGAAAGGAAATGGAGGAAAATATTATAGTTATATTTTAATAAAACAAAAAATATGATACAAAATTAAAAAAATAAATAAAAATCATTCTTTGTTGTAAAAAAAAGAATTCTGAGCCCAAGTGGTTTGATTAATAGAGAATCCTGTCTGTGATATAACCTGGTTTAGGAAGACTAGAAACAGTCTCTTGGGAAGGCAGTGGCCACATATAATAAAAACACTGTAAATGAACAGTGTGCAAGTTAAGTGTCTTAGGTAATTTAGAGGTCAGATTTTTTTTTACTTCATTATTGTATGATTATATGTAGTTAAGCGTGTGTGCCTGCTCACCTGTTATGTGCACATTTTACATGCAAGTGCCCATGGAAGCCGAAAAAAGGCAGTAGATCTCCTGGAACTGGAATTTTGGGCAGTTCGTGTCCAACATGAGTACTGGGAAACAAATCACAGCTCTCATCAAGAGCGGCAAGGGCTCTTGACTCTGACCATCTCCAGCTTGATCACTACATGAGATCTCAAAGTAGTGACGTGGCACTCCATCTCTCCTGGAAGATACATGGACTGTGTTTAACTATTTTCTTTCTCTCAATAAATTACTTCGGAAAATAGGTAAATTAGCAGTCACCTCTGCTCATCAGCTTTCGGTTTAATAAACTGTGAGACCCTGTAAGATCATATTTTTTTTTCTATTTTCCTTTTTTTCCAAGACAGGGTTTCTCTGTATAGCCTTGGCTGTCATGGAACCTACTCTGTAGACCAGGCTGGTCTCAGATGCAGAGATCCTTCAGCCTCCCAAGTGCTGGGATTAATGGCATGAGCAACCACAGTGAGACTAAGTCTTTAAGAGGCTCATTTGTTTTTTAAAGTAAGAAATGGCCACTGTTTAAATAATCTTGCAATTTCTACCAGTTCTCGACTTCAGCATTTGTTAATGTATGAAAATTTCATGTGAAATTACCCAAGAACCAAGCTACACATATTACCATTCAAAATGTAATTATGTCTTCTTGACAAATGATCTTTTTTATTGTTTCTATAAATTCAAAACCAGATCAGGATAATACACTCAGACGATAACCTTATTTGTAGAACGTGTATGCTTGGTTCACAGTTGTTCTAGAGAACTTATAAAACACCTTTGCAGTAATAAGATAATCCAGAGAACTTCTGACTGCAGAACACATTAAGTAGACAACAGGACAGGCAGGCAGTCTGATTTTCCTCTTTTCTGGGAAGGATAGTGTTGAGTTTAAGAAACACACAAACAGAAAAAAAAAAGTACTCAAAAGTACCAGGATAACCATTAATATAAGATTCAGTCTATAGACTAGGAATGAAGACAAATCCAGAGGGTTGGCAGGATTTTGAAGGATATGCTCAATCTGGCAGAGCCAGAAAAGAACAGGCTTTGCCCCCCTCCCTCCCCAGCTTTCCATGACAGCACGCCTGTGCAACATGAAAATAGTGAAGATGGAGTGGGGGTGTGACTCTGTGGCAGGGCACTTGTCTAGCATTTACAACACCCTGGGTTTGATCACAAGCACAGAAAATAAACAGACAACAATGAAGAAACTACATACACGACTGTCTCCCGATTGTTTTTACTTACTCCGTGAGAATAGATATCAAACTGGACTGACAAAGGGCTAATGTTCACAAGCTGAATTCACAGAGTTTCGAGCTTGGACAATCAAACATTAGAACACTAAACAAATTTTTGCTTACTTATCTTTAGATCAAGTCACATAATAAAAGCAACTGTTGTCTCTATGGAGAGAAAAGGGAGTCCTGAGTAAATGCATGTTGTTGACATGAGTGCAGCCATGTTAAGGACTCCAGTGACTCAGACGCATGGAAATGACACAGCCTTGCTCTGGTACGAGTCTGAGTGTTTAATAATGAACAATTAGACCACTGTGTTCAAAAGCCATCAAGCACAGCTTCTTCCTTGTGGATGACTGCAGCCTGAGACTGCTCCCCTACAAAGACCTCCTTCAGAAATCAGCTAAACCAGGCTCCTGGTTCAGTTGTATACAATAAACCTGCCTCCTCAGTTGAGATAGATAAAATTAACTGAACGAGATTCTGGATTGCCGGTGGCGGTACATCTCTATCAGAACACCCATGGCCCATCCTATCCCAGCTTTTCTGTATGTTGTGGGTTTGTCCCTTCTTCATCACTTGCCTCAGTCAGACTTCTGGGATTAAGCCGCACAACCACAATGTTTCTCCATTATTATTTGTATGAATCTAGCTGGCCATTACCATAGCCGTCTTCAATTATAACCTCTGTGGTCATCTCAGAATAACCACCTGCTGTCGCTTCATAGCTTCCCAGCCAACTAGAACTAGACATATATAACTCTTCACAACCCACTCCAGTCCCTCCTAGGAATCCTCTTACTTTTGAGAACTTTAGAGCTCCAAGTTCCTAAAACTGTGTGCAGAGAAGTCCAAGAGGCTTTGGGTTTCTCCTTCACCCTACACCCAGCCCCAATGAGAAAGACAGAAAGATAAAGTCCCAAGTGAATAAGTGGATACCTCAGGTTCCTGAAGGGTACAGTCTGGACATAGGAAGAATTATCGTTTATAGTCATGAAAACAATTATGTCCGTAACCAAATAAAACAGGAGTATTCATGCATCTCAAGCGTGCCAGCACCTAAGAAGTCAGAAGGATTTCTTGCTTTCTATAGCCACAGATACTTCCTGAAACACAGCGTGGGTGTGACCAAAGCAGAAGCTGGGCAGGAAACCATGACAACAGAATGTGTGCAGTGTTCTGTTTACCCACCTGAGAATACCTCATGCGTGCTTCAAGCCTGCCTCGTGTGAACTTAAAGTAACAAAAATACCTTGGCAGAGTTATATACTAAACACGACTATTCTGGTGCTTTCTAACAAAAGTCGCCTTTTAGGTTTGAGAGACAATTGTCAAACACTCCTGTGAACTTCTTGAGTTACATGTGGGTCTGTGTACAAGACTGTAGGTGCCCACAGAGGTCAGAAACAACAGATGCCCTGTAGCTGCAATTGGCTACTGTGTGACACCTGACTTGGGTGCTGGAGATTGAACTTGGGTCATCTGCAAGGGTAGCACAGGTGCTCTTAACTGCTGAGTCAATCTCTTCACCCCCAACATGAATTCTTTTTTTTTCACATACTAATCCCAGTTCCCCCTCCTTCCCCTCCTGCTCCTCCCATCTTCCCCTCCTCCCACCGCTGCCATCTGTTCCTAGGAGAGAAGGTAAGGCCTCCCATGGGGAGTCAATGAATTCTGTCACATCACCACCCAACATGAGATCCTTTTTTATATAATTTATTAATTTGTATAGCAACACATTTGGTGTTTTTCATGCATGTATATGTCTGTGTGAGGGTGTCAGAGCCCCTGGAACAGGAGTTATGATAGATTATTGTGAGCTGCCATGTGGGTTCTGGGAATTGAATCCAGGTCCGCTGGGAGAGCAGCCAGTGCTCTTAAGCCCTGAGCCATCTCTCCAGCCCCCAACATGAAATTCTTAACTAGCCAACCAAAGGCGTAAATAAGAAAACAAAATCCTTACTATAGTAGCATTGGAGGGTATAAGAACGTGAGACTCCTGGGGCCACAACACTGTGGTACCATTTCAGAGTCTCATCAGGCTGAACTACAGCCCTCACTTGGCTGCATTCGGCTCACTTGAAACACTTTAAAAGTTAATTCTCAACATTCTTACAGCTTTTCAACTGTGATAATCATGGGACCAAAATACAGCCTGTTATGCAACAGTCCTGTCTGGCAAGGCTGGTAGCCAGGAAAGGAAGAGCTCCTGTTAGGCTGAGTTCAGTTGTATTGGCCCACTGTGCACCACCCTTGACCTAAACCACAGAGTCTTAAGTCTTGGAGAGCCTTGGGCTTGCCCAACACCACATCAACATACAAATATACGACTGTTTGACACTATCTTTGGCATTGGCTTCTCCTCCCCGCTTGTTTCAGTGCCTAGGGGATTTGGGGGTGGGGGTTATCATCTTGTCTCAGCATTTGTGTGCATGCCACACAGTCAAGCTAGGTCAGCGGTCCTCAGCATCTCTCTCCTCCTTTGAGTTCTTTGAGGTGAAACTTGAAGTCTGCTATATTCTGTCAGAGTTTATCATCTTTCCCCTGTTTGAAACGGAGAGTACTCGTTTCTAATTTCCTCCCATGTTTTCGCTATTGTACCCTTTTTTGCACCTGCTTTCTTCTTTCCCCCATGGTCATGTTTCACAGTTGCAGGAGGGCTGGTTTGTATTTACCTCGTATATAACCAATACAGTTGTGCATATCACTCCTGCCTCTCTCCTAATGTTTCCTTGACAGTGGGCCCTTCCAACGTTCTATCCTATGCAATCTTTTTTTTATTTTTTTAAACTGGAGAAGCTCCCCTCTGGAAAATCTCACTTTTTCTTTTGACTTAATTAAAGCACACCCTTTCTCCCCAGCGGCCTCCACAACTGTATCTTTTGCCCATTCGTCCCTCTTGAATTTTTCATATTTTTGAGCCTTTATTCTCTCCAGCAGGATGCTCAAGGGAAATTTACATATTCTCTGTCCTTCAATTTTGCCCCCTTCTCTTATTAGTTAATGTAGCCATCTACATCACAATTGTCAAGCAAGGACATCCATCAGCCCTTCTTACTACACAAATGCAAAACAAAATTATTTTCTTTCTTTCTCTCTTATTTGAACAGCAGAGTGGTCCTGATGCATGACTCTTCTGGGGTGTGCTAGCTTCCCAGGTAGAGAGGAGCCATAGCTACCCTCTCACATCTTGCAATACAGAGAGCTTACAAAAGCCAGAGCTCTCTGCTCAGGGCCTGGCATCCCTGTCCTTACCAGATGCACTGCTTTCCTGACATCCTTTCTGGAAAGATGGCTACCAGGAATAGTAGGGCTATCAGCCACTGGCCTTTCCAGTCCACATACCCCCTCTCTACTGGATTATAACCACCCATCAGCACTTACCTGCTCTACCTCTCTTCCATCCCAGCCCTCTCGGGGCACACATACCCACCTAAATCAGTGACCCAGTGACTTTTTCATGGCCCCGAAGTTGGTGTAGTTTGCTATAGAAGTTACTTTCTCTAAATAAAAGGAAGGTGGCTCAGCTTTAACTTCCCTCGGTTCCTAAGACAGGGCAACGGTAGTGTGGGTTAGAATTCTGACAGAGCTCAACTGAGTTTTGGGCTCCTCACTTCAATGCTAATTAGATGGGAAATGAGCAATATTCAGGCCTGTTTTCTCCAGCTAAGGCGTCACTCTCAGCCAGGGAGATGAGCACATTACCACAAAGTTAAGATCAAAATAACCTCAAAGGCTTAGATTAAAAGACAAAGCATAGTCCGGCAGTGGTGGCTCATGCCTTTAATTCCAACTCCTAGGAGACAGAAGCAGGCAGATCTCTGTGAGTTCGAGCGAGGCCAGCCTGGTCTACACAGTGAGTTCCAGGAAAGACTACAAAGCTGTACAGAGAAACCCTCTCTCAAAAAAGAAAAAGAAAGAAAGGAAGAAAAAGAAAAAAGACAAAGCACTATTGCGAGAGCTAAGAGAACTCAATTCCTTCCTGAACAAGGTGAACTTTTATCATTGGATAAGTTTTTCCACAGCCAAACTTAAATCATTTTTCCACCCCTACCCTAGCCTTTCCCTTCAGTCATGCACTGTTTGGAGGGCAATGCAAGCTTCCTACACAAAGGAAACATCTGTGATTCAAAGGCCTAACAATTACCAGAGTGCAGAATCAGTCTACAGAATTTAAAAGTAAACAAAAAAAAAACTTTGTTCACTATTCATTTGACCAGGAATTAATACTTAAAACATATAAAGAACTAAAATAAATCAATCAATAAATAAGTAGAAATGAAACAATATAATCAATAAATGGGCAAGTGATGGAATAAACAGGTTTTTTAAATTTTATCTAGCCTCTTATTCCTAATAATTCATTATTAAATTTTTATTTTTGTACAACATAAAAAAAATTGAAAATAACAACAATGTAAATAGGCTTAGTAAGGATTCAAATAAATAGTAAATTAAAATTAAAAAATTTTAAAAATATATTTTCTAAATAGTCAAAAATACAAATAAAATTATATTCTTCTTAAATTTCTTTTATTTTTTTTATTGCTTTCATTGAGCTATATATTTTTCTCTGCTCCCCTCCCTTCCTCCTTCCTCCCCTTCTACCCTTTCCCATGAATAAACAATTTTTAAATGAACAAATACACGTGGCTAATAGATTTATGAAAAAAAAATTCTTCATCTGTAGCCATCAGGGATAGGCAAGTCAAAAGTACATTTAATCCTGATACTTGATAAGCTAGTCAAAAAATTGAAAAAGAAATTCAAAAAGCACATTGAAGCCAGAAGTGGGCATACACCTGTAATCCCAGATCTTGGGAAGTGAGAAAGAAGGGTCCCCAGCTCAAACTACATAGTGACACTGGAGAAATGGGGGTCTCTTTTTAAGGTTTTTAGTGTCATTCATGAAAGAATGCAACAAACAGACATACTTCTACTAACATTTAAAAGAAAAACTCCACAGCAGGCAAATTCAACAGCTGCCTAGAAACTACAGGACAGAAGATGAAATGCGACCATGCTGTGTAAGCTGGCAGGGAGCTCAGACAAGAAGCCAAATGGTGGTGAAGGAGACTTGGAAAAAGAATAAAGACCAAAATGTTGGGGAAATCCATCCTGCTAAGGAAGGCACACTTATGGTACAGAAAGCATGTATAGAAAGGAGACAGGGGCTGGAGAGATGGCTCAGCGGTTAAGAGCATTGCCTGCTCTTCCAAAGGTCCTGAGTTCAATTCCCAGCAACCACATGGTGGCTCACAACCATCTGTAATGAGGTCTGGTGCCCTCTTCTGGCCTGCAGGGATACACACAGACAGAACATTGTATACATAATAAATAAATAAATATTAAAAAAAAATAGAAAGGAGACAGAAGAGAGGGAAAGGTATGCTTTCTGAAAATTCAAATTTACATAGCTGCACAGCTGTGTCCTGAAAAGCTACTGGACTAGGAGTCAGGATTCTGGGAAGGAAAGTACAGTATATCATGAAAAGATTAACTATTCACCTAACTCTTTTGTATGGCATAAGGTGAGTCCACCTTGCTAGGGATAAATGTTAGGTCTCTACCCAGAGATTTTTTTTCTTGATCAGAAGGAGTTTGTTCTTTACACTCGCAACAATGAGGTCCTGTCGAAACAAAGTCGCAACAACAACAATCAAGAAACTGCTACATTAAGATTCCATCTCATCCCTGTCAGAATGATTGTCATCAAGAACACAAGTGATGTGAGGATGCTAAGAAGAAAAACAAAAATTGGATACTGCTGGTGGTGGGGGGTGCAAACTTGTACAGTCACTGTGGAACTCAGTGTGGAGGGTTCTCAGAAAGCTAGAACTAGAACTACCATATGCTCAGCTACACCACTCCTAAGTACACATCACACAGATGTTTGCATACGTTATGCTTATGTGCCATTATGCACAGTAGCCGAGATAAGGAACCAGCTAAGTGCCTGTTGCCAGATGAACAAATAGCAATAAGTGACCTCTCTCTATTTGTTCATCTGGCAACAGGCACTTATCTAAGCTACTGTGCACTGTGGCTCTCCATATATAGCATTTCAATATAGCACAACTTTCTCCAAATATATTACATTTATATATATGCTATATTTTGATATATTAAATTTTGATACATATTCCATTTTAATATACATATATATCACAAGAGAGAAAGGGAGAGGGAGAGAGAGAGAAAGAGAGGGAGAGAGAGAAAGAGAACTATTCAGGCATAAGCACAAACTATGATTACTATTTCTAGGAAAATCGTTGGAAAACGGTGGAGATAATTATGTCAAGTAAATAAGCCAAACTAAAACAAATGTTTTATTTTATATGTGGAACCTAGACTAAAAACAAGGAAAAAAAACAGAAAATAGAAGAGAGATTACTTGAGAAGAGAAGAAAGACAGGTGGTGTGAGGAGAAAAAGAGAGAAGGTGATTGGGATACCGCTGTGATAAAACACCATGACCAAGGCAACTTAGGGAAGGGTTTATTCCAGAGGGATAAGAGTCCATCACTGTCACAGCAGAGAAGTATAGCATCAGGTAGGGGCAGCACTGGAAATGTGAGACCTAAGAGCTCACAATTCCTCCCACAAACAGGAAGCAAGAAAATGAACTGGGGATGGATAGTAGAGGCTTTTGAACTTCAAAGCCCAGCAATGTACTTCCTTCATCAAGGGCATACCTAAGCTTCCTGGAATGGCACTTCCAGCTGGGGATCGGTATTCCAATACTCAAGAATACGAGTAACTATCTAATTCAAAACATCAATGAAAAAAATTACCAAAGCACATTATAGACGTGTATGAAATTTTCATAGGAAAGCAATTATTGTGTATACTTAATATATGTTGATTTTAAAAGGAGAATGAGAAAAAAATAAAACAGAAAGGGATGATGAAATGTTTAGGATTTCACAGTGAATTTTTTCCAGTGCTGAAGACGGAACTCACGTTCTCATGCCTGGTAGGCTAGCTCCCTGCCTTGGACTACAGCCCTAGCTCATCATAAGTCTTTATTTAGAACATGGTGTGTTTTCGCTCTTATTGTTTTTTGAGATAAGGCTTTACTCCATAGTCTGAGTTGGCCTAGAATTCCTGTTAACCCAAGCTGGCCTCAAACTCATAGCAATCCTCCAGCATTAGGTTCTCAGGTTCCAGGAATAGAGCCATAATCCACCCTGTTGAGATTTTACTATACATATGTGAAAAGTGAGGTTTTCTAAATGATAGAATCCTGTTCCAGAACTATTTGTTCCAGAACAAAGCCAGTTCATGCAGTAGGATCAAAACCCAGTGCTATTGTCCTTGACTTCTCATCAGCCCTCATGGTCCACCATGTTCAGAGTCCAGTTTTATCCCATGCTTTTTCAGTCCCAGTCCAGCTGGCCTTGGTGAGCTCCCAATAACTGAGAAGCTTCCGTAAAGCAAAGGACACTGTCACTAAGACAAAAAGGCAACCTACTAACTGGAAGAAGATCTTCACCAACCTTGCAACAAAGGTCTGATCTCCAAAATATATGTTTTACAGATTAGGAAACTGAGAAACCAAGAAACTGGGAATTTTCTCAAGGCAAACCCATGTGGTATGCAGCGGCACCCAATTCCCAGGCAGGCATCGGCTCAAAGCCTGGGAACCCCTGCTAAGTGACAATTTTGCACATAGATGAAGGATCCTCTCTGTGACCCACATATCTTCTCAGAGTTTTCAGAAGTATGTGTGTAATGGATGCAACTCTCTTCTTCAAACACACAAGAAGGCAAGTTTGGGTAGCAATTGAACCTTAGGTGGCATTTTATTGCACTTCATCGTGATGGAGACACATGGCTCTTTTTCTGAGGTATTGTTATTCCCTTCAAGAAAACTGTTACCACAAAGCCACAAGGGATTGGCAGCTACAGAGCTCTGTTTGCACAGCCGTTTAGCAATGCTGCCAGGATCCAGAATCCATTCTATCCATTTTGACAGCAAGGCATACTTGATATTTACACATATATAAAGTTAACAAAATGCTTCACAACAATGAAAATCTATGGGCGTGTATGCCATATCTTAGGCAACTAGGACTTGTAATTAACAAGTAACATCCGACTTTTATGATTACAACTGAAAAGTCTAATGAACTTCCTAAACATTTATACCTCTAAATTCTAGAGAGAGGGCTATTTTGCTTTGACCAAGAATAAGCAGTAAGCCCCAAAGCAGG
>NC_022031.1:53199248-53252015 GCF_000317375.1 Microtus ochrogaster
TGGAACTAGCTCTGTAGACCAGGCTGGTCTCAAACTCACAGAGATCTGCCTGCCTCTGCCTCCCGAGTGCTGGGATTAAAGGCGTGTGCCACCATCGCCCGGCCCTAACAAGACTTTTAAGCAACTAGAAGTCTACAAGGCCTTTTGTTGGTCTTCTGAGGGCATGTACATCCCATTTTTAGGAGGTACAATTCACATATTATCAACTGGTGCCTCATTCTCAAGTTAAATTTAGTCTTTCTAAATAGAATAGATGCATGCTGACATAACCACAAAACCAAAGGATTTGGGAACAAAAAATTAAAAGTATAAATCATCAAAATATTGCAGAATAGTTACTGAGAATGAAGGTAATTTTCTGTGATAAGTTCTCAGAGATACTAGGAAAAAATAACCATATCTGGAACAAATATAACTATATTTACATTAAATCACATTTTTGTTGCCAACAGAGCCAAGTCATGAACATTTTTTGGAAGAGAAAAGTCTCTTCCAAGAAGGCAAGGAGGGAGAGCGCATCAACAGCCTTGGTGCTAGCAGGGAGCCAAGATGTACATGGAAAGAGTCAGGAAATCAGGCTAACTTACAAGGCTGTGATCCGCTGGGGTACCTGATAATTGCAGTCCTGTCTAGTGCAATGGTTCTCAATCTGTGCACTGCAACATTTGGGGGGGGGGGACTGAAAACAACCCTTTCACAGGGGTTTCATCAGATATCCTTCATATCAGATATTTGCATTATGATTCATTAGAGTAGCAAAATTACAGTTATAAAGTAGTAACAAAGATAATTTATAATTGTGGGTCACCACAACAGGAAGAACTGTTTTAATGGGTCACAGCATTGAGGAAAGTTGAGCATCCCTGGTCTAGTGCTTACTGCTGTGGTGCAAAGGCACCACCAGGGACAGGACAGCATTGGCAAGCACCAGGAAAACATGAGAAAGCAGGAGGTCCAGGCCAGCAGTTTGAGTTCCATCCTTCCCTCAGAAGCTCGGCAGGAAAGCAGCAGCCACCCCACCAACAGAAGCTCTTATGTTGACTAGGATTGGGCTGAGACTAGTTTGGGAACAGGAAAGCCATTCCCAGGGAGAAGGAACCATGGGGCCAATGAACTAGAAGGGAAAGCAGAGTAAAAAGCTATGAACACCAAAGCTCTGCCCTCTTTAGGCAGAGAAATGCAAATCAAATGTTTTCCAAAGTTGCTTCTACTACACTTCTGATACAAGGCCCAGCCTCTTAGCCCTTAGCTGTTTGAAGCTCAATTGATTATTTATTGAACCCAGACAGAAGAGTTTTTCTTCTTTATACATGGAATCATTACCAAGTCCTAAAGGGCAGGTGGTTATAATTAGTTCATCTAGGTGTGCATTTCCTCCTTACTGCAAGCCATGTTTTAAAAAGATGTTTAATTTCTTCTTCTGTTCTCCTCTAGAAAACCATGCATTTCACTCACTCACATCTGAGTCCAACTTGCCACACCTGTTCGCTTCTTTCATCATTAGTGATCAGTAGCTGTCTGTGTAACGGCAGGAGCTCCATCCTTGCTAGTAGAAGACCCACCTGACAACATGCGTGGAAGCCTATGAGCAAAGACACTGGCTGAGCTGCTTTCACGCGCTGACTGGCAGGCTACATGAAATCACCAGCAATGAGCTCTCTATGCATAAGCATAAGATAGCAGCTAACCCTGAAAATGTATGCCTTAGAGCTAAACGCTGATTATTATAATCCAGTTTTAACTTCTTAAAAACATGTTTAAAGACTAGAGCTTTCTGCTTACAGTGTTTTTATGTATAATACACACACATATTATACATATAATTTATGGTGTGTTTAATTATATGTTGCCTATATATAATTATATAGATTAATATATGTCTAAATATATGATTTATATGTAAATATATTGTATATTAATATACAATTGTGTATAAGATATAATTATATATAATCAAGCATCAAAAATGTATATGCAAAAGGAAAACTGGGAAACTCAATTCCTAGGAAATGAAGAGCTAATTTTGTCAAGTTTACAAACCTGAAGAGGCAAAGTAAGTTCATCCTTAACTGCCGTGATTTCTTTCCCCAGGCTTTCTAGTCAATTGTAGGTGAATACTGCCCTCTGGCGGCAAAATGTTCACATTAACATGCGTTTTGGTTTCCTTGTCAAAATGACACAAGAGTTATTTGGGAAGAGGAACCTCAGGTAAGAAAATGCATAGGACTGCTTGTAGGCAGGTCTTTGGGACATTTTCATAATTTATGACTGATTTGGGAAGGTCCGGCCTATCGTGTGTAGCTCCACCTCTGAGGTAGTCCTGGGTTCTATAAGAAAACATGTTGAACTGGACACCCTGCTCAGCTACAGGCCACACCAGCCAGAACAGGTAGACTGCCTGACCTCTGACTCCCTCCACTCTCTAGATGCCCACACCTACACTATGCCTAATCCCCTCTACCCTCCCTGTCACTTGGTCTCAGTCCCCAATTTAGGCTGAGCCTCCCTGCTGGCCCAGAGGTCACAACATCTGCAAGAATTCCAGGCCCCACCTCAGATGGAGAAAGCCTGCTCAATCACAGGTCACATAATCCAGAAGACTAGAAAGGAAACAGAAACCAAAGAAGAAAACAATCATCCAACAAAGAAAAACTCAGAAATTGACACTGAGGCCTATACTCACCCCACACTGAGATGCCTAGAAAGCAGCCCAAGAATGTAAGCAGCAATAGCCGGGGCAAGATATCACCACCAGAGCCCAGCTCTGAATATCCAACAGAGCTGAAGCACAAGAAAATGACCTTAAACCAACTTTATGAGGATAGAGGTCCTTAGAGAAGTAGTGAATAAGAGCTGCAGAGATGGCACATCGGTGAAGAGCGTTGACTTGGCACTCACACGGCAGATAGCAGCTGTCTATAACTCCAGTTCTAGGGGATCTGACACCCTCATACAGACATACATGCGGGCAAAACACAATGTATGTGAAACAAAAGTTAAAAACACGAATGAAGAAGGAAATGAAGTAAACAAATTCCTTAAATAAAAAGAAACAAAAAAGTTGAAGGATATGAATAAATCCCATAAAGAAAACCAAGAGAAAACAAACAGTTGAATGAAATCAATAAAACTGTTCCAGACCTGAAAATGAAAATAGAAGCAATACAGAACACAAACTGAGGGAATTCTGGAACAAGAAAACAAAGTTAAGTGAACAGGAACTATATAGATAACAGAATACAGAGATGAAAGAGAGAATCTCAGACAATGACGATACCATAGAAGAAATAGATTCAGTGGCCAAATAAAGTAGTAAATCTAGGAAAATTCTGGCACAGAACCACCCTATAGTATGGATTTCCTTCTTCTTCAACATATATAGTAAGGCATGGACTAGCCTCCCTCGGGACAGAACATGAAAGTCTTTGCTCCTTACTTTGCTACTTTGACGGTACATACCTGAGGTCATTTGCTCTAGCCTAACACATCCTTCTGTCTTTCACTTCATCCTTGCTAACCTAGCTCACTTGCCTTAATGAATCTAGTCTCATTAATCACAGCTGCTTTTTCAAGTCCAGCTATCCAGCAAAGGAAAAGTTTCCTTCTAACAGGCTGTCAAATCCAATATAGCACACAAACAGCCCTGATAGAATATTCACTTTCTACTGAAACTTTACAGTCCAGGCCTCTATCATCTGCATTTCTTCCAACATTCTTATCTTCCACTTCGCACAGTATAACCCACTGAGTTCTGAGCAATCACTGACTCTTCCAGCCCAAGGCTCCAAAATCCTCCACCCTACTCCCACAAAACTAAGGCATAAAAGTCACATAGTTCCTTTATAGCAAGATCCCATTCTCTGGTATAAATTCCTATCTTAGTTTGATTCTTTGTGGCTGTGATAAACCACTTTGGCCAAAAGCAATTTGGGGGAGAAGAAGGTTTATTGGCTTACAAGTTTTAGCCCACCATAGAAGAAAGACAAAGCAGGAACTCTAAGCCAGAACTTAGAGGCAAGAACTGAAGCAGACCTTGAGATTTCTGTCCGGTGCTCCAATGTGAGTCTCTGTCTCTGTCTCAAGGTCCAAATCAGGAGCAGAAGGAGAGAGAGCACGAGCAAGGAACTCAGGACCGCGAGGGGTGCACCCACACACTGAGACAATGGGGATGTTCTACTGGGAACTCACCAAGGCCAGCTGGCCTGGGTCTGGAAAAGCCTGGGATAAAACTGGACTCTCTGAACATAGCGGACAATGAGGACTACTGAGAACTCAAGAACAATGGCAATGGGTTTCTGATCCTACTGCACGCACTGGCTTTGTGAGAGCCTAGGCAGTTTGGATGCTCAACTTACTAGACCTGGATGGAGGTGGGGGTTCCTTGGACTTCCCACAGGACAGGGAACCCTGATTGCTTTTCGGGCTGAGGAGGGAGGGAGACTTGATTGGGGGAGGGGAAGGGAATGGGAGGCGGTGGCGGGGAAGAGACAGAAATCTTTAATAAATAAATAAATTTAAAAAAAAAAGAACTGAAGCAGACTATGGATTAGCAGTGCTTGCTTATCGTGACTACAGTTTTAATAGAACCCTGACCCACCAGCACAGGAATGACACTGCCCACAGTAGCCAGGACCTTCCCCCCTCATTACTAAGAACACAGCAACCTCTCAGTTGACGCTCTCTCCAGGTGGCTCTAGTTTGTATTAAGTTGGTAAAGCCCAACCATGGGAATCCACACAGTCGGGTAGACACCAGTGTGTCCCAGCAGATGGCACAATTGGAGTAAAGGAGCTGTAAGGCTTCACAGACATCATTCTGAATGCCAATTCTAGGTTACATAAATTTATTAAGTTTTATAGTTTGAGTCTGCTGGAGTTTGCCAGTCACTAGAGGGGCCAGTCACTAGAGAGAACTTTTCCCTCTACCAATGCTCAGACCGAAGGGGCAATCCTGTCCTCAGACTTCATCTTCTGACTGCAGGGGAGATCCTCAGACTGCAACTGTTTCTCTTTTTTTTTTTTTTTTTTTTTTTTTTGGTTCCCTGAGACTGCAACTGTTTCTACCACGCCTTAGACAGCCTGAGTTCCTGGCCCCTTCTGCCTTATACTCCTCTCTCCACCTCCCAAGTGCTGGGATCACCTTTGTGTGAGCTCTGTTTCTCTTTTAGACAGACACAATCTTGTGTAGGCTAACAGAGATCCCACCACATTTCTCCCAAGTCCTGGGATTAAAGGTGTATACCACCACTCCCTGGCCTCTAGTGGCTTAGCTCTGTACTCTTGATCTTCAGGCAAGCTTTGTTAAAACGTAAACTATCACTACAGACCACGTGTTACCTAGACAGGAGACCACACATTAAGAAATCAGATTCACCTAAGATATCCTAAGGAGATGGAAGGAGTAATACACACATAAGAGTTTAAAAATTTGTAAAGTGTGAGCTGGACGTGGTGGCACATGAGTTTAATCTCAGAACGGACTAATAGAAATGGGCTAAATTAAGAGTTAGCAAAGAGGAAGCTAGAGCTAGTGGGTCAAAGCAGTGTTTTAATTAATATAGTTTCTGTGTGATTATTCTGGGCGGCTGGGAATGAACAAGCAGTGGCTCCCTGCAATAATCTACTGCTCGTGTGGCATGCCTTTCTGCCTGCTGCCATGCTACATACACCCTCTGGAACTGTGAAGCTCCAATAAACTTCTGTGCACTGCCTTTGTCACGGTGTCTAGTCACATTAACTGAAAAGCTATTAAAACAAGTGCTACAGAAAGCTATCTTCTGAACATGACATGCTGTTACAACAGATATCAATGATATGCAGAAAATCATTAGGTAAACTGGATATCTGAAAGAAATGGATGCTTATGATTGATCTACCAAGATGAGATACACAATTTACATATATCTACAGCAGACTGGGAGACTGAAGTAGTAATTTAAAGTCTCCCAACTTAAAAAAAAAAAAAAGTAAAAAAAAAATAGTCCATGTCCTGAAGGATTCAGAGATGAATTTTACCAGACTGTCCAAAAAAGCTAACACCCCAATGCTTCTCAAACTGTTCTATAAAATAGAAAAGAAATACTATTAAGCTTTTAGAATGCCCTGATGACAAAAATCTTATCAAAGACACAATTTTAAAAAGAAAAATCTCCCTTACTGATACAAAAATTTTCAACACAGTATTTACAAAACAAATTCAAGAACCATCAAATAAAAATTCACACTCAAGTTGGCTTTATTCCAGAGATACATGGATGGTTCAATAAAAATAAATCCATGTTAGAAATTACATAAATGGGCTCAAAGACAGAAATTACATGATCGTCTTGATAAATGCAACAAGGCTTTTCACAAAATTCAACAACCCTTTAAAAGTTCTGAAGAAATTCAAACTAGAGGGATCATATCTGAGCATAATAAGGCTATATAGGGCAAAGCTACAGCCACATCACTTTTATGGGGAGAACTCAGCATTACCAACTAAGATCACAAATTCGAGAAGGATGTCCACTCTCTGAACTCTTACTAAATATAGCACTGAAAGTCTTAGCCAGAGCAGTAAGTGAATAAAAGCTATAAATAGGAAAGTAAAAAAAAGGATCTCTATCTGTAGATGTGATGACATGAATATGCATATATTTCTGAGTATACACAGGATACCCTAAAGACTCCAGTAGAAAACTCATATAAATAATATGCACTTTCAGTAGGTCTTATCATTAAAATTAAAGTGCTTGTTATTAAAATTAACATGCAAAAATCAGTAGCCTTTCATTTATTGGGTAAATCTATTAGGGAAATAATCTCACAGCTATATATCCTATCAGTCCCCAAAGTTACATGACTGGAAGACCTAGTAACTCCAGTGAGCATCTTCTTCCCATTTTCTATCATGTAGCCTAGCTGCTTGGCTGTATTTCCCTGTTTATTCCTTCACTGTGATTCCAAAGTTTTCTGTAGTCCTTCCCATCCCAATAGTGAAAGGTAATAGCCATGTTAAGTTCAGTAAACATTGCTTACACAGGTCTAAGCCAGCTTGGTCTACATATCAAGCTCTTGGACAGACAGGGGATAAACACAGTATAACCCTAACTCAAACACAAAAGATTTCTGCTCTTAGTTGTATCCCTTAAAAAAACACACAGCCATGAGACATACAAAAACAGAATTTCATGAACTATCTTCATGAAAAAGAACTGCCACTGTAAAATAAATGGTGACCTCTGAACGTAATCACATGACATAGTTCAGAAAGGTAATGTGTAGGGCATGATTCCAGCATATGTGAAGACTAATCACGTATGAGCACACAAATAAAAGCACACGGTAAAAGAACACCAGAAAAGAAGGCTGTAATAAGTGTCGGGGTCTGATGCCCCAACATAAACTATTTTCCCTCTGTGGACCGGCATGGAGGCGTGAGAATAACCGAGACACAGTTCACACAGCAATATCGGAAGGGAGTCTCAGGCTTCATTGAAATCCTGAAGACCACCCGCGTTATCATCCAAGCGCCTTTTATCCCCCAAGGTACACTAAGGTGGAAGTTCATTAACATTCTGTTTGCGTGGGCTTGGCAGGCCTCCAGTCGGGTCAGCAGCTCGGTCACTAGCCTGGAAGTCACACCTCTTCTCAGGCGATCTACAAAATTACAAAAGAAAAGGAGGAGCACATCCTGAGCCTTTGTCAGGGTAGCGACAGCCTATCTGGGAGGGGACGTGACTGCTCTGGATATCAACTATGGCTGTCACACCATGTAGAAATATGGCCTACAAATAAGCACAGAAGAACCACCCCAGACAAGGAAGAAACTGAAAGACTGGTAAGACCTGCTTCCATCAGGACAGAACCGATCATACACACCTGTGTACCTACCTACACATACACTGAATTCCATCTCTCATGCTTTGCTTACACTTCATAATCTAGTATTTTACATTGAACAGAACTCGATACCTTCATAGATGGCAACAGTCAAAGGAAGTTAGATGTCCAAAGGCAGATACTGACCTACATTTTTTCAACACATCTCAAATTGTCACTTAGAAGTTGCTTTTCAGCACGCTGCATGGCTCAAGGGTAGGCACTTGCTGCCGAAGCCTGACAATCTGAGTTCAAGCCCAGACCCCAAAGCAGCAGCAAAGAACCAACTCCCTAAAATGGTCTTGACTTCCACACGTTGTAACATTAGCAGTTTAACAATCATACACATAACAGACACACATACATTTTAAATGTTTGCTTTTGCTGAAAGGCCTGGCCTCCTGACTTGGCACCACAAGACTCCTTGGAATAGCAAACATTGAAAAAGTTTAATGGAAGCATCAACAGCACTACAACCTCAGAGGAGAGCAACTTCTGGTGAAGACAAGTGCTGTGGGAATTCCTTCAGCCAATAGTCTTCAAGATACCAGCTCACTTGGGTGTGATCCTTTATACTCTAAGTGCAGCCATAAAGCTTGTACACTCTCAGCTGCTGGATTTGGTTCCTTTTTCCCATCATACAGAGAACTGTGATCTGTTGAGTCTACCCTTGAATAAAGAAACCTTTATTATGCTCAATTCTGAGCTGGCATGGGATTATTTTATAGTGTCTATCTTCAAATGGCTCCAATGTGGGCAGCTATATACACATAAAACCTGAGAGAGCTTGGGAAGTAATTCTAGACATAAAAGAACAGCATTAAGCACGGCTTCTTGGTAGCAGAATTTTCTTGGGAGGTCTCTGATTGCTAGAGGCAAGCATATCTCATTAAAAAAAAAACTTCCTGTCTCAGCTTTAGCTGCAAAAACCTTGCAGCTTTTTTTAAGAGGCCTTGGCATAAAACACTTGACAGTGTTTATGAATAGCCAACAGCATGTTTCTTGGTGGGGGCAGGCATTTTGAAGAGCCACAGAGTTGTGGCAATAAACATGGCACCCACCAGTACCTCAGCTATAAAGTTAGACTCTCAGAAAGCTGAAGAATGGGGTGGATCCAGCCATGAAAGCCATGGCTTTAAATCTAGGCATATCCCTTAGGAAATTAAAGACTCATGTGGTCAAAAAAAAAAAAATAGATAAACAGTAAAAAGAGATTTAGACCAAAAAAAGAAAGAGCCTCTAAATTACAATCCCACATTTTCTTTAGGTCCCCATAAGATTATCAGTGACCCAATCAGCAGTAAGTAGCCTAGAAAACTACATTCATATTCCAAAAAAATGGATTATGAATGTTTGTCTTTGTTTCGAGTGTTGGTTACAAGTTGTTATGGATAATGGTCAGGAAAAAGCTAAACAAAAGAGGATTATAGTTCTTGTTTTGAAAAGAAAAAAGGGGGGCGGAGAGTACTGTGGGACAGTGGTCTTATACCCTGTAAAGATCTGTGACTTATACTGGTTTAGTAAAAATGCTGATTGGCCAGTAGCTTGGCAGAAAATACAGGTGGAGCAAGCAGACTAGAATTTTGGGAAGAGGAAAAGTTCAGTTTGCACTTGTCACCCAGACCCAGAGGAAGCAAGATGAGAATGCCTCCTTGAAAAAAGGTACCAAGCCATGGGCTAACACAAACAAGAATTATGAGTTAATTTAAGATGTAAGAGTAAGTTAATAAGTAGATTGAGATACTAGGCCAACCAGTTTATAATTAACGTAGGCCTCTGGGTGCTTCTTTGGAACTGAATGGCAGTGGAACCAGATGGGATAGAAACTTCTGTTAATAGGCGAGGTCATAACTGCCAAAGTAATCCCCTCTGAATGACTTCTTTGGACCACCTTCTAGGGCCACACTTTATCCAGGACTGTTCAGTTATGCCTACCCATGCTCCTTGACTGAATTCTTCTCAACCCAAAGCTCATGTTGATACATTAAGACAAGACAGGTGTGGGGCCACTAGATCACTGTTTTCTTTTTGTCTGTGAGGTCACACTGAATAAATCCCTTTCTGATTTCCTCAATGCCCACTTCTTTAATTAGGGTGTTTAGTCAGGAACTGAGTGTTACACTAAGTCAATAGTCAGAATGTATTTCCTGAAAACTGTGGTAAAACATCTACATGCACAGTAATTTTTTGAACTCAAAATAAAGAGAAAAATAAAAGACAGGCCACCGGATAATGCTGTGTAATGATGTGATCTGTTTATTTAAAATTATTTCCCAATATGTCCAATGATTTAGCAGGCTTTCTTTTACTTCCACCTCAATCAACAAACCTTTGTATTTTATTTTAACCATGTATGCTATTTTGACATTTTATTAATACCACATTTCAATACGTTGACCAATGGATAATACAGATTTCAATTAGATCCTTGGTAGGCACGGTCTCATTTCTGGATTCTTGGGATTTTGGTGATGGTGGCTGTTCCTTCAGGCCCTGTCTCCAACCTGCTGTAAGACTTAAGCAGCACACTCCTCCCTTCAAGGCGTCTTTATTGCCTTCAAAATGTAAATGTAAATTTCTGTCTGTAGGTAAGTCCATGAGACTATGGCCCATGATTTTTATATATCCTCTTTTGTTTCTCTTCTTTGAAGAACAAAGCCTGGTCTTGCTATGTAACCCCCGGTGGTCTCAAGCCTCAGGTATTCCTCTTGCCTGGGCCTCCAGTGCTGTTCCAGGTGGGAGCCATCACAAATGCTTTACTATCACTTGCATTTTTCTTTCTTTTCAGTTTATTTCATCTGGATTTGCTACTTCTTTACCTATAAAGCATAACTTTCCACAGCCAAACAAACATGACTTCATTAAAAATAAGCATGAACCCAAATATTCTCAACCTAATGCACTTAGATCAGTAGGTAAGACTGCTTTCCTTAAATTTTCATTGAATCCTACCTTTAAAAGCCAACCATAAAGTCACACCTGAAAAATAAAGAATCTACAAAGGACAAAATATACATTTCAAAGACAAAAAAAAATGCAATGATCCAATCTACTGTACAACTCATCAAAGTTAACAGAAGACAGTATAAGAACAGCCAACTTCAAATATATCACTTATAACACTCTCCTAAATAATATCATTGAAGAACATGGATTTTCAGATATCTGTACATCAGCGCCAAGAAAAACTAAGAAAAATGTGAGGGACAAATAAAACTACATGGGTATCAGGAATTGAAAATTAAAATTCTAAACCAGAATTTTAAATGTAACAGTTTGTTGGCTCTGAGGTTAAATCGCAGTCACAGCAGGCTGGGATTAATCCCCAGTACCACTTCAGGGAAGAGGGGGATGACTTTTTCCTTTTTTGGACAGAAACAAGATAGGGCATTTCTCAATAATAGTTTGCTAATTATGTTAAGAAAAACTGGACATGCCCATTCCAACAAAAGTCAAACGAGCCCTTTTCATAACACTGTCTCTCAAATTACTAAAACTGTTTGAATTATTTGAGTCAAAACTATTTTAAATGATTAGTATATGCAGAATTATTGGAGCTGAGTCATTTAAAACTATTTGAATCATCATGATTGTATTTCCTTAGGCAAATCCGAGTAGCTGTTCTGACAGTGATGTGGTGAGAATACGTGAGACCCTTGAAATCTTCCCATTAAAAACATATAATCTGTGTGATGCAAAAAAGTAAGTAAGTAGCTCACATCTTACATCTTAACAAAGAGCTGTGTGCAAGCCTTACGAGGAAAAAACTGGTAACAACATGCACTGCCTGTTTTAGCACTGACACCCATTATAGGTTAAGAATGTAACATTAAGCAAAAAATAAAAACTACTGTCATTTTACCAAAGTAATAAAACAGAGAACAGAAGAAATGAGTTTGGTGTGGATCCCAGAGATCTCATTGATTCTGAACCAAATTTTAATACAAAGGCATCTACATACAACTTCCATGACTGTTTATACTACAAAGATTCAAAACAGATGAGGTGAGCATGGCCTACCTCGTCAAAGACAAATATCATGTAACTGAAAGTCCCGTACAGTGCCTCGGCAGACCACATCATTCCTCTGCTACGTGAGGTACGTAGGAAGTGAGGGGAACTGAAAGTGACTCACTGTCTACATTCAGAGGCAAACGGGATAATGAATGTCTTTTCGAATCTAATACTTCATAATTACAGAAAAGCAATCCTAAATATACTATCTTTAAAATTCTAGCGTTAAGATGACCCCATTATCTTTAACTACTGAAAAGACAAGGGGCCTACACAAACTAGTTGTGTTAAGTAGCCATCTCCTACTTTAATATTCACTTGCTGTGCTCTTAAAATCTCTATGAGAGAAGCAGGAATTTTCCCTGTATCTTTTGGCAATAGAATCAGAAGCAAAAGTTTCAGGCCTGTAAAATTTCATGATGTCTGTAGTTTTTAAAGCTAAATTATTCAATATCTTGAATTATTATTGCACTCATATGTTGCCCGGAATATGTCTACAACAAAGTAAGGTAAGCAGGTCTACAAACATTTGCTTTCCTTATTAGATAAGCGAGCTCACACAAAGGAAATGCAAGCTGCAATTGGAATAAGCCTATATATGTGTGACAATGTATCAACCTCTTACAGAATGAAATCCAACCCTAACTCTATAAATCAGTGAAGAACCAGAATAGAATAATTATACACAAACTCCTGGCTATTGATGCATTTCACGTTGAGATCACTGAGCTAAAACAGCATTCCCTCAAAATTTAAGAAAAATAGATTTTAGGAAAGAGAATCTTTTAAATCACTGAATACATCATTTCTGTCATTAAAAGAAATAACTTAAGCTTTTTTTCTGCAATAATTCACTCTAATGAATTAATTCTCTAACTCCTAATAAACACTACATTTACAAGAGTAAGGGAATTATCAATAGGCATTCTTCCTTGTTGTAAGTTATTTGTCTCTAAAATATGTCAAGTAAGCTTTTAAAGACTCGGGGAGCGGCAGCTTCATAATCTTTTCCCTCAGCAAGTTCTGGGGCGGCTCCTCGTGCTTCACAGCTTCACTGGAATCTTTCTCTTCTTCATCTTTGCTGTCTTCTTCCATTTTTTCATCCTCTTCGCTATCTAGAGGCTGAGGAATAAGCTGATTACCCACAAACACGTAAGTGTTAATTCTCTGTTTAACTCTCTTTCTTTTCCTCTTGGGTGGAGCCCTTTGTGGGATTCCTTTGGCCTGCATCTCATCATTGATGAAGTTTCTAAGTGTGCGTCGAATGTAAATACGAGCCAAGTCTTGGAGATTCCTGACAGCACATGGGGCTAAAAACAAGCACAAAAATGAAAACATGATACACTGTTCATTTCTTCACAATCTTTAGAAAACGTCAAACTACAAGAATCTACACTGAGAGTGCTTAGTACACAATGTCTAAATGCGCACTGAGCAGAGCAGGCAGCATGCAAAAATGAGGCGAACATCCAGGTTTCTATCTATATGCATGCAGTCTTGGGAGTAATAAATAATAATTTAGAAAAAGGGTAAGGATAAAGTGATAAGTACATAAGAATTTTTACCCTGCATATTATATTATACTGTTTTTATGTTTCTTTGTCATATGGAGGGGGCTGATCACAACCCCATTCATAACTCCAATTCCAAAGGATCTGACACCGTCTTCGGACCTCTGAAGGAGCAGGCACGCATATGTTGTACATGCATACATGCAGACAAAACAGTCATATAAATAAATTAAAAACAAATGTAATTTTTTTCTTAAGAAAGTGAATAAATCATATGAAGACAAATACAGAAAAACTCAAAGCAACATTTCAATATCTGCCTGAACTCTGGAGAGTGCTCACATACGGACATGTGTGTGTATGTGTGTAAGGTGGGAGAGAGAGACAGAAAGAGGGGCAGCAGAGAGAAAGTAAGCAAACACACACAGTAGTTCACGGCAAAGAAGCCTTCTGTACCAGCTGTGGATTAATACAGACCCCCCCAATGCAAAGGCACTGTTCTAAGACACTAATGTTTACTTATATCAAATGTGCCACAAAAAGGAGGAAGAAGGACCATAAACTCAACTGTACAAAATATCAAGTGTGCCTTTGATCCAAAATTGTTTAACAAATTATTGAACAAACTACTTGTTAAACAATAGGTCAGCCACATAAGAATGCATTTAGATACATGGCTAGTTTAAACTAGAAAAGTCCCTGAATGTTGGTAGCTCACATTCGTGGAAGGGATAGGGTAAAAAGATGCAGAAGGGATAAAAGGGAACAAAAGAAGGATAAAAACAGGGGAAATAAAGAAAACAAAACAGCAATCATGTAACAGGAGTAACAGGAAGTTCTTGGTTAGATGTTCAGTAGCTTTCCAGTAGCTAGGGCCGAAGGCTCCCTGAGGGAATGGCTCTGTCAGAGTCTAAAAGGAGTGCAGTCACCTAGCAGGCATGAAAATGATCTGGGCAGAGAGAAGAGCAAGGCATTAGGAACCGAAAGGACTTCACGTGCTCAAGGACTAAATACTGTGTAGGTTGTGTTTGCAACAGTAGGTCAGCTGAATGAACTCTTGGGTGGTCACATGTGCTATGGACACTGACAGGAAGGGGCAGGACAGAAGAGAGAGACAGACAGAATATTGATATATAACAGAGAACAGAAACAAAGTGGCTATGGGACTCAAAGCAAAAGTATCACTAAAGCATCCAGTGTCCAGGCTGACTTTCTGGACAGGTGCCAGTGTCAGATATAAACAGTGGACCCAGAGAAGAAAACAAGAGGAAACTCAAGTGTGTTTCCTTGTATTGAATCTGAGACAGCCACCACTGTCAAAAGTCATTTCAGGAGCAATATCAGCAAGTACAGGAGACAAGCGGGTCGCTGGGACTTCCTCTGGCCTCTGCATGTGTGTGCATAGACACATGCATCCCCACATGCGTATGCTCATAACATAAACAAAAAATAAGCATTAAAAAAACCTATGTCTTTACAGCCAGAGCTACAGAGTGACACCCTGCTTCATGAAAATATACAATTACAACAACAAAAAGGGAAAGATCAAGAAAAGTCATTTATTTAGGTTGAACCACACAAAAACATTTTGGTTTTCCTTTAAAAAAAACTAATTTCAAATATTAAATAAAATTTCAGAGAAACCAAAGATAAAATTGTATAATTTATTATGTAGTTTCTGCCCCTGCCTGAACTAAAACAATATACTCTTATTTTTGAAATTTTAAATAACATTTTTATGGTTTCACATGCATATAAACCACATAAACAAAGTCATAGAAAGAACTGACTTTAAGTCAAATAAAAAATTGTGGTAAATCCGAAGAAAAATTGTAACTTCATTTTAGTCAACTACTGACTATGAATAGTTTTAATGTTAACAGAATCATCTGATAAGGGGTTTACATGTGTACTGTTTTTATGGGATTTTGCGGCCAGTGTTCTAGTCTATTCTAATACCCTGTAATTATAGGATAATGTTCTATGAACAAAGAGACACTGTGACTTATTTTAGCAAAAACAGACACTTGTTCTTATTCCCCATTCTTTCATGGAATTTTAGTAAATAGCAATTTTTAAAACTTTTCACTGTGTGATTATTATACAAATTTTGGGTTCGGGGGTAACAACCTCAGAATTTTCAACCTGTTTTTGGAGACTCCTGTTTACATACAGAAAGAATAAATAACAAAACTGTGCCCTGACCCTGAAATTAACAACTATCTCTTCATGCCAATACAATTTCATCAACCCTCCTCCCTTTAACATCCTTACCAAAGCTATTTCTATTGAAAATGTATTTCAGGGGGAAGATAAATTGTTTTAATTTCGGCCTCTATATTTCAATTGATCCTATTTCATTAAATATCTGTGTGTCTTCCTGTGTGTATGATGTACAGCACACGTATGGATGTCAGATGACAGCTTTTGGGAATTGGTCTCCTCTGTGGGTTCTTAAGATCAAATTCAGGACATTAGGCTTGCTTTGTAAAGACCTATAGCCACTGAGCCTTCTTGCTAGCCCCTGACAGTGTGTGTGTGTGTGTGTGTGTGTGTGTGTGTGTGTGTGTGTGTGTATTTTGCAACCAAATATCCAACTGCCTTATTTGCCTTTTCTATTTCTGAGTAGGGGATAAAGGCAGATACCCTGAAGTACACCACCCATGTCAATCATCAGTTTCACTAGCGTGCAAGCATATTTGCAGCTAAGACTCACACAAGTTAACCTAAAAGAAGTGTCAGATAAAAGAAAATAGCTATTGCTGCCACTATGATGCTTTCGTGAGTAAAGCACTTCCACGGCTACTGTGCAACTGCAGAGCCTAACAGAAAGAAGTGTGCTTGTACACAAAGCACCTGCTGCACGTGCGTAAGGACATGCCCACAGGCAGCGTGGACCACAGAGCTCTTTATCACTTTCCAATGGGCTATGATAACTAAAGAGTAAAAATGATCACAATTCTGTTTTTTACTATGGGAGGGAAAATAACTCTATGTTGTTATTTCTTGTTAGCTAGTAATTTAGGTAAGTTTAGTTAGTAGAGAACGGCATGGGTATGCAGACTTCAACCATAAAACAGGCTAAAGGACACTCATTGATTGTGGTGCTAGACACCACACAGTCTTGTTTTAGGTAGTCTGAAAGGGTGTGAATGCTGCAGCCCATTAACTTCAAATTTTGTCTCTCTGTTTTTAACCCATTCTTATTTTTAGTTTTCCTCTTGTATGTAGATGTCCTGGATATGGTTTGCCTCCTGTACTGTGTTATTATCAAAAGTATAAAGTCAATAAACACATTTTTTAAAAACTGGTTAAGAATAGTTTCTAAATTATGAAAAATTTTATAACTGAGAGTTTAATCTCTTTCTAAATGAGATAAAAATAAAAACACAGGAGTCAAAATGGAAAAATTTTATAACTCCTTAAAAGTAGTCACCACATCTCCCAAGCACTCTTCAGGATCCAGATGAGGAAACCTTCAAGCCACTGACACCTCCACAGTGTGACCTCAGGGGCCCACAGGTCTCTGCACCTCCTCTCTATCTTCTCTCTTAATTTTCAGGTGGGAATAGTTTGAGTGTGTAAAACAAACAAACCAACTGCTGGCCACCTGCATCTCTGATGCTGCCCTAAAACTCAAACACAATAGCTAGGTTCTGTTCACCCAGGTGCATGCCTCCTCTAACTGGGTGGCAGTTACAAGTCTAACAGAACTACGAAAATCTAAGCTCTTCTCCTCTCACTGATCCTGCTTGGTAATCAAGCTGACACAAAAATCATTAGGTTATCTGATAACTGAAAAAGCAAGTAAAACAAAAGATGCTACCACAAAATTTTGACCAAATAGGTTTTTTGACTGCGTTCCAATCACAATTCAAATCTTGCCTCAGCAGACAAACCTTTCTTCCCACCACCCTTAGACCAGATGCTGTTCCACAACCAGTTACTGCCTATCACAAACTAGTAAGCTCACAGTCGGTATGATCTATTTCTTGTTTCCAGAAAGAAAGCCACAGAAGAATCAATCCACTCATTGCAGTGCTCATTATAGTTACGTGATCCACCAAGTCCAAACAGTGAGTGAAATACCAGGAACCAGCATTCTTTGAGTTCAAGGATCTACTTACGGAGTCCCACAGAATCCGGCGTGCCGTTATCATTCTTACTAGGCTGTACTAGTGGTGCAAAGGAAACAGCAAGGATATTTTTACTCTCCCAGGTGTTTTGTCCAGTCCGCATAATCTGTGTTAACTATTTGGAGTAAAATGAGAAAGAAGCAATGTGGTTACCTTAATGTCAACGTTTTAAAGGAATAATTGCCAATGAGAACGTGTGTGTGTGTGTGTGTGTGTGTGTGTGATGTGGGAGTGATTTCTTTCTAATCTGTTGCTTTCATTGGTTAATTAATAAAGAAACTGCCTAGGCCCATTTGATAGGCCAACCCTTAGGTGGGTGGAATAAACAGAACAGAATGCTGGGAGAAAAAAGCTGAGTCAGAGAGTGGCCATGATTCTCCCACTCCAGAAAGACGCAGGTTAAGATCTTCCCCGGTAAGCCACCTTGTGGGCTACACAGATTATTAGAAATGGGTTAGATCAATATGTAAGAGCTAGCCAATAAGAGGCTGGAACTAATGGGCCAGGCAGTATTTAAAAGAATACAGTTTCCGTGTAATTATTTCGGGTGTAAAGCTAGCCGGGTGGCAGGACACAGCCCCACCGTTCCCCACAACGTGTGTGTGTGTGTGTGTGTGTGTGTGTGTGTGTGTGTGTGTGTTGCTCAACTAAGAGGCAAGTCCTCTATGACCAATCACATCCCTAGTCCTTCTAGAAACACGTCTAATAATCTTTAGCACTCTCATCTACTGAGCCATTTTTCCAACCCCTCAATGGCGATTTATTTTAGCTTCTTGTTTTATTTATGAAGTTAAGCAATTGAAGCCAGTCACAAAGCAGACTTAACATGCTACAGGTAGAGCCCATGCACTCCACTAATTACCTTCCAGATGATGAACCCAGGGGCAGCTAGCTGACTTCCTGGGTGAGCTGACTAGTCAAGTGGGCTCTGGTCTCCCAGTTACACTTCCTCTCTACATCTGCTTCCCTTTAAACCAATTACAGATCTCTTTCAGGTTTTTTTTCTGTGCACTTATGTAGATCTATAAAAACTTTTTTCTGCTTCAAAGGTTAGTTTCCCTGTAATAAGATGGTAATTCCGAATCTCACAACTGTGTGGTCTCTCATGACGAATGCAGGACACAGAAGGTACCTGATCCTCTATAGGCATGACCAGTATTCCCCCAACTTTGAGCAAGATCTTCATGTAGTTTTCGTGATCTTTCTGCACTCCAGCTCCACAGTAAATTCGATCATACTGATGACTGTCAGAAGCTATCTGAAGGCAGTTACCCACCACAAATGCGGGTTCACAGAATTCAAATCTGTGTGAGGAAACAAACATTTTAATTTGCTTAAACAACTAAATAGCTCTCTGACAAATCACCATAACCCTGTCCTTGAAACAGCAAGGCTACCAAAATTAATTTTAAGGATAAAATACAATTAGGCAATTTGAAATAACATATGTGTGGAATTTAACACTGTTCAAGTAATATTGTTTTGTTATACGTGATACACAAAGCATTAACCTATTCTGGGCCATACAAACCCTGCTTAGAGCATAAAAATGAATGTAACGAAAAGCCCATCAAATGACAATTTTGAGATGCTCCCATAATGATGTTTGAAGATGAAAGTCAACAACAGAAAAAGGCTTCCCTTTCTACTCTCTTTCCAATATGTGGGACGAAAAGAAAGGAGGAAAGCTCTTCAAGGATTCCTCTCTGCTTGACAATGTTGCTGACAGAAACAGTAGCAGCGTAGCTTTGGCCAAAAGATGCCAATTTACCACTAAGAATAGGGTGGCTTTAATAAAATTTGTGGCTAGGCAACTTAGAAGAATGGGATAGAAGCAAGTGAGTGGTACTTTGTGAACTGCAGCTTTGGCTCCTGTGGTTTTCTTAAGCAATACAAGGAGATGTGGTTTCAAATTTCATCCAACTAAGTCCTGGTTACAACACTAGTTACTGGTAATTTTTTTTTTACATCAATAAACTATCCTATACAGACTCTATGTTTTAAACTCTGTCAACAAAGTAAAAAACAGACTGTTATATAACATAAAATTAAAACCTCAATGCAAACACAATTCTTTTTCCTCTCAGACCTTGAATTCACTATACAGCCCAAGATGATCTTGAACTCCTTGAAGTCTTGCTTCAGCATCTAAAATGCTTGAACTATACATGTGAGTACCCATTCTCAACCACATCCAGTATTTTGAAACTACTTCTTAACCTTTGAAGCTGAAGGTAATAAAATCATCCCATAAGAGTGAGCCAATATTTAGAAATGAAATGATTTACAGTGGGAAAATGGCATACACTGGAGGATGACCAAATGATTTCGATCAGAACTAATTTTACTTTACAAAACATATCCTGTCTATTGATGATTACAGTGAATTTCTTCCATCCTAAATTATTAAAAATTTATTAGACCATAGATACATCAATGGATATACATTTAAAGAGTCCACCAGTCTTGTGCCCTAAAAGCATGGAAGGGCTGAAAGAGCTGGGGGTAGGAGTTAGAAACAGTACACACTGTACTCTCTTCTCCACACCTTCACACTGAGCCAGGCAGATTCGTCATTTCTTTTACTATGAACACCAACTCACTGCTTACATTTTTTAGAACCTCATTCCATCATTTTGTCCTCCTGCAGAGACTTAGAGGTTGCTATGTTCTGGATTTAGTGTGAGTGCTTCCTTCAAAGAACCTATGTGTTGTAAGCTGGTCCAAAGGAGGCAATGTTGAGAGGCAGAAAAGTCTTTAAGAAGGGAGGTAACTAGATCATGAGGAAACCATCCAAAGGGATTAACTGCCATGTCACAGGGGTAGGTTAGGACTCATAACACTAATCAGTTGTTACAAAGCAAGATCACCCCAAAAATATTGTACAATATTCCCAAATACATGTCCAAGCTGTCTGCCATGTCCTGATGCATCAGGAGGCCCCACCAAGGCAGCTGTGTTGTTATAGCACTGACAGGTTCCTAGTCTAGCTGTGACCTATACACACTCTGTTGACACTAAACTGAATTGCTTGTCTCTAATTTCATGTGAGAACCATGACAAAGCATTCCTGTGTCTGCATGCGCTGTCCCTTTGCCCCAAATCCCCTCACCGGCCATCTTCTATTAATAAATGTCTACTATACTTTCAAGTTACACTTCACATATCAACTTCACAATGAAATCTTAATCTTTAAAAGTATAGCTTACCTACATTAGGGATATTTAGCTTCTCTCAGAAACAAAACTAAACAGCCCAACCTCTGATTGTTTAAGATAGGGTCAAAATGTATTTTCTTATTAGATTTACTTATCATTGTATGTGTATAGATGTTTTGCCTGCGAGGATGTATATGTGCCAAATGTATGCCTGGTGCCAATGGAGGCCAGAGAAAGCATTTGGATTCCCTGGAACCGGAGTTAAACACAGCTGTGTACAGCAATGTGGGTGCTGGGAATCAAACCTACATCCTCTGCAAGAGCAACAAGTTCTTCATCAGTGAGCCGTCGCTCCAGTTTCAAAAAGTAAATATCATGTTGTAAATCACATGGTCTAATGGTTTTTATTAAATCTATAACGACTTCTCTCTTTAAAAAGCTATTTTTAGTATGTGGAAAATCATCATTCTTTAGAAGTGAGCAGCTTACAATTAAAACCACAGAAAATCATTCAAAAATTCTGTGCCTGATTTTAAAATTAAGTGTGTGCCTCTGCACAAGCTCCCCCCAGATGGTTCCCGTTCCTAGTGAAGGAGAATCTCAGTGCAGCTCTGGGTGCTCACTGCAAACACAAGAGAATGGACAAGGCAAACACTACACAATTCCACTCACTGCGGTATAGTTTACATTGTGGTACATGCTTTGGCATTTAGAGGAAAGGAAGAGGATTCCGTAAGTGTGAAGGTGAAAGGCAGCAAACAGTCCTGGAGATGAGAGGCTTCCTGTGACTTAAAAGCTGTGATCTGAAAGGTCAGACAGGACTGTCTAGAGCCACGCTATCCAAGATGGCCTTTACTAACCTCACACACATTGAGACCTTAAAATGTGGCTAGTCCAACGAGTTGTATTCCGTGCATAAAATTCATATGAATTTTCAAAGACTTTTTGCAACTATTACTTTTTAAACTATTCTAGTAATTCTTTGACATTACATACCAATAAGACAAAGTTTACACAGTTACACCAAAGGACAAAAACACCACACAACTGGCCATTTGCTTGTCTCAGGCAGACAGATGGTGCAAGAACTTTTCTCCTTACCATACTTTTTTCCCTTTAGAACATCGTCCTGGTTTCTGGTTGTCATTCATTTAGTTGGTTTTGTTCTGTTTTTGTCATCTCTGAATATATCTAAATTTAACTGCATGTCTATCACCTATTACAACCCCCAAATGCATTTATTCAATTAAGAAAAACATATGAGAAATACATATGCTTTATAGTATCTTTTCTAATCACCAACTTTGAATAAGAACTCAAATTACAAACTAAATGTGATGATCACAAAAAAATCTCAAGGTTTGAAGAGAAATTTGCCTAGAAATACAGTTAGAGAAAAAGTCTATGCCCACTACAGTCTACAGTGATGCAAAGGTTCAGATCATGATGCTGGTTGGTAAATGCCCACTGAATCCATAGGGATGTGATGGTTCAAAGGTCATGATACTACCTGGTAACTGCAGCATCATGTATCCAACACATCAAAAAAAATCAAGATGCTTTAATGTCATAACTGAGTCTCTAGAACCAAGCTCACTATTCTCGTAATAACCTGAATGTTTGTTTTCCCTTCTGGTTGAGATAGGATGAAGTCTATTTACCTCAATGTGTAGATAAAAGCATTAGTTTAGAAGAAAGATCCAATTTCTGATGTCCACTAATACGAATGAAATATAGACTCCTAATTCACTCACTAGCTATACTTTTAACATACTAACTTCCTTAAACAGAACACTTAAATTTGAAAGCCTACAGGAATTAGAAAATATCTTAGGGCTGGTAAGAGGGCTCAGAGGGTAAAGGACCTGCTGACAAGCCTGATGATCTGGGTTCAGTCCTCAGGACCACAGGAAAAGACGAGAACTGTCACAGCTGTTCTCTAACCTCCAAGTCTGTGCCCCACCCACAACAAAACAGATAAAAACATATTGAGAAAAATAAACTTAAATCTCAAAAGTATTGTCCTGTTTCTAGTAATAAAAATTTTAAGAGTCATATCTAAAACTGTGAAATAATGTTGGCAATAAAACATGTAATAAGAATCTGCAAGCCAAATATACAACAAGAAGTCACCAGCACCTTATAACAATATTAAATAAAATAAAAAGAAATAAAAATTTCTTCCCGAAGTATTCCCTATTCAACCATTATTTATTTATTTATTTATTTTTAAATTTATTTATTTATTATGTGTACAACATTCTGCTTCCCACACACCAGAAGAGGGCACCAGATCTCATTACAGATGGTTGTGAGCCATCATGTGGTTGCTGGGAATTGAACTCAGGACCTCTGGAAGAGCAGTCAGTGCTCTTAACCTCTGAGCCATCTCTCCAGCCCCCTCAACCATTATTTATTATACTTATAATTATGGCTTAACTTTTGCTACCTGTAATACATAAATTTTTCACAACTGGTTAAGGAAAAAACTGTTCAAATTGTAAAGCCTTATTTATGTATAGAGATTAATTTTCTAATAAAGCACCTGTAGGTGCTTCTGAGTAGCACGCAGTGGAGAACTGGAAATGCCTCAGTAACGTCACAATACCTTTACAATTGCTGGAGAATGACAAAGATTCCACGGCTGACATTTTTTCCAAAATTCTTATCATTTAAGATACCCCTATTAAATGGTGGCACATATTTATAAATACACTCATTAATATGCACACTAGAATAACTAAATTAAGACATAGATGGGGCTATTAACAGTGTTATCTGTTACTGACTAGTAAATTATAACACCTATTGATTCTTCCAAGGAGACTAGAAAATAAAAAACTCAATTCTTAGTTCTTAACTATTCTAAAAGCTATTCCACACTGTTCTTTAAACACAGAGAAACAAAGCAGGCTTCAAACCCTGAACAAAATTTTCTGTGTAACCTAGAAGACAATAACCTTACCAGAAATTCTGTATATAAGATATATTACACATGTACACTGATAAATTATACATGTAATTCAGGTTAGAATATAAGGAAAAAGAAAATCCAAATTCTATTTTTTTCATAGAAATCACACATCAAATAAAACCTGGGAAATGCAACCAGTCTACCAGAATGATAAACGTGTGGTCATATTTATGAATGGCTCAGGTTATCAATGTGTGGTCATATTTATGAATGGCTCAGGTTATCTTTCCCGAATTCTTACATTAAAATTAGATGTTTTCTTAAAAAGCTGTACCTAGGTTAAAATTAGCAAACATTTTTTTCCTTTTTGAAAAAATCCAAAAGAGAATCTCTCAAACTCACTTTCTGGAGTCATACTACCAGATAAAAGTTATCTATACGTGGGGGAGGGTGTTGAAGCCTGTAAAACATCCACAAATTCATTCGCATGAGGCTTTTCACCAATGAACCTGAAAATACAATGACTCTTGTGAGACTGCCACACAGACCACATTTCACTCCCTCTTACTAAGCTGTGTACTGAAAACCATTTATGGAAGAATGCAGAACATACAGACATTTGGTTGAGGCCAGGGTTCCAGTCACTTACCTCAGCAGTGGCTTTCTTTAAGGGTGCATGCTGGACTATCTTCATCTCAGACGGACAGATGACTTCGTTCACAGCCCGGACCTTGCCAACTTGCCCATATAATTCTTTTGAAAAGCAGCTAGGAGAGCAGGGTGACCTAGCCTTGCCCTGTAGCTTCCCTCTTAGACGGATAGTCTAGGTCTAGGAGCTGACTGAGAGCAGAAAAAACAACATTCCCCTTCAATACGCTGTCAAGTGGGGGCCAGCAACTGTGCACCTGGTTTGTTAAGGTGCCAGAGGACACTGTCATTGAAACTGTAGACAATTATCCCAATGGAATAAAGGAATTTCAAGGACCTGGAAAAGAGTCCTACCTTGTCCTCATACCTCATCCAAAGTAATCTGACAAATGAATCACAAATCTTTTTCTTAAAATATTTCATTAAAATACACTTTAAGTCTTAAGAGCTATGACCATTTTGCTAAGAATATTTGCTAAAAATAAGATAAAAACTTGAAACATTTCTGCTGGAGTAAAAGTAAGGGAAGTATTAAACTCTTGATCTCGAAAGAAACCATTGAATTACCTTATAATCAGTAACTGAACTGGTGAATGAAAATTAGAAAGTGAAGACTTTACCTTTTCAAATGGTTTCCCTTCCAACGGAATCAAACTCATCTTAGAACAATTCAGGCATTATTTGAAACAGAGTATTGAAAATAAATACAGTGGTATCTATGTTTGTTTACACTGAATAAAAACATTGTAGAAACCCACAGTATTGAAACGGCTGTTCAATGTTTGCTAAAAAAACTGACAGCTAAGTTATTTAAAGCCACTCAATATTTCCACATAGATGTTAATGTGTATAACTGGTAGCCCTTTTATATTTTCAAGAACTCTCTCCTAGAATTTGAGTGTTATGACATTAAAATTTGTCTAGGAATGTGTGATGGTTCATGCCTACAATCCCAGCACTCTGGAAGCTGAGACAGGAGGATCACAAATTTGAAGCCTATCTGAGCAACGTAAGTTCCAGTCACACACACAGGAGGAAGGGAAAGAAGCAGGAAATTAATGTTTCTGAGACAAGGTTTGACTCTGTAGCCTAGCCTAGGTAGGCTAGTACGGAGCGCCCAGTGATTCTCCTGTGTTAGTCTCCCAAGGGCTAGGGTTGAAAGTATGCCTCATCATGATTAGTGCAAAAGCATATTTTAAGGGGGCTGAGGATACAGTTTAGTGATAGAATAATCTAGCATGTATAAAGTCCTGGGTTCAATCCTCACTACCAGAGAGAAGGGGAAAAAAACCTGCTTACAGTCTACAATAATTTGTATTAAGACTTTTTCTGAATGAATGAATGAATGGATGAATGAAAATGAAATTTATGCCCTGGCAATGATGAATCATGCATAGGCAGCCGATATATGGCCGTTCTGTTGAATGTGTCCATATTGGGTTCCATGGTCTAAGTTGACGAGGACAACTGACCACTTGAGGTCTCTTCCTCAAGAGGGCACCAGATCTCATTACACATGGTTGTGAGCCACCATGTGATTGCTGGGAATTGAACTCAGGACCTTTGGGAAGAGCAGGCAGTGCTCTTAACCACTAAGCCACATCAAAAAAGTATTGAGAAATACTGAGTATAATGAATTATAAAAGCAAAATGACTTCAGTACAATTCTCTTAAGAATGACAGAAGAGACTGCTCCAGTGATAAAACTGAATATAGAAGCACTTAATTTTCAAATACAAATCACTTGTGGGAAATAAACCTTTAGCTAATTATAAGTAAAACCAGGGTACTAGTTGTTACAATGCATCAATTACACTTTTGGAAACTACGTAAGATGAAGAAGACATTGCCTTCACTCATCCTCCCCTCCAATAAAGCCAAGGTGTCCTGTGTAGGGTATATACCAGCTCAGCGGTGTTTTCCTGTGTAGGGTGTATACCAGCTCAGCGGTGTTTTCCTGTGTAGGGTGTATACCAGCTCAGCGGTGTTGTCCTGTGTAGGGTGTATACCAGCCCAGCGGTGTTGTCCTGTGTAGGGTGTATACCAGCTCAGCAGTGTTGTCCTGTGTAGGGTATATACCAGCCCAGCGGTGTTGCCTGATTCTTCTCTGAAGGACATATGATACCTATGATAGTGCTGCTTTACACTTTGTAACCAGGGCCAAGTTGCTAGGCTACAGTTTATTGGTAGCAGGAATAAACAATGAAAAAAGCAATCGTTTTTACTGGCCAGAGTCTAAGACAGCAATTTTCAACTACCCTAATGCTATAACCCTTAATACATGTTGTGGTGACCCTCAACCATAAAATTATTTTCATTGCTACTTCTTAGCTGGTTTTGCTACTGTTAAGAATAGTAATATAAATATCTGATGTGCAGGATATCTGCTATGTGACCCCTGTGAAAGGGTTGTTCAACACCCAGGGATCACAACAAACAGGTATAGAATTATTGGCCTAAGACAAGACCTATTGCTCTGACTACCCACTACAGTTTTCATCACTTAGGACTCTTTTATGTGCCCATTTAAATAGAAATAAAAATCCACTCTCTATATGCAGATATGCAAACTATGCTCATTTGGCTATAGATAAAAGATCACTTCGAAAATTTTCTCTCTAGTCACTCTTAAAGGAAATATAACCTCCTGACCTTACAGGAACTTTATGACGTACGATTCCAGAGTCAAATCAACTGTTCATGCACATATATGCTAAGTAAACTCATATGCACAATTATAAATAAATGTGTTACTAATGACAAACTTTTCCATAAGGTCCAAGTTTATAATTCAAGCTTCCTTAGCTAAAATACTCACCCAAGTATTCACAGCTGGGGAGATGTACTTTGTTTACTGCATAAATACTGAATTAAGGTAAATTGGGCATGAGGTCCTGATGCTAACAGACAAGCACTAGGGAAGCCGGGAGTGTGAAACACACAGGTTGTCTCTCCAACAGAAGAGATGGATACGTCTTTTAGTCCAGAAAACAGGGAATCAATGTACTTAACAGCCTGGTGGCTTATGCTTTCTATAGCACCAGGCCTCACTTGGCCCCCACAAACTTTTACATTTATCTCAGTCACTCTCCCTAGATGTTAATATTAAGCATTATTTCTCGGTGAATAGAACCCATCTTCATGAGAAAGGTCACATGTATTTTGTAAAGATTTTCAATGTAAACATGTCTTAAGCTTTGTTATATACAAGATTGAATTAGTTACACCAGGAATCTTTCCAAACATGTGTTGCGCTTAAATATGCCTAAAGTAAACCACCTGGTGTCAGACTCTAACAGTCTGACCAACACCAGCTACTGCGTTGTACTGAACCTGCTTTCCTTCTACCTCACACAGATCATTACTCTGCCGGTCTTGTTGTTTGCAGAGACCCCCCTCCCCCAACTAAACACCCAATCTTCTCAAAAAAAACAAAAACTCAGCAATGAAGGCCCCAACACTAGTCTAGATCTAACACCTTTAATCTCAGCACTCGGGAGGCAGAGGCAAGCAGATCTCTATGAATTCAGGGCCAGCCTGGTCTACAAGAGTTAGTTCCAGGACAGGCTCCAAAGCTACAGAGAAATCCGGGTCTCAAAAAATAAAAAAAAAATAAACTAAAAATAAAAACAACAACAACAACAACAACAAAAAACTTTGGGACTATCAAATGAACTCTTGGCTCTATGAGTAAAATTTCTCACTACTACATCTGACAACTGGAGTTTGACCCTCAGGACCCACGCAGTGGGAGGTAAGAATTAACTCCTATAAATACAAGTAATGAAAATGTTCAATAAAATAAAAATGACATTTTGTGGTATGTAAAGACTGTTTGAGGTTAATAAACTAGCAACAGCAGAACAATGCGACGAGAACATGCCAAGTGCAATCCTTTTCCTGGTAGCAGAACCACCTTTTCCTGCAGGGGTAAAAATTGCTGGCTGCCCTAAGAGATCATTTAGCCCAGAAATCCTAAAGTATCATCTGGTCACTTGTATTTAGGAAGACTTTTGAAATCAGACTGGTTCATAAGGAAGTTCAGTGAACACTATCACTAAGGAATAAGTCCTTCACTCTTGCTCCCCATGTCCAAGTACAATGAACTCTGAGGAGTTGCTTTGAGCCATGCACCTGTTCATGCAGTGCTGACATAGCTCAACAGACATTAAGAACTCTTTTATTCAAAAAAACTTGATTTAAGACATGAAAGATCCAAGTTTGTACATAAAAAACACTCACACAAACACACACACACTACACCATGCATTACATATTCTAACACTGGTTAGCTAATAGACCTCTCGTCCTCTGATATGTGCCAGCTCACCCTGACCTGAAGCAGATATACGTAAGAAAACCTTTGCAGCAGAGATTAAAACATGCCCAACATGGCGATATTTTTGGAGGAAGGAGCTGATGAGAAGGCTCTGGACTCCCTGAATGAAGAGCTGAACTGGATTTTAAACACTTGTTCTCTCCATGCTAAATTCTAGAGATGACCAGTACAAAATTAATGAGCCATCTTCCTTGATATTGACTATTACTAATTAATATGTCTTTATACCTCCACACACAATTAAATATGAAATTGCTTAGAAGAACCCTGCATTCTACAAATGCTTTATTTTTTTAATTGAAGTAAAGTTGCAATAATATACCCAGCATTAAAAAAAAAAGCCTAAAAGATCATCAAAATACAAATGACACGAAGAAAAATATATCCTCTAACTGGCTACCAAAACCAAACTATGTAAAAAGAACAAAGCACTGGCCCAATGAATCAACTTTGATTTCTTAACTTTCTACCAGTTGTAGTTGATGCAAAATGAAACAGTTTCCTAGTACTAGCCACTCTTTGAATGAGACCCATTTGTAATTGAGATATTGAACAGTAAGTATTATTTCATACCAGTTCTGATTAGCTTGTCAACTTGGCATGAGCTAGGGTCATCTGGGAAGAAGGAACCTCAAGTGAAAACATATCTCCAGCACACTGACATGTAGGCAAGTCTGTGAGGCATTTTCTTGATTTCTGATTGACTTGTCAAGACCTTGCCTACTACTGTGGGAACTGTCATCACGAGGCTGGTGGTCCTTGGCTGTATAAGAAAACAGGCTGAGCAAGGCATAGGAGGCAAGCTGGTAAGCACCCCTCCTTCATGGTCTCTCCTTCAGTTCCTGCCCTGACTACCTTCAGTGATGGACTGTAAGCAGAAATACACCCTTTACTTCCCAGGTTGGTTTTGGTCATGGAGTTTATCACAGCAATAGAAACCTGAATACAAGACCAGTGCCTAAGATGTAAAATAAAATTGCCCCCACTGTCTTCTTTTGAATGATTTAGTTTCTAAAACACGCTGTAAGCATTTAGTTAATAGGTATCAATGGCAGGGATTGGTTTAAAAACATGTATAACAGTAACAATTTTTTTATTTTTTGCGAGAGAGGAGCTGAATAGGTATCCCAGTGGATAAGATACCTGCCATCAAGTAAGGGCTTAAGTTTGTACCCCAAAAGACCATGTAAGAAACCTGGCATGGCAGCAGGCACTTAGCTAAGTAAATGAGCTTCAACTTGAGAGATCCCATCTAAAACATACAGATAAGGAGCAATGAAGGAAGGAGACCCCACATCAATCTCTGGCCTCTACACATGCATATACACCTCCATGTCCAAACTCGCAAACAAGTATATAGACTGCGCGCACCCGCACACACACGCACACACACCAAACAATGAGACATCCAAATAGCATTCAAAATGATTTGTTATGAATTAAAGTATACAAAATAAAAAAAATCATTGCGTGTTTTACTATTATCTAGAACTACTTGTTTAGTGACTTGTCTTCCTTAAGCCTGTTGTGATTAATGATTAGAAACTGAACCTTCATGTATCAGCAGATGAAATGTATTAATACTATGTAACAGATCTTGCTATAGATTTTGAGCATTTGTTAACGTTACCATTACACTTTCTAAGCTAAAATATATTTTAAAAGTTCTTATGGCCAGATTAATTTTCAATATCAAAAGCCATACTTTGCAGGCAAACAATAAAAAAATCCCATGACTAGATAAAAATTAATCTTGCCCACATCTCAAGACTCAGCAACCACATCAGTCATTAGATAGAAGGAAAATAATGAAGACACAAACAAATTCTAAAGTTTAACCGCAATTTCTTATTAAAGAACTTGGGCTAAAAACTTCAGTTTCTGTTAAATATGTTTCTTTTTTGGAATAAATGCAGTAGATAATTGAAAATGGCTGAGAGTATGAAGCAGGTGCTAATTATTCATTAATAGTTTGGGGGGTTGGAGAGATAGCTCGGTGATTTAGTGCACTTGCTGCTCTTGGGGTTGGACTTTCAGCATCCACATGGCAGCTCACAACTATCTGTAACTCCAGTGCCAAGGGATCTAACACCTTTTCTGAACTCTATGTGCCCCAGGCATGCATATGCTGCACACACAGATATGTAGGCACAACACTCATACATATAAAATAAATCTGAAAATCTAAAACAGTTTTTTTTTCAGCAAACTGATCATTTAACTGGCTGACTTAAATATATTGTTTATTAAAAATAAATAAATAAAGCCTGAGTATCTGCACACCCTCAATCCTGCCCGAAGAGCTGAATAATCTGACTACAGTCACACCTGTGTTGCACAAGCTTGCCTGGACTCCAGGGGCTGCAGATTTTGCTAGGGAGTCTGAGTTTTGTGTTCTTGAACCAGTTCAAGCATCATTCACACCAGGACAAACAAAAACCCACAACAGTGAAGGAGGTAAAAATGAAAGGGCAAAGAGAAGAGGCCGAGGAGCAAAAGAAGGGAAGAAAGGGAAAATACACTCTGTGGATGACAGTCAAGGTGTTCTTGGCTTCTGGATCTCTCCTCTAGGTGTGCTCTCTCAAGATGAAACCCCTTGTGGTGGCCCAGAAACAACCTCTCCAAACACACATGCACATGCACACAGTTTTTCACACTGGCAGTTAGAGCCAGGGATGGGGTGAGAGACCCCTGCCAATAAGCCATGTTTGAAGCCTGGGTCAGTTTCTACACTGAAACCCTGTATAGTGGCTGTGTTTACCTAAGCATATGCTTCCTATCCTTTTAAAGCCTTTTTCTATTGGAATCTATGACCCACACAGAAAAATGACATGCCAAAGCTCTACATGTAGTAGGATATTTTAATTAACGGGCTTTACTCTAGTTCAAGCATAAGAGCCCTTGTTCCATAAAAATGTCAAGGCAGAGATTTAATGTGATTACATGCCAAATCTTCACTTTCACTGCTGGCCAAGCATCAACAGCTATGTAATATGTCTTAGAAAGGGAAACCTGGGAAGAAAACAGTTCAATAAAATGGCTTTCTCAAACACGATCCCACAATGACACACACAGATGTATTTCTACAGCCATTTCTACTAAATCTATTAGGAAGTAACTGAATACTGTAAAGAGAGACCCTTAAATATTGACATACAAATTACGGTACCAACAGAGGACAGACTGTTAAACTACTATGCAGAAGGTTTAAAAACAGTTACAGATAAGTACTGGGAGCACAAAGATTGTGTTTCTCTCCAGAGGATACCCATATGACATTTAATAAGTGAAAGTAAACACATATTATCTATCTGTAATTTAATAAAAAAATTACATGGTAACACCTATTTTTTTTCCCTCATAGTACACAGATGTCTGCAGTATTCACTTAACCAGTATCAAAAAGCTGATACTGGTCAAGAACAGGCATTCTACACATGTTCACTAATCGTTCTCACATCAAAACTACAGGTAGAAATACTTACTTATCAAAGCTATCACTATTTTTGATGAAGCTCTCCAGTTTTTCCTTGGCATATTCCACCACATCTGAATGAAGTTCAATCCCATGATTTATTCCAAAAGGACCTGTAATTGTAGCAGCATTTTTACAAAAATATTAATGATGTGACCCCCCCAAGTTCTAATTTCTGTGCACTTATCTATCATGTACCATTAAGAAAGTGTAAGAAATATGCAAACATGTACTAGTTATATTTTCAAGTCGAATGGAAACCTGCTTACATTGCTTTGGTATAGTAATGTGGAAGGTAGAATTCACCTTTTCTGTGAAGGGAAAGAGGGAGCAAACACAAAAGCAAGAGCGATTATAAGGCTGAAACCTACAGATCTCTAAAGACTGTTTTTTGGCAGGACACTATGATCAAAATAATCACATATCCCCAGGTTTAAGGGGTGGTGGTGTTGCTCTGCGGTTCTGAAACTAGAACCAGACCTTGTCCTAGTCAGCACTCTGTACTCCAGCCCACTGCTTTGCTAAGTAGCTTACTGAAGTCGTTAAGTAGCCCAGGCTAGTCTCTACCTTGTGATTCTCCTGCCTCCACTTCCTGAACAGCAAGGGAAAATACGCATGCAGCTGAAGTTCAAATCTTTACCAAAATCTTTCACTTATCATTTCTTCAAAACCTGATGGTTCTCAAATGTGCAGTGAAGAGGTCCAGCAAACCACATGCTTTTCACATCACACTTCTTTCTACAGATGATGAGAGCTGGAGAGATCTCCCAAGAAAGGGCTGGAGGGGAGGGATTTCTCAGTGTTCCCTATAACTAGCAGGCGAGGCTTACTGAAATGTAGGACCTGACATTTTCTAACGTTACTACAACACATGCTGTGTGCCCACTATCTCACAAAGGCAATACTTGATTGCAGCTGACAATGCAAGCTCTCTTCATTGTCTGTAATGCAATCAACGTGTTGTGCTCTACAGTCTCTTACTATAATCTGAGAGGTTTCTTTCGAAGCTTGTGCTTTTTGTTGTTGTTTTGGTGACAGTCTATGTAGTACCCAACTATTTTTGAAGATTCTCCTGTCTCTGCCACTGCAATGCTGGGATTAAAGGCATGTGCTACTGGGTCCAGATTATCAATTTTCCTTAAGGAATCTGTAACTAGATGTGTCCACTACAGTCTGTCACAATACAATGCCTATCAGACTTGTCTCTACTAACCTCTAAGAACTTTAAAGTCACAAGAAACAGTCAATTACAAATGATCAAATTTAGATGTTTCAAGAGTACAAAAAACTAAAACAAAATATTCACATAGTCTTCAACCCAAATATCAAATGTATATAATGCTTTCTCATGCTAGATTGCCACAACATGCTTTTCAGTTGTTTTAAAAAACAGAAAACTGATTTTTACCTAGAGATGTATTTAGACAAGCATCTTAATGAAAGAGAATCTGACTTAGCAAACAAAATACAGATTAATTTTTTTCCAGTTTGGTGGAGTTTTGTTTTGTTTTAGGGGTTGGGTGTGGTGCCAAGACAAGGTTGTACAGAAAGCCCAGGCTGGCACTGAACTGTTATGCAATGGAGAATGATCTCATGGGCTGGTCCTGTCATGACCTCTCAAGCAACGGGATTACATCAGCATGCCAACTAACCTAAAATATTATGTTTTTAAAAGTGGACAAGGTGAAGCAATCCTAAGCACTTCTTTTGTTTCCTTACTTATACACTGGTCAGCTTCCAACTGACAAGACTTCAGTTCATCATCATTTAGTACTTCCTAATATAATATAGTATATAATTATAATATATAATATAATATATTTATAATATTATAAACAGTAAACTGAAGAATCATTAAAAACAAAAAACCTCCTCCCAAAATTATATATAAACTCCTCTACATGGTAATGTTACTCTTTAACAGATACTCAATCTGAGCATCTTGAGAATTTCAGTTTGCAAAGAAACAAAATACATATGGGAGAAAGTTCAGCATAAAAGCTCAGAGGAAAGTCAAAGTAGATAAAGGAAAGAATATGCTTAAAGTATTTTACAAGACATGGAAATGGCTTTGTGCAATCTAAACAATAAGATAATAAGAATACAAGTATTTGCTTTAAACGTTGTTCAAGTTAAAGCTGCCTTGCAGACAGTCACCTATAATGGAATCTCGTGAGTGGAAGTTTTGGCTGGTGTTCTCCTCTACCTGTCAGAAAATAGTGCTTTTAAAACGGCAGTCATCAGTAATTGAAATTGTTTAAAAGTAGTCTTCACCTTGTTCTCCTGATCTGTCTAGATACGGGAGAACATGCCCAGCTCAGTTTGAGTGATTCTTAAAGTTGATCTGGACCGTTCAAATCTCCGTGCTCATTTGTAAAGTAATTCCAAAAGTTAACAACTATTAATATAAAAGATTTTTGGCTAAACCTTAATATTTACCATAAGGGGAAATGCCTGAGTTGATTATTTGGTTTCTATGAAACAAATATAAAGTAAATGATATTAAAGTATACATTAAAATACCTTTTAAAAATTATTAATAACTCTAGTTATGTAAGATAAGACTTTAGAAAGTGTAAATAATTCAACTTATAGATCACAACAGGTAAAAAGTGAACTATGAAAAGCATAATCTGTCAAACCATAAACAGTCTCATTTAGTAGCTCCTGCACGTAATTCTAGTACCTGGAAAGTGACAGCAAGAAGATCAGGAGGTCAAGGTCGCTGTTTAGCCAAGAGTGATATTTGAGCAAGCTGTGTAAAGATGTGTTGCTGTTTACCTTACCTTCCAGAGGCACCCAATTGGTTTATAAATGATCCATAGCTAGACAAGAGAAGTTAGGCAGGACTTCTGGGCAGAGAAGAAACTCTGGATGAATTTAAATTGTGTTAATGCCAGTTTGTATGGTACCTTTAAAATTTTATGTTTTCAGGGGGAAAAAAAAAACGGAACAGACACCAATACAGACATGCAGCTTAGGTGATCCAGTCTCTCAGAATGCCTCTGCTACAACGTCCTCAAAATTCCATACCCAGAATAACTTCAAACAGGTTAGCTGAGATAGTACAGCCTCACAGACTACTCCAGTCAGGACTTCAAATAAGTCCCATCACACTGAGAGTGGATAGCAGCTAGCTCTCCCAAGACTTGACCATTATCTTAATTTTCTCAGAGTCCCTAAAGGATGTTGTTGTCCCCAGGCAACAGGAAGTTCTTTTAAGAACATGATGTTCACATTACCAAGAGGTGGAGTGACTGGTTTTTTGTCATTCAGTGGGTTATGGATGTTTATCACCTTTTGGAGGATTGGGTGAAAGTTACTACCGGTCATGACGAAAGAAAAAAGACTAAGCAAAGATGGTAGAGTTAGGGACCTCTTTCTGAAAAGATTTTTAAAAGGGGGATATAGGAATGATAGGATAAAAGGTTAGATTATTGAAACTTACTTTTAAACTAAAAAGAAACTATTAATCTCAAATATTTTACATCGGTACAGATTTTTGTATTTGACACAATTTAAGGCTATTTTTGTTTCAACTATATGTTTCTATTCTTAGAAAATTTTTATACATTAATACAAAACTAAGGCTATTTCTGTTAGAACATACTGTATATATGTTTCTACTCTAGCTTAAGACATTGTATATAGGCAACTCATTTAAAAATTTAATGTAAAATTCTAGTCCTTGAAAGTTATTGTTGCAAAATGTTTAGGAAAAAATAAGAAATGTAAAATTAGTAGTTAATCTATAACAATCAAACTTGCAGTCACCTTAGGTATTTTTTTCAGGGTCAAACAGATATATTTTAGATAGATAGGTGGTCTTCAAACACTTCAGAAATCTACAGAATATGGCATTTAAGATATTTTAATAACGTAAGGCTTTTCATGACAATGAGATACATCTGTTTCTGACAGCACCAATCTACTGCAGAGAAGATGACGGCAATGAAAAAGTTTGCTTTCTTTTTTTAAATCAATTTATTTTTTAATAATTATTTATTTATTATGTATACAATATTCTGTCTGTGTGTATGCCTGCATGCCAGAAGAGGGCACCAGACCCCATTATAGATGGTTGTGAGCCACCATGTGGTTGCTGGGAATTGAACTCAGGACCTTTGGAATAGCAGGCAATGCTCTTAACCTCTGAGCCATCTCTCTAGCCCCAAGTTTGCTTTCTTGATGGCTGACAGTATGCTGTCTAAACTGTCTTCTCTAGGTTTGCGAAGTCTCATGAAAAGGTCCTAGAATTTCCCAGTAACATCTTGAAAGGCACTAGACTCTTCTAAGTCTATTGATATAATCACTACTTCCTTTTAGTTACTGTTACTTGAGACAGTGCTTCATGAGGTTTTCTGTTATTGTTTTTATTAGCTTTTCTAGGCAGCTTCTCATTGTAGTCCAGGCTGGCTTTGATATCTTGAATTTGCTATGTAACTGAGAATTTTCTTAAATTAATGTTTCTCCTGTCTACTTCACATACACAATATACGCAGCTTCAGATGTGGACCCAAATTTCTTTTAACAAAATCTATTTTGCCAGGATTCATTTTCTTTGGTTTTTTTTTTTTTCTTCCTTTTTTGTGAGACAGGCTCTTGTAATGTAGCTCAGGCTCGTCTTGAACTTTAATCCTGATCTGGGCTGGGATTACAGGAACCACTACAATGCCCACCTTATATTTACTGCACCTGAAGGCAACCATGGCCATCAATGACCGACTCAACTGAAATGTGAATTTACTGAGCAGAACGAAGAAGAGCTAATGAAAGCCTTCTTATGGTTCTCTATTGGGTATTCTCAGTTGGTACAGGATCTAAAGTAAATACTTCATGAAGATGATGACAGAAATTGCAAATTATGACAAAATATTAGTGTAAGCAAATCTTACAAATCAATGTATTAAGACTCAAAACTAATTTAATATAAAATCTTTGCAGCACATTAAATATTTTCTTTTCATCTGTGAAACAATTTTTCTTCTTGCTTCAAGTCAACACATCCATCACATAGACATTATTTGAAAAAAAAAAATCAAGGTGCCCTTGGGGCTTTATGTTACTGTGGAAGTGGAGAGGTCACTGAAGTAAATGAAATTTTTTTTTTAAAAAAAAAGCTTTTTAAAAGCATGCTTTTTGATACTTCGAAGTTTTGGGCCCTGGAAATGAGTCTGCTGCCTCTTCAACAGCTTAAGATTAAAGAGGCTGATACTCAATTCTGTACCTTGAGTAGTTTAGAAGAAAACTCCATCTCTCAGCAAGAAGGGAAACAGGAAAAAAAGAATATAATGAAACTCTTGTGTTGTGTGGAAAAACCAAGAGAAGGACTAAGTTGAAGACAGGGTAAATTTTTATACACACTGAAGAATAGGATGTGGCGTGCCTAGGATGAAGACAGGAGTACTGTCCAACGTCCACGCCCAGGCCTGGGTAGGTACACCCTAAAGCTGTGGAAATTCATGGATACTCAAAAGAGAATTCTATCCTTCACTACAGGCTAAAGTCAAAGAAATTAAAACACAAAATGAACAAGGCAATTACAGAAACAACAGAAGATCTGGAAATTAGACACTGAAGAAGAGGGGGAAGCGGTGCTATAACACACTGCCTTCGGGATATGGCACGTCCTGGCCTGACAATCATCAACACACAGCAGCTGTGGATATGCAGGCACAAGATCTATATACGACTGCTCCTGCTACCATTATGTTATGGGGGAGGGGGGAGGGAAGTGCTCCTGAGGCCCCAACCCTCCCGGATGAGCTATTGGCAGGGAACGGTTGTCATTTTTTTCATTGGTGTAGCCACTGCAAAGTTCCCCATGTACCAGTAAGTAGATCCTACTGTGCTCACACACTTAACCCAAAAGTTTCCACACTTAAAATCAGTGTGTGTGTGGGGGGGGGGGGAGAGAAATAAAGACAAATAAGGGAAAATTAATGAAAAGAAGGAGCTCAACAGAAGCAGAAGAGAGGGTTGTGAAGGAAAGAATGAATACAATAGATTGCATGAATCTCTCTCAAACACACACACACATACACACACACACACACACACGTACATACAGGTAAAATTCCAAGAATGGAACATGCTAACTCTGTCAGAAGGCAGACTCAAACAGAAAGTGTAGACCAGTTCCAGAGAAGACAAAAACCTCCCTGCAGAAAAACTCTGCCTCTACTTGACCTATTCATTCAGCCCAACACTGAATCCAGAATCCAGCCTAAGGACAACTGTACCACAAGTTGTGAGCTTTGATACTACAAGACTTGTTCATAAATTCTTTCACACATAGGGAAACAAATAAAAATTTCTGAAAGTATCTATTCTAATCTACCGGTAGTTATGTTCTGTCAAGTTCAGCAGGTACAGATAAACACCAAACCACTGTCCCTAGGGATGTGTGTGTGTGACAGAGAGAGATATTAAAATTTTACATATTAAAACTCATCCTGGAGAGAGAGAGAGAGAGAGAGAGAGAGAGAGAGAGAGAGAGAGAGAGATTAAAATCTTACATATTAAATCTCATCCTGGTCGAATTCACTTAATTTTACAGCTAAAAGGAGCTCAGAATGTGACTTACCTAAGAGCCCCAGGGACTGCTGCCGGACTTAGGACTGAAGCTTTGCTCACTGGCCTCAGGACAATGCAGTTTCTTGCCCAGCACAAGCAAGGGAAGAGAGGTCAGCCCTGCCACACTTCTGCTAAAAACACACAACAGGGACTCAAGATCTCTGCTTCTATGCACAATTGACACCAAAAGCAGCAGTGCACTCGTGAGGTCACAAGAATGCTGTTCTCATAGGGGCTACAAAAGCACTGCTGCACTCGTGAGCTAGAAAAGCATTGCATTCGCCAAGCCGTGGTGGCACAAGCCTTAAATTTTAGCACTAGGAAGGCAGAGGCAGGTGGATCTCTGTGCATTTGAGGACAACCTGGACTACAAAACAAGTTCCAAGAAAGCCAGAGCTGTTAGGAAAAACCCTGTTTCAAAAACCAAGCGTTACATTTATGGGGCTACAAAAGTACTGCATTCATAGGGGGTGGGGAGACCAAAAGGAGTGCACTCATCTGCTTTATAACTAAATTTAATCAAACAAAGAAATCCTCAGAATTGACAAAAAGCAAGAAAGAGCCATTTCCTATACAGGTGATCCACATTGGGGAAATGTTAATTCCAAAGATACTCACGCAGGTGAACTATTTGGAAAACTTTCCTATCACTGAGATTTCCGCACACTTTGTAACAGTGTTTAATGTAATAAAACTAGAGAAGCAATTACTCTGAAAATGAATTATTGCACGGTATGTTATCCGCATACTCTTTGCTGCTATTATTACTGTAAATGACAGCAGTAATAACCATAAAGGAAATCACCAGCATACCAACCTTTAGAGGCAGCAGCAATAAAATGCATGGATGACTCAATATGCTACCAGAGACACACAGTCACGTTCAGTGATGCTCTAGTCACAAAGCAGGCAAATGGAACCAGTCTAGACGTCCATCAACTGATAAACAGATAACAAAAGCATGATACACAGTGGACTGTTATCCAACTGCACAGAAAAATAAAATCTGCAGAAAAATGGATGAAACTAGAGAAAGTATAAAGCAAGGTAGCCCAGGATCAGAAAGAAATGCTGTGTTCTCTTGTATACGGGACTCTTAGTTTCTAACGCTACATCTATGCACCTAGGTAGAATAAAGGCTCCAAAACCAGGAAAGGGGCCCATGAGACAGGAAATAGGAGGTTTTCAGAGGGAAGTAGAGAAGACAGCAGAACACATGAGATACTAAACTGAAGAGAGAATGTTGATGGAACAGCGCACAGTGGGGAAAGAAATGGCAGGAGCAAAATCAACCCAAACAAAGTAGGTATGAAAATGCCAGAAAAAGTCCCTTACTTTAAAAACTAATTTTTAAAGTTAAAAAAAGGAAGAACCATGCTAATAATGTAATAAAGGGTGTTAGGGCGGAAAACAAGATGCACAGATACCTACATAGGACAGAGTGAAGGGTGCACAGCAAGGCACTTTGACAGCTTAAGTGTAATAGGTCTAAGAGACAACATCCTCAAGGGATTTGTTAACAACCAAAAGCAAGTCACTTATCAGGAATGATCTTCATAATGACTAATTAGACTTTATTTTTAAAAAATTTATTATTTTTTCCTAGAGAAGCTAAATAAGGAGAACCCAAAGAAAAACATATAGGCATCCTCCTGAATATTAACCTTCATCAGGCGATGAAAGGAGACAGAGACAGAGACCCACATTGGAGCACCCATCATAATTCTCAAGGTCCAAATCAGGAGCAGAAGGAGAGAGAGCACGAGCAAGGAACTCAGGACCGCAAGGGGTGCACCCACACATGGAGACAATGGGGATGTTCTATTGGGGAACTCACCAAGGCCAGCTGGCCTGGGTCTGAAAAAGCCTGGGATAATGCCGGACTCGCTGAACATAGCAGGCAATGAGGACTACTGAGAACTCAAGAACAATGGCAATGGGTCTCTGATTCTACTGCACGTACTGGCTTTGTAGGAGCCTAGGCAGTTTGGATGCTCACCTTACTAGACCTGGATGGAGGTGGGGGTTCCTTGGACTTCCCACAGGGCAGGGAACCCTGATTGCTCTTCGGGCTGAGGAGGGGGGGGACTTGATTGGGGGAGGGGGAGGGAAATGGGAGGCGGTGGCGGGGAAGAGACAAAAATCTTTAATAAATAAATAAATTAAAAAAATTGAAGATAAAAAATTATTATTTTTAATTGATGTTTTGTCTGCATGTATGCCTTGTGGGAGGGTGTCAGATCTTGGAGTTACAGACAGTTGTCAGTTGTCATGTGGGTGCTGGAAATCAAACCTGAGTCCTCTGGAAGAGCAGTCAGTGCTCTTAATCTCTGAGCCATTTCTCCAGCCCAGGTTCAGATTCTCAGAAGGGAGGTGTGGCTTGGTGGTTGAGTAAATGCATGTATAGCATACACCAGCCCTAAGTTTAAGCCGCACCTAACAGAGATGGAAATACACATCCGCTGACACAGATACAGCACTGAGTGTCAGTGAGGATGCTGAAGACCAAACCCTTCTCCCATGTAGGCAGGAATGTAAAAAACAGAACACTCAGGCCACACAAGTTTGGCTATGTCTTAAAAAGGTAAATATAATTTTACCTTCAGCCCAACAATTCTAGTTCTAAGATCTGCTCAAGAGAAAAAAGTAATCCACATGAAGTTGCTCCAAGATTACCATGACAGTACTCCAAATAACCAAAAACAGTAGCTAAAACACCAGACAATTGTGAATTATTACCCAGTCAGACTCCAGCATGTGAACTGTGAAGCTACAGATAAGAGACAGAAACGAGATGCAAAAGAATACTGTGTGATGCCGCTGCTATTAAAGGTCCAGAAAGGCAATCTGTAGGAGCAACTGAATGCCAAGGTTATGGGAGGAGCCAAGAGTAGATACAAGTGAATATAACAGAGGTTCTTAAGGATTAAATTGTGACAAAGTTTACAAACTCTACAGTTTTATTAAACATCCAAGTTAGCAACCTAAAATGTGTAAACTTGCGGCTGGAGAGATGGCCTGGGTGACAGTACTGGGTGCTCTTCCAATTCCTTCCCAGCACCCACTGGCAGCTCATAACCAGACACCAGTGTCTGGTCCAACAGACCCCAAATATGCCACAATTGCTTTCTCTGTTATTTCCCCAGTCTCTTGCTTTGACTCACCAGGCCACATGTTTAACTCCCACACTCCTGTCTACAAGACTGACACAATTACCTTTCCATTTAAAGTGGGACACTGATAAAACGGTCAAAAATTAAATATCACTACAAAGAACACATTGCATCTCCCAATACTCCTGAGCTTCTTGCCTACCAGTTGTTTTCTTGGGGTGGGGGGGTGTCTCATGTTTCTTAGACTGGCCTCAAACTCACTATGTAGTATGTTACTAAGGATGACTTCGATTTCTGATTCTTCTACCGCCGTGTTAGTATGTGAAGTACTGGGTCAAAACCAGGGTTTTGTGCATGCTAGGTAAGTAAGAATCCTACCAACTGAGCTATAGACCCAGGCCCAGTTGCTTGATTTCAAATACTGACAGACTGCTATATCTACTGTAACTAGACAGAAAAGTATGAGAGATGACCAATCATTAGGTTCAGGGCTGGGAAAGAGAAGACTACAACTATGTGTTTCCACACCTAGGCTTTAAACAGATACATTCAGACATACTAGGTACAGTTACAAACACTGTAGGTCATGAAGAGCCACGCAAACTCAGCTCACTTTATAAATAGAAATTTACAAAAATAAAATTACCTAAAATTAAGCCCACCATTGTACTTAAATATCCGGTTCCACTTCCCAGGTTAAGAAATGATAATCCTGGTTGAAGTTTCAAAGCTTCCATAACTTCAGAATAAATGCAAGGTGCGGACAAGTGTATGTTCCCGTGCTTCCAGGCTAAGTCTTTGTACGCATTGTCTCTGTAGCCTTCCAGATAGTAATCTCCGCGGTCAATGGCTCTGAAGGCTTGCTCTACTCTTTCAGTGCGGATGTACTGAGCTTCTTTAAGGTTATCAATTAAGTCATCATTATCTTCCCCAGCACTCACAGCTCCTCCCATGACAGTATTCAAATCAAATCATAAGTTAAAATGTATCGGAATTAGTAGAAAATGGCTTCCAATAATGTGTGCTTTTTCTTTTTAATATTGAACTTGATTTCCAAAAATAAATTAAACCTGGAAAAGAGTAAAAATAAACAAGTTTAAATTAATATGTATTATGATATTTTCCATGAACATATTCTGTTCCAGTCACAGTGTCAAAACAATCTAAATATACTATTTCACTTAATTCTTGTAATTATGGAAATTAGAAAAGTGGGGCTGGGAATTTAAATTAACTACATGGTGACCATGATCACATATCCAGAGATTAACTGATCAAACTTACATGCAATTTAAAATTCACTTAGTAAACTTAGTCAGAATCCATGTGCTTAACAGCTCCCTGCGGCAGCTCTTACGGGCAGCTGTCAGGTGGCTGGCTTATAGGACAGTGCTGATCTGGAGAATGAGACGGTAGCATTTCAGGATCAGGCCTTTCCGATTCAAAGTATGGCTCTAAACCACTGAGTAAGAAGAGTAATTCTATTAAGAGTAATCCTAGTTTAATGACTTAAAATTCCTGACCTTGGAAGCTAATAATTTTACACGGTGTACATTTTAAATATTTAATGTAATAAGATATTTAATTAAATATTAATTCTAATAATATATATTACCTAAATGCTAAACATAAAATGCAAAAACAAAAAGGAGCCAGGCATGGAGACAATGCCTTTTTTTAATTACACCACTAAGAAAGCAAAGGATAAAGGTTCATGAGCTCAAGGCCAGCCTAGGTCCCAAATTATAAAAGCCAGATTCACTGTTTTAACACATGCACAAACACAATCACTGCTCTGATAATTTTGTTATAATAAATATTGACACTATTAGTTTTTATTAACAAGTTTAATGTTTAGCACTGGAACACCATGCACACAAATGCTTAAAAATAAAAATTAAAATTAAAAAAAACTCTTGAAAGGAATGTCTAGATGCTTAAGATATAAAGGTTTCCAGAATGAGACTTCTGGAAGTTAACAGCAGACTGACATCTCTTCCTTGCAGTAACACTACACAGAACAATCTCTGTGGGAAAAGGATACTGGACCCTCTTTTCATTAGGGTGACAGAGGTGGGGCAAGGACCATTTATCTCATCATGAATCTGAATAAATGACACCTGAATGAATACTTCAACATCTTTCAAACAATGAGGACACCATGTAGGGTGACCCTGCCCTCTGGTGAGAGAGTTCCTTAGTGACTCTGAGGGCACAGAGCCCCAGATTGACCTCCTACTTTAACAAGAACAGGGGTTAATACTGCCAGGGTCGGCTGGCATCACTTCTTTGGGAACACAAGTTTTTAAGTTTCACTTCCTTCCTTGCCTGGCATTCACAATTCAGAAACTGACCCACGAGTGTCTCTGAATTGATTATACTCATGACTGTATACAACTTACATAGTATATTTAGTATGATGTATTAAAATTCTCTATCAAGATCAACTCAGATGTCCACTCAAAGATGCTAGTGTTTGAATGAAAATGTCCCACACAGATTCACAAAGACTGGAACTACTGAGAGTGTGGCCTAGTTAGAGGAAGTGTGTCACTGGGAATGGGCTTTGAGGTTTCAGATGCTCAAGCCAGGCCCAGCGTCTCTCTCTTACAGACCACCTGCCCATCCAGGTGTAGAACTCTCAGCTACCTCTCCAGCACTATGCCTGCCTGCGTCCTACCATGCTGATAATGGAGTAACATCTGAACTATAAGCCAGTCCCAATCAAATGTTTTCCTTTATAAAAGTTGTCATTGTCGTAGTGTCTCTTCATAGCCAAAGAAACCCGAACTAGAACACCTAACCACCTGGGGAAGCCAGAAGACATCAGATCCCTTGCAGCTGGAGTTACAGGTAGATATGAGTCACCCTGACATGGGTGCAAAACTTGGGTCCTTAGGAAGAATAGAAAGTATCTTAAACACTGAACCATCTCTCCAGTTCCCAGGTTTTACTTTTAAAGTGACATAATCTCTAAGTACATCTGAAAAGCCCAAGAATAAGAATACAGAAATGTAGGTTCCAGAAATAGGAATGTAGAAATAAAGAAATATAAAGTTGTAAGCCTAGGAGAATGAGAACAGACTGTCAGCAGCTTTCTCAGCAGCTGAAGGATTAATTATTAACAGTGGCTTACTTTGATTTACATCCCACACTTCTGTCTGCATAGCTGAAGCAGCCCTCTGCAAAACCCCTGGCCACTCAGGACCAGCAACTGACGTGAGCTGAGTTAACTTTTAAATGATGGGATGTACCTGACTTTTTGATTGTGCACTGTTCCATACCCCTTCCTGCTACGCAAAACTGAAGTATCAGGGGAGTGTAGAGCTTTGATAAACACCATCAGGAAGAGGCAGAGAGAAGCAATGGGTTAAATACAAACACTAGTCTAACTGAAAAACCCTGTTAATGGAAATTGGTTAAAAAAAAAATTGTATCCGAGTTTTGCCTTGAGATTGTAAAAATTCTTCTGTTCATGCCTAATGCTTGCTTCTTGCTATAAAAAGGGGAGGTTGGAAACAGCCCATGGCCACAGCCACACATGCCCATCTCTGGCTGTGGTCACAGCTATAGCTGGTAAGTTTCTGGTGCTCCATGAAAATTTTTTCTCTTTTTCTAGAATAAAGTGTGCTTCTGGTTCAATAGGTTTTGGTGGTCTGTCCCTCATCTTTACACAACCCCAATACCCAACACATCTGTCAACTTTTTCATTTTGTACTCAAAGAATGAATCACTTCTCATAACAGGAGTTTAAATGACTACATTAGACAGAGAAGCAGTATCTGTTGGTATCTGATGTGGCACTTGCCAAACAATTTTACAAGAGTAGTTTGGATTACAAACATTTAACAAATGACTTGACTGTAAATGATACATTTACCAGATGGGGGAACAATGATTTCCTCAGTATTAGTTCCAAAGCTTAAGAGGCAATCAACCCTTCTTAGTTTATCAAGAAATCTATCCTGTTCAAAATGGTCTTAACCTGCCGGGCGGTGGTGGCGCACGCCTTTAATCCCAGCACTCGGGAGGCAGAGGCAGGTGGATCTCTGTGAGTTCGAGGCCAGCCTGGTCTACAGAGCTAGTTCCAGGACAGGCTCCAAAGCCACAGAGAAACCCTGTCTCTAAAAACCAAAAAAACAAAACAAAACAAAACAAAATGGTCTTAACCAAACAAAAGTTATCTTTACTCACAGCTCACCCCCCTTTTTTCAACAAAGATGTGTGGTTGGTTTGTTTGTGGCCCGCGTGGCAACCTTTGATGCTCGACAAAAGTTCCAGCACTGCAAGACTGCAGACCACACTTCCACAGCACCCTTTACTTTCATTTCTAATGGTTCTCAATATTAATGCCTTTCCCTTTGAGAAATTCTGCATGGGCTTTGGTAAAGGATAAAACTATGTACAATGCTAGCCTCTCTAAACAAAATCATTCTTTGGAAAAAATATCTTTCGGATACCTTCAAAAGGGTTCAATAGGTTACAAGCAAATCTGGCCTAAGCTTAGAGCATTTTAAGGCTCTGGTGTCCCCGTACCCCCTGAACCTCACAGTTCCTGCCCAGGAGACTGGGTCTATGTCATCAGGAGGACAAACCAAAGTTTCTAGAAGCTCAGTAAAGGGGACCCTACGTTATTCTACTGACCATGTCTACCGCCATCAAGGTTGACTGAGACCCACATGGATCCACTACAGCCACGCTCGACTTGCTGATCTCCACACTCTCAAAGAGGATCATCAGGGCAGAGGATGGGAGGCATCCAGGGCCCCGGATCAGACCGCAAGTGACTCTGCTTCCTCAGACCCGGTTCACAATTACCCTGCTTCTGTCGGTCAGTGCGGTGTCCCCTCAAACCCTTCGGTCCAGTGAATCAGAATTGGGAAGTTAATGACCTAGTCACTGGGAGGACTTTGAGCTGAAGTCCCAGAGTTGCTCCCCTTTGGTCCTGGTTCCCAGATTTGTATTTTGACCTGGGTATACTCTATGACCTGTTTGTCACACATTCCCCTTGTTAGCCATGAATCCAAGCAATCATGTAAATGCAATTTTTCAAAGATTTCCTTCTATGTATGTCCTGGTCACATAGAGAGGACCCAATAGCAAACAAACTGGGAAGGGACCAAGGATTTTTACTGTAAATCCTGGGACTGTGTGTCCACCGGACACATCTAAAGGCCAGCTGCAAGATCAGGTGACCTAATTTTCATAAAAAAGAGTTTCTTCTCCCCAAAGCTACAGAGAAACCCCGTTGCAAAAAAAAAAAAAAGAAGTTTTCTTCCCCTTGGTACCTTGGGTCCTTGAGGAACCCATGGTCATTGTAACCTGCTCAAAATGACTTTTACCACAAAAGGAAAGACAGCCAAACACTGGCAAGAGGGATTAATTTGGGGCACGAGGCTTTATGACAAAAGCAGCCAGCTTGCTCATAGGGATACAGGAAAGCTCTGGGGTATCCGGTTGTAGGTGGTCACCTCAAAACGTTCAGCATTGGGGTCCAACTGAGTGCTGACACCAGTTACTAAACCTTCCCCTGATGACTTGTTCAAAGGATTACTATCACTGTTATTGAAGATAGGAACCAAAGCTTCATTTGCATGTGAGGTCTGCTTAATTAGTGCAAATATCCTTCCTCTGGCTGCAGAAACAAGCGGCCGGCCACTCAGGCTGACCTAAGAGAGTTGGCTGAGAGCCACCCTCCTGAGCCTTTCCTCCTGTTGCAACATTAGGCCCTATAAATGATTTCTCTTCAGGGGCCACCTCTTACCTACTTTCTTAGCCGTGTGGGCTGGTATAAAGAAAGCGGCATCTCAGACAGCAGAGCAGCGAGTGGTGCAGTGAAGCAAAGAGAAGGCAGTACCTGACAGCCTAAAAGAGGGAGCTGAAGAGTTCAGAAGAGGCTGTGATAAGAACAAGAGGAACAGGATGCAGAGCTGAGGTCTGAAGACAAAAGGCCTTCAGAGGACCCCAGGCCTTGACCGCTGTAGCTGCTCGGATGGGATCTAAAGAAGGCAAACATGCTAGGCCTGTGCAAGATCTGTCATTTATGTAGACATGAGAATCTACTACAACACAGGGACTGCACAAGACATCACCCACCACCACGCATTTCCGTCAAGAGCCCAGGAATACAAGAATACATAATTAGCACCTGAAGAGCTTCCCTTACCAACACAGTTTCTACCCAGGTGCAGAAAAGGGTCTCAGCCAGATGGTCAGTAGCAAGAAGGAAAGTCTACCAACTCAGAGAAACTGCACCATACAAATAAAGGGAGTGGCCGGGCCGTGGTGGCGCACGCCTTTAATCCCAGCACTTGGGAGGCAGAGGCAGGTGGATCTCTGTGAGTTCGAGACCAGCCTGGTCTACACAGCTAGTTCCAGGACAGGCTCCAAAGCCACAGAGAAACCCTGTCTCGAAAAACCAAAAAAAAAAACCAAAAAACAAAACAAAAAAAAAACAAATAAAGGGAGTGGAATCCTGATCTGAGATTAGGATTGGTGAAGTGTCCAGCCTCAATGCAACTTCTACCAAATTCCAAAGCTATTTTCACACACACGAAAGAAAAGCAATCCTAAAATGCATATGGAATCACAAGGTGGCAAAAGTCAAAGAAAGCAATGCTAAGCAGAAAGAGCAATCCAGAAGACCTGATTTCCAAACATACTCCAGCAGCTTCAGTAGGCAAAATAGAATGGCACTGATATAGAACAAGAGAAGAACACAAGGGCCCGAGAAATAAACTTGCACTAATTTTCAATGAACATGTTAACACCACCACACTGAAGTACAATCTCTTCAGTAAACTGTGTTGTGAAAAGTGGGTATCCACACAAAAATTTATATTAGGTCCTTATTTTAGACTACATTCAAAGGTCACTTCTAAGTGGATTAAAAGTTTAACCATAAGGGGCTAGAGAGATGGCTCCATGATTAAGAGCTTACTGAGTTCTGCTCAGGCACCCACATGGCTTCCAACTGCTTTCTACTCTAGCTCCAAGGGCTCTATCTAACACGCTCATATGGCCTCTGAGGAAAAGCTAACATACACATGGAATACTCACAGGAGGACATACATAAATGTAAAAATTAAAATCAAAGATTTAAACATGAGACTGACAAACCATAAAATTACCATAAGAAAAAAATGGAGGAACAAAACATAAGGGCTCCAACTACAATCCCAGCATTCGGGGCACAGAGGCAGGAGGATTATTGTAAGTTTGATCGAGCCTGGTCTACATAGCTAATATCCCAGCCACCATGAGCTGCACAGTGAGAGTTCACTGAAAAGTTTTACAAAGCAAAGAAAATGATAACGAAAAGACAAATGACACACTAAAAGAGAACATTTCAAAGCATCCATCTGAGAAGAGACTAACGGCCAGGAATGCAACTCAGGGGCAAGAAAGAACCCAGCCAGGAAACAGGAGCCAAACTGAGCCTTCTTAGAACACCCAAATATGTCCAACAGGTACATGTTCAGTATGACTCCCCAGAAAAACTCAAAATTACCACAAGGCCATGTAGACCTGTAATCTGAACACTAGGGAGGCTGGCGTGAAAGGATCGCAAGTTTAAGGTCAGTCTGGGCTATCTGGCCAGATCCTATCAAAACACACCCAGAACACAGACACGCACACACCCACACACACACTGCACGCACACACAGAAAACTATACAAACATATATAGGAAGAGAGCACCTCACCTTTGTAACAAGGACTATTATTTTTTTCAAAAAGAGAAAAGGTGCTGATGAGGGAATGGAGAAATAGGAGCCCTAGCACTGCCGGCAGGAATGATAGATAACACAGTCATTTCAGAAAAACTGTAGTGGCTCCTTAGAAAACAGAATTCCCAAATGATCCTGTGGTCCCACTTACAGAGTTAAATTCAAAAGAACTTCAGTCAATACCTGAGTAGGTGTCTGCACTCCCAGTCAGTACCGCAGTATTCAAAGGGTCTATGGGGTACGTGTGTGTCCACCTGAATGTGGGGTACATACCTGCAATGTCACCAATTGGCAGGTGGGGCAGGATGATTAGAAGTTCAACTACATAGTAAATCTGAGGGTAGCCTAGGCTACATGAGACCTTGTCTCAAAATGAAATACTGTTCTCCTACATGTAAACATGGAGGACACTGTGCGATCTAAGTGAGTCAGACACAGGAAAAGAAATGCTGCAAGGTCTTACATTACATGGAATCTACAAGTGTGTTTATTACTAGAGCTAAGGAGGAAGTCCGTGGGAAAATATTGACCAAAGAATTTGACAAAATGATAATGCCCCACTGCATAAAATGATATGTATTATTAAAAACAATGTAGGTCAGTAAGATGGCTCAGCAAGTAAAAAAAGAAAAAAAAACAAACAACCAAAAGAACTTGCTATGGAAGCCTAAAAACTTGAGTTCAGTCTCCAGAATCCATGGGAAAGAAGCCATAAGTGGTGATACAATCTGTACACAGCACTCCTACAACATGACAGGAGGCAGGCATGGAGGACTACAGACTCTCACTGGCCAGTCAGTCCACAGTCCCCAGCACGTAAAGACAGGGGGAAGAACTGACTCCTGAAAATTGTCCTTTGTCTACACACACACACACACACACTAGAGAGAGAGAGAGAAAATCATCATATAGTGAACATACATTCTGTACTACGTATATGAAGTAACCGATCTATCAAATAGCCTGGTTTTAAATAAAAATGGCATATTATAACTGTTATTAATTTCTAAACAACTCCACGGCCTAAGTAAGTACAGGCCATCCTGGCCAGTCATGGCACCGGAGCAATGGGAGGTGGCACTGGGCTGACAAGAAGCAGGAGCTAGAGGAAGACAAGACTTCATCCACATAGGCCTTACTTCCTAGAGGTTCCAAAGCCTCAAAACAGCATTACTAGCAGCAGACCCAATGTCTAAGAATAGGAACCTGTTGGGGACATTTCACATTCAAAGCAGAACAACCCATAGACATAAAGGAACTACTGCTTGCCCATTACAAATAAAAATATTTAATAAAAAAAAACTGTTAAGAAAAAACAAAACGGTCAAAGACAAGTATAACAATTTTATGGTGTTCCTTGTCGGAGGGGGCTGCAGTGGCACTGCTCATGTAGTAGGAACTGTGGAAACCCAGCAGCTGATTTAATGGGACAGTCTCCTCAGGACGGGGTAGGAGGACAGCAGAGGTGAGGAGCTCTACTAGAAACTGAAACCTCCTCAACGACCACAGACAGGAAATGCCGTCCAAAAATAACAGCTAGAGCAAAACCAGAAGCATGTTCATGATCGGTGTAGAAGAAATACCTATAGAACAGGTAAACCCGAGTTCCCTCTAGTGTGTGAGTCAAAAGATACAAACACAAAGAAGCCAGAGAGCTCCAGGCTTATGTCTTTAGCTCCTAAAGGGTTTTCATGAAGCACTGAGACAAAATTGGTAATCGAAGGTCACATGGAGAAACTACAAGGGACATAATAAAGTCATGTGGAGAATAACTTCTTTAGAAATAAATGCATATTTAACAAGAGTCTAGTGCAAAAAAAAAAAAACCCCAAGATCACACAAATAATACTAGAACTTCAGTAATGTTCCTTTTACACTATTATATTACTGTGTATCATTATACAGTCCCTGAAACAGTGAATGTAAACATTTTTATAATATTGACTGACCTGGCTCTAACAGCGTTTCTACAGAAGTGAACAGCAGTGCTCCAGAGCCACTTCTGTTAACTTTCTAGGCACCTACACGCTTCACTTTATTGTTGTTATTATCATGTATGTGGATGCATGTTTGGGACTTCAGAGGACATCTCTTGAGAGCAGGTTCTCTCCATCAACCTGCGGAATCCAGGGACCAAACTCAGGCTGTGCGGCTTTCAAGGCCAGACACTCTTCCTGTTGCACAATCTTGCTGGGCAATACTATATGCTGTTTAAACAGTACTGATAGCACTCTGCTTATCCTGTCAGAGAGCTGAACAAGGACTGGCAATCTTGGAAGTCACTGATGATGTTACCCCCATCTTAGGCTTTTACCATTATATAGTATTGCGTCCTACCTTAAGGATTAATCCAGTAAACCAGGCATTGTGGGAAAGGCTTTTAATCCCAGCACTCTGGAGGCAGAGGCAAGCATGAGAACAGCCTAGTCTACAAAGTGAGTTCCAAGACAGCAAGGGCTAAAGAGAAACCCTGTCTAGGAAAAAAAAAAAAAAAATCAAAGCAAAAAAGCAGAAAAAAAAAAGGTAAGAAAAAAAGATTTAGTCTCAATCTGTTGGAGGTGGTGTACTCCTTCCTTTAATACCAGCAATCAAGGCGGAGGCAGGTAGGCAGGCTAGTCTGGTCTATAGACTGAGTTCCAGGACAGCCAGGGATATGAAGAGAAACCCTATCTCTAAAAACAAAACAAAACAAAACAATTTAATCTTGACTGAACCTTAATCACTTAGCCAGGAGTCTATCTCCCCCCACACCTCCCAACCTCCCCCATCCCTGAAGGAAAGATGGCTTATCTGAAGACATGCTAAGGAGATGAAAAAATGGGGTGGGGGTAACTAGCCTCATAATGAAATGAACTTGGAACTTCCCAAAAGTCCCACTGATGCCATATTCACTGACAAATTTGCGCACGTTTGGAGTTATGGAATCCAGAAAGAGTAATTTTTCCTTCTCTTTCTTTCTATGCCTTTTTCTAAAAGCCAAAGCATCTTTTTCCTGACACTCTGGCCTTTCTTACTCACTCTCCTCACCTCATGCTAAGCACTTAGAACATGCCACGCCTGCTGTCTTGGACCCTAACTCAAAAGTCATGACTTTCTCTCTTCCTTTTTTCCACCTCCCTCCTTTCCACAGCTGTAAGATTTGCAGCTCATCTGTACTGTTGTTTTACCTCAAACACTAGTAAAATGGTCCCCAAGCTTCCAAGTCCATTTTTTTTTTTTTTGGTTTTTTTTCGAGACAGGGTTTCTCTGTGGCTTTGGAGCCTGTCCTGGAACTAGCTCTGTAGACCAGGCT
>NC_022031.1:53252115-53260540 GCF_000317375.1 Microtus ochrogaster
TCTGTAGACCAGGCTGGTCTCGAACACACAGAGATCCGCCTGCCTCTGCCTCCCGAGTGCTGGGATTAAAGGCGTGCGCCACCACCGCCCGGCCTTTTTCACTTTTTCCAAGTCCATTTTTAAGTTTTCTTATTAAGAGGGAAGCCATGATCAGCTCACTAACAGTATCATCTAGTATTTCCACTTAATAAAACATTGTTTCATGCCATCCAAAGTCATTTTCATTCTTCCAAAGTCCAGAGGCATCATGCCCCATCACATGTATACACAGCAGGACATAAAATCCAACTGCTCGATAACCGGACCATGAACTGAGTACACCAAAGCTTGTTCTGTCTGTATTAAAGACTATGTTTCAATAATAATCCTCTAACTTGAACAGTATTAAACAGTACCATAAGTCGGTACTATAAAAGGATTATTTGTTAATAATACTAATCATTTCAAAGGAAAATGTGTCAAATACACCTCAAGACACCTGTCTGTGGACACTGATAACTCCCCAAGTCTCTATGGTGTCATTTCTGTACCTTTGAGTGGGGCACTGTTTCCCAGGACCCTCAGGCTCTAATCTCCCTGCTATCTCACACAGTTGAGTCTCCTCTGCCCAACCTTGGCATTTCTATTACTTTGGTCACAACTTGCATTATCCATGCCTTTTTTTCCTCATCCATGGAGAAGAAAAACTTTTAGAAGGGTTTAAATCCTATTAAACAATAAAAGCAAAGGGAAAGGAGTAACAGAACAGAGCTAAGGCCTCAACAGCTGAAGCACTTAGCGGTTGAGTCTGATGAGAAAGTCACCATTTACAGGCCACAGAAACGCTGGTTTCCTCCTCAGCACGCTCTCTCTGGTGTTGGGAGGGTTAGGAGTCAAAGCTGCAGTTCACACCTGAAGGGATTAGGGAAGACCCGCTATTCTTCCCAATTAGACTCGTGGACTGAATTCATCTGGACTACAGATGAACTGCTGAGGGTCCACACAGCATTAGGGCATCTCGGGAGCTGCTTGGGGATGACTTGTGGACGGTTAGTGCTGGCAAGTCAAGTAGGTGGAGAGTAGATGGAGCAGGGCAGGGGAAGAGAATGCATGCTGACCCACTTTCCTCCCCGGAACCCTGGAAGGAGGAGCCAATGACTGCTCCTAGCTGCTCCTTTCTGCAAAAAAGGAAACAAGTTCAGCAGGCCCCAGTGCAATGGAATCCAAGAGAACACAACGTTTGAAGAGATAAACAGAACACTCGAACACCCAGAGAGCTACTGTCCCTGGCATCACGGATCAAGGCGGCTTTGAGTCTGGTGGTAACTGCAACAGAGAAAAGTATTTTCTTACTGAGATAGCCAAATTATAAAGAGTTAAGAAGGAAAGCAAAGACTAGGCTGTTTCTGGCTTACAGAAAACATCAAATTAACTTGATATTCAATGATAAACACAAATAATGTGTTTAAGATTTATCTTTATGCATATATGTATGTACTCATGACATATGAGCAGTACAAGTACCTAGAGGCCGGAAGAACACCGGATTTTTCTGGAATTACAGACGTTTAGGAGCTCAACATGGTATCAGACAGTAATAATGTTTCAGGCCTAAAGCTAACTGCTAATCAGCGTCATCTTACAGGATGAATGTGTCATCAGTAGTTTAATGCCTCTGCTCGATCATATTCATTTAGAAAACCCTCACCAAACAATCAAAATGTTTCTCAAAGCTATGTATTGGTATCTGTTTATTTGTATGCTTGTTTATTTTTGAGGTGGCGGATCTCTGTTAGTTCGAGGCCAGCCTGGTCTACAAGAGCTAGTTCCAGGACAGGCTCCAAAGCTACAGAGAAACCCTGTCTCAAAACAACAACAACAACAACAAAAAAAAAAAAACCTGAAAAACTATTTTGTATGAATCTGACTGGTCTTCACATCAACAATAAGCTGTGGACAAAACTACTCTTCATGGTGCACTTTAAAATTCTGAATGTGCCTTCAATGAAGGTGATTTAGTTTCTAAAAGAATATAATTTTAAAAAGGAAAATAAATTTTTCAATAAATAAATAATAAAATATTAAACTTTGCCTATTATTTGGATATCTGAGCCATTCTGCAAAGAAAAATTTCACTTTTTTTTTTAACCTAAGAAATAAAACTGACTTCCTATTTATGCTTCAAGAACAATGCCCGGTAAAGACTCAGAGCACACACCCAAAGCTGAGCTCAATTCCAAGAGTCCTCAAAGGTCAAATCAAATTGACCTAACTAGCTAGCAGTTGCCTTCTCCAAGACCACAGTTAGGAAGAGGTGTTTAGGTAGAAAATAGAAAATCCAATCTTTGTGAGTCATAGCAAGCATCCTAACGTAAGAAAAGGTTGAGTCAAACGGTAGACAATATGAATGTAAAAAGACAAGCCCTACCTACTCTTTTCATTTCTTAAGACTGTGTGTGTGTGTGTGTGTGTATGTGTTGTGTGTCTCTGTGTGTGTTATTGCAAAACCTGAACAGAAAACCACTTTTTCTACTGCTTTTTAAATTGTTAAAATTATTATACTAAAAGTTTCTGAATTATCAAGCTTCAAAAAAAAAAATGATATCTCAACTGACCCTACACAGGTTATGATAGAGTTACAACACTCAGCAAATATAAAAGTCTGGTAAGAATTTGGTAAGATTTATGTCAATAGGAATGCAACCTTACTAATTTGCTACTCCTATTTGACCAGTGGTTCTCAACCTTCCTAATGTTGCCACAGGTCCTCATGTGGTGGTGACCCCGCCCATGAAATATTTCTGTTGCTTCTTCATAACTGTAATTTTGCTATTGTTATGAATTACAATATCTGTTTTCTAGTAATCTTAGTCAACCCCTGTAAAAGGATCATTTGACCCTCCAAAGGGTTCTCAACCTACTCTAAGGGTTGAGAACCGCTGTATTAAATGAATAAATGTATCAGATTATAACTTCCTATCATGTTTTCTGTACATTATGAGTTATGTTCTAACAGAAAGCTCTCAATTCTACATAAATAAAAAACAAACTTTTAAAATAACAGTAGTAATTATGTAATGTATATCTAAGAACCCTGATTCCACAACTTGCTAGATGCCCAAATTTAGGAAACAATTTACATCTCATAGACTTCTGAAAAACAGAAAAAAGAAAAGCTTTGTATTAATAACAATAGCTGCCCCCATTTAGCAAACTCAGCAGTGTACACACATAAGCTGGTTACTTCTTTGTCAAGATGATACAAAGTCACCTGGTGATTGATGGGGGAGGGCCCAGACCACTGTGGGTGGTGCCATCCCTGGGCTGAGCAAGCCATAAGGAGCAAGCCAATAAGCAAGCAGCACCCCTCCATGGTCTCTGCATCAGCTTCCGTCTCCCAGTTACTACCCCCTACTTGAGTTCCTGATTTTAATGATGAGCTATTATATGAAAGATTAAAATAAACCCTTCTACCCCCAAGCTGCTTTTGGCCATGGTGTTTCATCACAGCAGTAGAATACTGGGGATGCCCAGTATTTGTTTGTTAGTAAAGATGGGGCACTGTCATATCTGTAAAAACCTTGTGAAGCCCTGATTCTTCCCTTTGAAATGGGATTTGTTCCCAAAGCACCTCAGCAGTTTGACTTCTGAGCAGGCAAGGGAATGACCTTGCTCCAGTCCCCCTCACCGTGAGGCCTTGGAGCGCTGGCATTCACTCTTTGTTCTGGCAGTCAAATTTACAGAGAGTCGGTTCCACAAATTTACCTGCTAACAGACCACATAGAAATTTCTATAGAAGACAGGTATTGAGCAGGAAGACAGCAGTGACTCTTTGAAAAAGACAAGTGTTCCCGCAATTCTGCAAAAGAGGTTGCTCCATGCGGACGTGGACGTATACACTTCCCGTGGATCTGCCTACTGGTCTGTCAGCTGTGCGTTACTGTCTAGTCTTATGGGCTCCAACACTTAGCAACACACTAGCTTCCACCAAAACACTAAGAACGTAAGATTCTCCCCATCCACTAAACCCAGTTCCCCTCATCAACATACTTAGTTAATATAGAACCGAACAGCCATTCTACAGGAGTACACTGCTCAAACCCACACTTATGGGCAGCATCACTCAGATTTGACTCAGAATAAACACCCTACAGTTCCTTGGAAGCAAGAGCAGTGTTTATGTTAAAGACATAAAGACAGTTAAAGTTGTAGGTAATTTTCAGAGTTTGTATAAAAGGCTGCCATGGACCTGCAAGGACACCCAATACAGGCAGAGGAAATAGCAGTTGTGTCCTCGAGCTCACAAGCTGATCAATATTATCAGCAAAAGGTGCACACAGAGACACACAAATACAAAGAGAAAAGACATTCCAGAGACTTCACAGAACAACAGTGGAGTTCTATAAACCACTCTAAGCATAAAGATTGCACAAAACTTAGGGATAGCACAGATCTAAAGCACGTTCAGAAACCAATCGTCGCGCCACCTGCCTTAAGGTCCCAAGAGCTTTTCCAACACATGAATTCTTTGTTGCTGAACTACGGTGACAATAACAATCAAGTGAGACTACTACGTCAAAAACAGTCATTACTGACCTTTGAAACTGCTCTCTTCAACTCTGAAATCAACTGCAGCACAAAGGAAAAGCTACGACCTATTTTACTTCTTTGTGTGTGCAAGCCAAAATAGAGTACCTTAACATTCTGAAAAGCAGATCAAGAAAAATAATCACAAAGGGGGGGGGGATATAATTGGGATGGAAGAGAGGGCTCAGAGGTTACAGCACTGGCTGATCTTCCAAGGACCCAGGTTTGATTCCCAACACCCACAGGATGGCTCACAGCCATCTGTAACTCCTGTTCTAGGGCATCTGACACCCGATTCTGGCCTCGGTAGACACCAACACACACGTGGTGCACAAACAGGCAAACATCCATACACATATAGATGTTTTAACTGTAAAAGCTGGCCCTCTCTTCAGGTAAAGCTACTCACTCAGGGTCATAGTGACAGAACCAACTGGCTACAGCATCCTGGTTTTCTTTTCACTTCACTATAAAATAAAAGCCACAAGAAGTGGTACTGAGAGATAAAATGCTTTCCGTGTGTTGGTTATAAAATAAAACACCTTTTGTTAAAAATAACTCAAGGATAGTGTAGTACCTTCTACTGATTCAGGGAGAGCCTTTAATCTTACTGATGTGGGGGAAATGATAAAAAGTAATGTCCTGGGACTGGAGAGATGGCTCAGAGGTTAAGAGGTTGCTCTTCCAGAGGTCCTGAGTTCAATTCCCAGCAACCACATGGTGGCTCACAACCATCTGTAATGAGGTCTGGTGCCCTCTTCTGGCATGCAGGCATACATGCAAACGACAGCTAAATCTTTTTAAAAAAATAATAACGCCCTAAGACTATGACTATTTCCACATGTCTATGTGTGGGTCTACAGGAGGCAAACAGAAAATAAGCTGCAGCTAAGGTGAATGGGAAAAACCTAATGCTAAGGAGAAACTAGCCTCGAAATCAAAAGAAGTTCAGCATAATTCTACCGAGAAGCAAACAGTACAAAAGCTATGGAGACATGTTTCAAGGAGAGCCTAGAGCAGGAGCATGTTACCTCATTCTAAGTAACTGAGAGTTAGATCAGTGGTTCTCAACTTGTGGGTCAGCCCCCTTTGGCAAACCTGTATCTCCAAAAATATTTACATTATGAGTCATAACAGTACCAAAACATAATAGTTACAAAATACCAACAAAAATAAATTTATGGTTGGGGAACCATATTTAAACATATTCACAACATGAGGAACTATATTTAAAGGGTCACAGCATTAGGAAGGTTAAGAATCAGTGGATCAGACAAAGGAAGAATACACTATTTCCTATACTGATGTCAACTAGTAGTTAATGTTTAACAGATGGCACTGAAGATACTGCAGGAGGCAAAAGGCTCTGCTTCTTCGTTGGAGCAGCAGTCTTGGCAGGCTTTTCAAGCACCAGGCTTCCACAGTGCACCAAGCCCACAGGCTTCCCCTGTGAATTATGGAGAAGGAAGTCTTCAACAAATTATCTACAAGAACAACTGTTTCTGCTGCTACCATAGGTAGATTCCTGGCAAATTCTACTGAGAACTTATCCCCTCAGCCAAAGACACAATGTCTCCAAGGCCTGGAGCTCAGGCCTCAGGTTAGCTTCTTGCTTGGGTGCTGCTCAACCACAACCCTCAACTTGTGGCAGATTTGGGCCAGATATGGCTGCACCTGCTTGTCATCTGGAAGATCGCCAGGAGGATGAAGCCAGCCTGGGTTACATAGCATTATGTCCCAAAAAACAAAACAAGGCGTGGTTATGGCTGTGCCAACATCTCTCTCTTGCTGCTTTCTGCCCCACTCACCTTGACTGAGTTCCATGCAGTTGAAGATAGTTACAACTCTAAATGAAAGGACTGCCTTCTGCTCCTAATCCTCCTGCCTCCACCTCAAGTGTGTGTCCCTACTCTCAGATTAGTCAATTTCTTAAACTAAGAAATTCTCCAAATATTCTTTGCCCGAATTACTATAATTTCTCCTCTTTGTCTGGGGCCAGAGAAACAGAACCCTAAAGCCAGAATGGGAACTATGGGGGCAGTGCTCAGGGTTATCAAGAACCTAGGATGCAACTAACACCTGGCTTACCACATGCCCAGACAAAGCATCCACAACGCCCAGTTTGATTTCAGTACTAAACACAAACACTCCTTTTGTCTGGCTTAAACTAGAGTACTCCGGGGTTTCCCTCAGATCCTGGAAGAGTTCTAACACCTGTTCCCAGCGTCCATCTTCAAACAGCTCTCCATCTACTCTGATCTGAGAAAGGTGGATAGATGCCCAGAGCTACTCAGGGTACTAGAGCGGCAGCCGCCCACTGGGTGGCGCAGCTCTAATCAGAAGGCACACTCTCAGACTCTAGAAAGGCACCTTAGGGCTTTCTTTCATACGTGACAGTCAGCTTGAACAGTGTTAACTGAAGCACATGAATTTTCCTGTTCCCTCTCTCCTCTACAGACCTCCGTAATCATTAACGCAACTATGTATGGACAAGCAGAACAATTAACAGGCAAAAGACAGAAATCTCAAAGGAGTAAGGGAACAAAGAATTTGACCAAGTTAAATTCTTGACGCAAATGTCAATCATAAACAGTAACATCTACTGTGACCTGAGAACGCTTCCTGTGACATTTCAAGTTGACAGACAAAGCAACAGAAAAAAACGCACTCCACGGACGCGTGCTACGCGCCAGAAAGTCTATTATCACACACGCGGGTGTTCTGCTTGTTTGTTCTCGGTGAAAAAAAAAGTTTTACAGGAACCAAACAGGATCTTGGGGATTTTTGTTTTTGTTTCTGATACAGAGCCCTCACTCCCTAAAAGCACTATGTAAACCAGGCTGGGCTCAACCTTCAAACTGTGGCAATCTTCCTCTGCTCTCCCAGTGCTGAGATTACAGGCAGAAACTACCCTCCCTGACTCAAACAACATGCTTAAGAACAACAACGTAAAAAAAAAAAAAAAGACACTTTTAGTAATTTGTGATATTCAGCATCATTTCTGCAAACTAGTTAACTTTTTTTAACAGCCAGCTGGTCCAGGGTAGAAATGTATTGTCACATGCCTAGAGCTCACAAGACAGGTTTTCTCTAAGAACAGTAAATATGCACAATTTCTGCCAGTAAAAACTGAGATGACTTCTTATAGGAAATATAAGAACTGTGGCTTCCATCTGCCAGAAGGTCAATTTAAGCAGCTGTGGGGTCTTTGTTGTTTTGTTTTGTTTTGCTGGTTGGTTAGTTGGTTATTTTTTGTTTGTTTGTTTGTTTAACCACCAACACAGTTTGGGATCATGGTTCTCAACCTGTGGATCTCATCCCCTTTGGCAAACCTCTATCTCCAAAAATATTTACATTATGATTTATAACAGTACCTATATTACCCTTATGAAATAACAACGAAATAATGTTATCTTTGGGTTCACCAGAACACAAGGAACTATATTAAAGGGTTGCAGCGTTAAAAAGGCTGAGGATCACTGTGTTAAAGGTCTCAGTGTTAGGGAGGCTGAGGACCACTGTGGTAAAGGGTCTCAGTGTTAGGGAGGCTGAGGACCACTGGATTGAAGGGCTGCAGCATTAAGGAGGTTGAGAACCACTGGTCTGGAAGGTTTGAGGAGAATAACTATTTCTTCTGCTTTACTGATTGAACAAAAATTCCAATGTAGCTAGTAAATTTCTAGATTAATTTCCAGGGAAGGTGGATCCCACTATACACTTCAAAACTAATACATTTAAAACCAAACTGTCCTACCTAGCCCCTCACCTTTCAAATCATCTTTTCTCTGCAATTATCCCCAGTGGCTTTGATAAAAGTCTCCATCACTACCCATAACAATTTTTGCTAGGTTACGATAAT
>NC_022031.1:53260640-53300946 GCF_000317375.1 Microtus ochrogaster
GTAGACCAGGCTGGCCTCGAACTCACAGAGATCCACCTGCCTCTGCCTCCCGAGTGCTGGGATTAAAGGCGTGCGCCACCACCGCCCGGCGATAATATATATTTAAAGCATCCTGGACCGTTCCCTTCCCGAAGGGATAAAATGTTTAGAAAATACTTAGTAACCACTGCCTTAATGAACCACCAAGTCTGTTATTTTGTAATTGTGGAAGTCACAAGTCTGACACGGGTTTCCCTAGAGTAAGATCAAAGTGTCACCAGGGAAACAATACCAAAAATATCAGGGTCCCAATTCCGGGAACTGCCACTCACGTAAAAATTGTCACTTTTCCTGAAGCACAGCAGGGAGGCTATTTCCACCACACCTGGTGTGTAGTGTGTGTATGCACACATGTGTACACACATTTAATTAGTACCAACTACATCTACTTTGTTAAATGCTTTGTGAAACAATAAAACCAATGACTGCTATTGGTAACACAAGTTCTTAATAGAGAAAAAGCAAGCTTTTTTCTCATTGTAAATAATGATGCATTTCACCCTTTTAAGAGCCAAAATGATTTAATAACCAATTATGATGAACAGATATCTATAAACCACTGTGCAAACGTCTTCTCGTTTTTAATTTCTCTGGCTCACAAAAGAATGCGTTTAAATCATTCTATTCAAATCAACCCCATTAAAATGACTTAAAAGTTACTCTTTTAGGAGAGGATTTACAATGCATGTTGAACCAGCAGAAACCACTGCATGCTTTCCTTGACACTAAAATCCAACTGATTATTTTTGTTTTCCAAAATTTGCTCCTATGTGTGAATATGAAAACTAACTACAATTTTTAAATTGGCTCTAGGGATTAGAGATGTAGTCAAACTCTCCTAGCTGGCTTAAGGCCTGAGGGAAATTCTAGTGTCATATAAACCATGCGTGTAACCCCACACTCAAGAGGTGGAAGGAGGCAGCAAGATAAGGTGAAAATTATGTTCAGCTTCATAGTCCACTAATGCCAGCTTGGGCTACATAAGACTGTCTCAAAAACATGCATACATATACATACATACATGCATACATGCATGCATACACACATACAATCTAGTCACCAAGAAACCATGATGAGCTCGGTATGGTGGTACACAGCAGTAATCTCAGCATTTAGACCATAAGGCAGGAAAACGGTGAGTTTGAGTGTTAGGGTTGCAGGCCTAGGCTAGAGTAAGACTATACACACACACACACACACACACACACACACACACACACACAAACACACGGGGCGGGGGGGATACTAATGAAAACTGAACATACCAGGAGTCAGGAGTCACAGGAATAAAATAAACTGTCCTCGCAAATATCATAAACCATTGTTTGGAACTGAAGAATTTCTATTTCCTTCTACTAAACTTATGGCAAGGCACAGGTAACAACAGCAGAGTGCTGAGTGATCCATCTGCCTGTGGCTCCATAACCAACAACTCAACAGTTAAGTCACCAAGTGGCTGACTGTGCATGTACAGAAAACTTCCTGATGTCAGTTGAAGGCCGCAGCACAGCTTGGACTCTGAAGGCACCGTGTCCTCCAGACACAGTTCCACTTCAAAGAGAATCTGAACACTCACTGTCCACAGCTATCATCACTATCTGTGGTACATGGGAGCTAAATATCAAGCTGAGCTTTTTATGAAGAGGCCCCTCAGCCGGGCGGTGGTGGCGCACGCCTTTAATCCCAGCACTTGGGAGGCAGAGGCAGGCGGATCTCTGTGAGTTCGAGGCCAGCCTGGTCTACAAGAGCTAGTTCCAGGACTGGAACCAAAAACCACAGAGAAACCCTGTCTCGAAAAAAAAAAAAAGAGGCCCCTCACATTACCCGCCACGATAGTCCTGGACAGTGACACCGCTCCAATCACTGTGAACTTCTTTACACTTTCTCATACTTCTTCAAAGACTCCCCATGAGCATACTATGCAGAAGCAAAACCCAACAAAATACCTTTTGATTTATTACGTTATTTACAATGTCTTATAAAGAATAGTGGTTATGGGGCTGGAGAGATGGCTCAAAGGTTAAGAGCATGCCTGCTCTTCCAAAGGTCCTGAGTTCAATTCCCAGCAACCACATAGTGGCTCACAACCATCTGTAATGAGGTCTGGTGCCCTCTTCTGGCCTGCAGGCACACACAGACAGAATATTGTATACATAATAAATAAATATTTAAAAAAAAAAAAGAATAGTAGTTATAAGAAGAGCAAAGAAGCCAGGCATGATGGCATCTGCCTTTTACTAGCATTTGAGAGACAAAGGTAGGTGATCTCTCTGAGGACGAAGCCAGCCTGACTTACACAGGGAGTTCCAGGCCAACAAGAATTTCAGCGGGCACTGTATGAAAAGAAGAAATGAAAGAATACTGGTTCAACGTGCATAAACACAAATGAACCATATCTTCAACCAAATTTAGAAACACACACAGTGCACTCTAAAACGAAATGGCATAGTCAACAAACTTTTACAAACAGATTTTCTGGGCTGAGAGACAGCTCAGTTGGTAAAGTACTCAAATGGCATTGTAGGAAGCCCTGAGTTCAACCCAACACTTCAGGAGTGGCGGAGGGGCACACCCGTAAAGCAACACACCAGGTGGCAGAGGGTGACCACAAGTTCAAGGTCATTCTCTACTAGGTGAGGAATTTGAAGCCAGTCTGAGAGGCTTGTCTCGAGAAAACGTAAAAAAGTTAATTTTTATATCTACCAGAAAAACCTGCAAATCTCTATTTATTAAAAAAAGAGAAAGGCCGGGCAATGGTGGCGCACACCTTTAATCCCAGCACTCGGGAGGCAGAGGCAGGCAGATCTCTGTGAGTTTGAAACCAGCCTGGTCTTCAGAGCTAGTTCCAGGACAGGTTCCAAAGCCACAGAGAAACCCTGTCTCGAAAAACCAGAAAAAAAATAAAATAAAAATAAAAAAAAATACTCCATAACCAAACTACTATGTATAAAAATACGTACGAATAAATATGTACAAATACATAGGCTGGGGAACCTATTCTTGGCATTACCTGACAGAGCAGACAGATCTAAGAAGCTGCTATGATTTCCATAATGCTACATATCTAGCCCCTTAAGTCCAAAGGAATCAAAGGCTACTCACTATTTCCTTTGCCACAGCATCGCTGCAGCCACTTGTTTGGGAGTTTACATCACGGAAATAGGATCTCGCAGAGCCTAGGCTGGTCTCATACTGATTATATATGAGAGGGTGACTCTGAACTCTGAATCCTCCTACCTCTACGTCCCAAACACCACAATTACAGGCTCCACTTTTACCGTGTATTTATAAGATATGGATATTCATTGTTCTTCACCGCCTTGACATTCAAGAGTATCCTGACATAAGGTGTGTTTCAGAAGGCATGGTGTACATGTGTACATGTATATGTGCATGTATTTATGGGCATGTATGTGGACGTGTGCATGCACGTGCATGAATAAGATGGCCAAAAGTAAATTTGGACTGTCTTCATCAATCCACCCTATTGAGACAGGGTCTCTCTCTCACTGACCCTGGTGCTCACCAGTTCAGCTAAAATGGCTGGCCAGCAGCCCCCGGGACCCTCCCATCCAGCCCCACCCCTCCCCGTGCTAAATTCCAGGCCTGCTACTACTGCCCCTGGGTTTTCACATGGGTGTTGAGAATCTAAATTTACTTCCTGCTTGTGCAGCCAGCACTTTGCCAAATGAGTTGTCTTTGCAGCCCCTTATTCTTAAGGTGCACAAATTTCTTGTTTATACATCAAAGCCTGAACAATGACTCTAGCAACCCATGAGCAGAGAAAGGCTGACTGAAGGAGAAATTTCTTTAACTTCACTTACTTCAGTAGTTTAAACCCCCCATTTGAATATGCAATTTACAATTACAACATTAATGATCACATTAAAAAAAAAAAAAGCCGGGCGGTGGTGGCGCACGCCTTTAATCCCAGCACTAGGGAGGCAGAGGCAGGCGGATCCCTGTGAGTTCGAGGCCAGCCTGTTCGACAAGAGCTAGTTCCAGGACAGGCACCAAAGCTACAGAGAAACCCTGTCTCGAAAAACTGAAAAAAACAAAACAAAACAAAAAAAAAAAAAACACACATGGAGCTGGGTGGTGGTGGCACGTGCCTTTAATCCCAGCACTTGGAAGGCAAAGGCAGGTGGATCTCTGAATTCAAGGCCAGTCCAGGACAGTCAGGGCTACACAAAGAAACCTTGTCTTGGAAAAACAAAACAAAACAAAACAAAAAAACCAGATAGTCCTAGAGGCTGTGGCATTTTCTCATTAGTGATACTACTGGGGAATCTTCGTTTGCTCCATAAACACATTTTCTGTTGAATATATTACAATTTGCTGCATTTGTCAGTTTTTTATCAAGCTATCTGAGGCAAACTATCTAAGAACAAAAGGTTTATTTCTTGCATACTTGGAAAAGTTATAGCTATGCCACAGCATGCTCTCGGTTTTCAAATCAGCCCTCTTGTTTGTAGCACATGGAAGTGGACGGCAAAGAAGGGGGTCTTGCTGGAGTGCAGAGAGCTGGGCGGGCAGGCTCCCTTTTAGAACTGCCTCTCGGGGGCTAGAGAGATGGCTCAGTGGTTAAGAAAGAGCATTGCCTGCTCTTCCAAAGGCCCTGAGTTCAATTCCCAGCAACCACATGGTGGCTCACAACCATCCGTAATGGAGTCTGGTGCCCTCTTCTGGCCTGCAGGCATACACACAGACAGAAAACTGTATACATAATAAATAAATAAATAAAATATTAAAAAAAAAAAAAAGAACTGCCTCTCGCTAGAGAATTACCCTGGAACTGCCTGAGCACCAGTTATTTTAATGACTCCCCAGGGCCTGAACCCAACTAACCTAAAGACCTTCTGAAGACACCACCACCAGGCACTTCTCCAGTCCCTACCACCTCTCGCACTGCCACACCGGGTACCAATCTTAGAACACACGGTTGTGACTGGTCTCTAGGTGTGAAGCGTGTCTAAACGCTCAACTACTAAACACATTCAGAGTGAAAAGCTGGTGTGGGAAGCTCGGAGCATCCCATTCTCCCAGTTCTTACGAACTCTAGCAAGTAGAGGCACATGGTCCAGTACTGTTCACTCACCAGCCAGGAACCATCAGGTCAGAAAAAGAAACAAGAAACATCTGCTCTGGTTCAAACCACAGTTCCCCAAAGCATGGGGCCCCAGGACGCTGGCTACTTTGAACGCATAGAACATACTGGAGAAGCCTCAGGAACAGGCCCTCTGAGTGCCTACCCTTATTTCTCCTGCTCCATTTCCCTCCACAGTCGGCCACCGAAATTAGTACTCCTCTTCCCTAAAGCAGGTTATAGAAATTATAGTTCCCACCCACGAACGTGAGCCAGAAAATCGGGCATTTTATTTTAACCCTCCCCGCCCCTCTTGTGCTCAGAGCCAGTAATGAAACTCTGACCAATCTTTTCTGAAGGATCCAATCGCTCTCACTCAGGCATACTGACCTGTACCAACTGGAAGGCACAGAGACATCAGGAAGAATGTTTGCAGACAAGTTTGCTTGGCTTTTCCCCTCCATCACCGCACCTGGCCACACCTCTTGTCTAATTACACTTCTATAGGGTTAGCCATTCTTCAAACCCTCTGAATCCGCACGCCTCTTATGTCACGTAATCAACTACGCAAATCTATACATGCACTATGCTTTTCTCCTGGATTGAGATAGGGTCTCGCTAACACATTGCTGTTTCCTGGACCTTGGTCTGAAGACCAGATTGGCCATGAACTCAAGAGGTCACCCTCCTCTGCCTCCCAAGTGCTGGGATTAAAGGCTGTGCTACCACCACCCTGCTCTATTTTAAACTTGTTCCTCCCACCCCAGTAAAAAAAAAGTTCATCTACTGGGTTTGGATGTTGTTTTAGTGGAGAGAGTAGTCCTAGGGATTGAACCCAGAGCCTGATGCAGCATCCAATCTGTGCTGGTATCCAGACGACTGGAGCTTCCAGATATAACAAAATGAAAATGGAACACACATGATCTTGCTCCATCTCTTCTATCTGCATACACACAGAAGAAACTGTGAAGTGGGCGTAATTCAAATTCCAAAACATTGATGTCTTACAAACTTAGATACGATGGAAGAAACCAAATATGTAAATAAACTGACTTTCATATAAGCGCTTTACCATTTCCTAATCATTTAAATAAAGATTTCACATGATCTATATACTTAGAACAAGAAAATCAGGTTGTTTGATACATAAAACTCAATGTTGCAATGTGTGTCTATGTGCCAGAAAAAGAAAGAGAAACAGAACAAACAGAATCAAAGATGCGGCAGCTAAAATGAAATACTTCTTACATGTTGAAGCAGAGGAGTTTTTCCATCACTGGTCAATCCTAAACTCACGCTGACATAACACAGGACTTGGCTACGCTCCAAGAACGTCACACACCAATTACAGTGGCTAGAGCATTGGGAGGAAACAACATCACATCACCCTGAAGCGTGAACAGGCGGAATCCACTACCACACAGACCAGGAAGAGGGTCAGAGCTTGTCTTTACACAGGGCTTACTTTTAAAAATGAAGATGAAAACAGGAAAAAGATCCCAAGAAATGAACAATGCATGAGAAAATAAGTTTACATTCTTTTGTGGGCCAATGCTAAAGTCTATAACTATATAAATTCATGTTTTTTAAGAAGCACTGGGGCCACTTAATAGAGACGACACAGAGGAATGATGCCTGGAGCATCAATCCCAGCCCCTCCACATACTAGCCGCGCCTAACATACATCACAAGGACCAATTGAGAAGAAAGCATTCGATGGTGGTAACACACACACACACACACACATACACACACACACACACACACAATGTGTTTTGGGTTTTTACTAGTCACCTGACAACACAATCAGGGTTTTCTAGGACAATGAATATCAGTAAGCCGGATGAAAAGGAAACCCTGGATTAGAGGTATCTTACTGTGTACAGGGCTAAGAACAAGGGGGAAAAGCAGGGTGACAGAAAATACCATTGAGAGTAAAAGTGGAAAAGCTGGGGTGAGCTTTTGATTTGGTGCCTATGTGATTAAGAAAATATTAAGGTTGTTAAAATAAAGAAGTGAGAGGTACTGCGACTCAAAACAGAATGGCAGCCAGTAAGAACTGATCAGAGAGAAAAGCGGCAGCAAATCTCAAGGCTAAAGAAAATGAGCTGGTGACACAAGACCAAAACAGAGGGGAGAGGGGCCAGGCACAGCTAGAAAAGTAAGAACCAAAACCATGAAGACCCAATCCAGGCAGGAGCATTGGGGTTGCTGGCTTAGAGCAGGTAGAAACCACAGTCCTTCACAGGGGACAGCTCTTCAAATGCAGTATAACTTCCAATTATGAACTGAACACACATGAGATTGCTGTACAAAGTATGCAAAACTTGCGAGGTGCTGAAAGCTACTAATTATTCTAATTCAATTCCCAAGAGGATACAACTAATAAAGAATACTAATAATTAGATATTTTTCCAGTATCTCAAAACTAAGAGAGCTGTGAGTTGATCTGACTTCAGGGAATCTCTTTATCCTCCCTTTGTTTACTGACAGTCAATTCTCAATTTCATGCCCGCTCCTCGCACTTTGCCTTCTCCCTGTAATCCCGGTTCTGGAAAAACAACTCCGGATGGAATCTGAAATGGCTTTTCTTAAATCCGTAATTGGGATTTTAGGGCTCTCACATTTTTGGTATGTAGTCCGTTTTGTGTTCTTTACCCTGGCCAAAACAAGACAAAACCGAAGTCAAACAAACAAAACACAGGAAACAAATGAAAAAGAGAGAGGGCTAATGATAATTTAAATTGGTGATATAATCTAATCCCTTGTGCTTTTTGTTTAAAAAGAAGAAAAAGAAAGGGGTGGGGGGAAACCCACAAGATCCAAAACAGAGTTGTTTGTTTCTGACTACTCACAGGAAGGAATGTGTTCAGGTTAAACTTGAGAGTAAGCTTTCCCACCAGCCACAGGACTGCCCTGTCTGGAGTACCAGGAATCTTGGGAGGGCCTCAGGCAACTATTAAGCTCCAACTTCAGCCATTACTCTCAATTTTTGAAAACACACTCAGTACATTCCCGGTCCTCCCTGCTTCAATAACTAAAAGTGAAAAGATTTTATGTGCTATTAAAAATATTTTCCTAGGCTGAAATATTCCACTCATAACTTGTCATCCTTCACGGGGAAGAACAGCTCAAATCTTTTTACTATACATGGATTTTGCATCAAATATATAGCAATTATACTTTATTTACATCTTACTATTGGTTATATTTCCTTAAAGCTACAGTAGTTGCACCTGCTGTAAATAAAAAGATTAATATAAGGCCGGGCAGTGGTGGCGCACGCCTTTAATCCCAGCACTCGGGAGGCAGAGGCAGGCAGATCTCTGTGAGTTCGAGACCAACCTGGTCTACAAGAGCTAGTGCCAGGACAGGCTCCAAAACCACAGAGAAACCCTGTCTCGAAAAACCCAAAAAAAAAAAAAAAAAAAAAAAAAGATTAATATACCATGAGGCAGTTATAGATTTTTAACGCCCATGAAAGAAGCAAAATTTAATCTTAATTTCTACTTTGTATTCTTTCCAAATTACAGAGGTTCAGCTATTTTAATATGAAACCACCAGAAACCTCATCTACAACAACACCATGAGAGTTTCCTACACCTCTCCAGAAAGTTCTGATAAGGTGTTCCATTCAGGAGAACAAGGCAGAGCCAAAAAAATGCAGTTCTAGTACTCAGCACACCCACAAAATCAAAGCAGCCCCAGAAAGGCCAGAGGCAGGCGCTCCGGGCCTCCTCTGACTGACCACAGAATCAGGAAGACACTACTTAAACCTTTATGAAAAACAGCACCAGCATATTGTTGCCAGAAATAACTAAGACACCAGAGAACCACCTCTTCATGTCTTTTAAGCCCAGTTTCTAAATAGAACGCTCACAACTAAGTTTACCATCGAAGGAAAGGCACGTTTAGAACAAGATGGTTGCCTGTGATTACTTTAGGAGTGTTTTCCTTGGAAGCTATCAAGATTAGCATAAGTACTCCATTTCTAATAAAGTTAGTTGCAGCATGAACCTGCTCCCTTACAGTGTTATTACTAGCAAGTCGTGCAGTACCGATATTCTTCCACTTTCAAACGTCTCCCTAGGGGTCACCTAGCAAAACATTTCATCCGCGATTTCTTATTTCAGTACAGACTTCTAGGCACTGATTTTGTACCATACTTCATCATAAAGCAACCTCAAGTTTAAAGAATTAAAAGCTGCCATATGGTATGAAAACTTTAAAACATGCAATAAAGAAAAAGTAAGCTTTATGTAATCTTTCGGCAGTCACTCCCTCCTGTAAACACTGACGGAGCTCTATGTAAACATAATCGACCTGCTTCATATGAAAGTATCACATGTGGCCTTAGATATTGTGAAAGTCTCAGCTACTTAGTTTCAAAACACTGGCTTGTAAGCTTGCGGGCCGGGCACGGCAAATTCGTGTTTGATCCGGGCACTTAGGAGGTGAAGGCAGGAGAAGCCCTAAGTTCAAGGTCAGCTTCCCCTACACAAGGGGTTCTAGAGCACCCTGAGCTACAAGACAAAGTCTCAAATCACAAATTACACAATCACTTTTTAAGGGACTTGCTATTGAAGGTGTGAAGCCCATTTTAAATAGTGAAAGTATGAAAAAAAAGGTGGAGGGATCGATGTTCTACATACGAATGCAATTTTTGTCCATAAATACACTCCTGACATGCACCGGCAAAATCCTGAATGGCTGACTGCATACACTTGGAACTGGGTTACCCTGAGCAGAAGGAGAGTAAACACTGGGGCTGGGGAGCAGAAGCCTGAAAGAGGGCAGGAGTCGTGGGTCTTCATTGTTTTCTTTTTTCTTACAGAGCACTCAATACTTCGGTAATGAAAAAACTCCATTGCTAAGAGGATTCCTCCTACTCCTCCTCCGAGCCCAAATTCTTCAGAATTGTAAAGGCACAGCTGTGGTTTCACGATTTTCAAAAGACAAGCATAAACGAAATAAGCTGAAAAACACCTTGCCTCTGCAAGACAGCTAGCTCGCTGTGCTTCTACCTTTTTCTCCCCTCCGGGGTCTAAAATGCCAAAGCAGCAGACGCGCAGGGCACTTACCGTGGACGCAGGAGACGCTCAGACAGCAGCAGCGCCCGCTCCGGCCGCGGAGCCCTGTCCCGGCGTCACGACCTGCGTAGGCGGGAACCCTCCAGGCCAAAGCAGCAGCAGGCCGGCGGCGGGCGGAGCGCCGCAGACAGAGCCGACAGGGCCGGGCACGGCGTCCGCCAGCGCCCGCGCGGAGGGCGGGGCCCGACCCCGCGACCCGCGGACCCGGGCAGCCGGACTGTCCCGGCCTCCCTGACCGCCGGGGAGCTGCGCATGCGCGGGGCGCTCCCCACCTCCCACAGACGCCAGTGTCAACACGGCCGGGAACGCCCCCCAACGCTCAGCCCGGGTGGACTCCGCCCCCTCGGTGACCGCCCCGCCCCTTGACCAAACAACGCGAGACTTGCCGAGGCGGCCGGCCGCACACGCAAATCCCGCGAGAGCTCTCGCTTTGGGCTTTGCCAGGGTTTGTTTTGCTGCGTCGGTCCGGTGCGGTCCGGTGTGTCTGATGCACGGGCTGCGTGTACCAGGGCCTCTCACCCCTGTCCTCTCAGTGTCTCTGTGGCGGATGGCAGGGCCCATGCCTACTCACCGGTCCCCTCGGCAGACGCTGGTGTCGCCTCTACGGGAAGGAGCAGAAGCAGGGGAACCCCGCCGCCGATGGGCCTCCGCGTAAACACATCTCTTCCAACTATGAGACTTAGTGGTTTTGTGGGTTTTTTTTTTTTAATTCTTTTCGTTTCCAGCGCATAAAAGACATGGTCTCCCAAATGCTGTAATTTTTTCCATCATGTGTTTCCCTCCAAACCATTGCGATGATTCAAAACCTTTATGGGTTTCCTAAAGAAAATTAGAACACTGTTGGATGCCGGGTGTCATGGCATCTGCTTGTAACCCTAGCCCTTGGAATGGTCAAGGCCTGTCTGGCTGCATACATACATCAGGTCCCTACCCAAAAACAAAATTGTCTTGACGCCTCGGTTACAAGTGTGCAGTGTTTAAAAAGTGTACAGTGTTTAGGAAGAACAAAAGTCAGCATGCGATCACGAAATGATCACTTGGAAACAGTGAAGTTGCTGCTGCGGTGACCTGACTTTGAACTTAATAGCGTCTCTGTATTTTCTTTTAAATCACAACGGTCTGCTCAGTGGGCTTTTAGCTCGGAACTGGAAAGCATTCTCCTCTGTTCCTTAGTCCAAGACTGTGGGTTAGATTCCTTAGTCCCAACTTCGGATCTCTTGCCTGGAATGAAAGCACTCCTCATCGTGATGGGATCACAGTCTTTCAGGATTAGTTTTCCTATACTCCAGACAGAAAATTACACCAAGTAGGTGTAAGGGCTCATACCCTGTAATCCCAGCACCTCTGCAGATGAAAGCACATCAGGAGTCCAAAGTCATCCTCACTTAAGGCCAGCCTGGGCAATATGAGACTGTCTCAAAATTAATTAATTAATTAATTTAAAAAATCGTACCATAAACAAATTAAATTCATATGATAATACAAATACTAAGAGGTTCCTTTAACAGAGTCTCCAGGTTGGCCTCAAACTTGAAATCCACATGCCAAGCCTCTGCCTTGGGAGAAATTACAGATGTGTTCCATGCCACCTGTTCTAAAATAACAAGCTAGAAAACTTTCTTATTTTTCTACCTTCCCTCTCAGTCCCTGTGGGAATTGTTTTTTAAGTAGGCTTTTTTTTTCTACTGAATTACAGATGGACAACTTTTTTTCTTTTTCTTCTCTCCACTTTCCAAGTGCTGAGATTATAGGTGTGTACCAGTGGTCATGTTTATCAAGAGGAATAATAAGTACTCTGTTTCTAAACAGGACCAGGGGCTGCTCTGCTCTGTTGAGTTGCCATCGTCACACAATAACTTTGTCTACATATGATATGTTTATCTTTTATTACGTTTGTGTGTATGTTCCCACAGATTTGTAATCTAGGAAGGCTGAGTGCTGTGGGTGCCAGGCTGTTTCCAAATCTGTTATATTGGTCAACTTTTAAATTCTTTCATCATCTAGATTTATTTGAAGATTTTAGAATTTACATAGCCTACAGGCAGTTTGTCCTTGGCATCCTTGATCTATCTTTGGAGAAAGCCTGGTCTTGGGAATAGTAGTAACACTTGCTGTAATGACTTCATTTTTCATACCAGGTGGCTTCACCTTTATTATTCAGCAGGAAATACTACAAGATGCTATATAGCATGGCACTCTAATCATAAAACCATATAGTCAGAAGCCTTCTACTATCGCAAATGTTTACCCTGGTATGTGTCGGGGACCAGCCTAGACAAAAATATCTCTTGCGTGGAGTTTTAAAAAAATATTAGTAAAGAATACAAAGATGCGAATGAAAATAATAAAATGAAGAAACATAGAACACAGTACTGGGAGGGAATTCCAGTGAGTACTGAAATTCTCCCACATTTAATTTCCAATTGCTTAAAATACCCCTGACCCAAAAGGTAGGAGTAAGACAAAAGACAGCATAACAGGACACGAGGAAATAGACATACCAATTGAAGGTTACTGGCTACGTTCACAGTTAAACCTTCTGTGGCTAGAACAAAGTAAGTCATGCTCACCACCAAGACCAAAACAGTCTATAGGCAAGCCACTCCCTGGGCGGAATTCACTGTTATCTCCTCTAGGGAAACCGGAACTTGGTTGGGTCCTTAGACTTTTGTTTGGGTTCTACTTCTCTTTTCCTGAAATACAAGGTCTAGTTATTAGCCACACCTGTTGACAATAACCTTGAGAGAGCAGAACTCTCCAACCGTCCTTTGAGGTAGAAGCATACTAACCTTGAAGGAACTAGAGGTAAGTTCCTACTGTCTGACCTTTGGTCAAAGTGGAAATAGGCTGACATTTTCGGGCCTCCACCTGTGTGGTAGTGAAGACTTCTAATGCCAGCACTAACACAGTGAATGTAGCGTGATCAGTGTGGAAGCAGTGGCAGGTGGATCTCTGGGAGTTCAAGAACAGCCTTGTCTAGATATCAAGTTCCAGGACAGCTGGGGCTGCAGAGAGAGATTCCGTCTCAAAAGGAAAAAGAAAAATAGTGCAAGGCCAGGAGGTGAAGAGATAACTTAGTGGTTTAGAGTACTGGCTGCTCTTCCACATGACCTCTGTTCAGTTCCCAGCTCACAACTATAACTCCAGTTCTGAAAGACCCCCGGTGTGGGGGGAGACTCACTCAAGTCTCGGGATAACACAACCCCCTCAGTAACTCATGAGAGACCGTCCTTGCTGCAATTACATGAGGTTTATTGACAAGACAGGAGCCAGTGCACTGGGGCCGAGACTCATAACCCATGCAGGGAAGGAGTTGGAGCCCGAGTGACCAGGAGAAGGGGTTTTTAAAGGAAGAAACCACAGCCCAGGGAGGGTGTCACAGAAAATTCCGAAAATACCAGTGATGATCACAAGAGGGCAACTTCCTGCCTCTCAAGATCACTCTCTTTTTTTTTTATTCTTTTTTTTTTAATATTTATTTATTATGTATACAATATTCTGTCTGTATGTATGTCTGCAGGCCACAAGAGGGCACCAGACCTCATTCCAGATGGTTGTGAGCCACCATGTGGTTGCCGGGAATTGAACTCAGGACCTTTGGAAGAGCAGGCAATGCTCTTAACCACTGAGCCTTCTCTCCAGCCCCCTCAAGATCACTCTCAAGATCATAATCAACTAGTTCCTTAAACACAGTATCCCAAAAATACCAATGATAATCACAAGGGGGGAAACTCAAGATTACAATCTAACTTTATCTTCAGCTAGTTCCTGAAACACAGTTACTGAATCGGCTAATCCTAGATTTCTGATTCTTCTCTTCCTGCTTAGATTTTTGGCTATTTTTTTCTTGCTGGGGGGGGGGAGACCTGGATTTATCCAGGTCTTTCAGTTCCAGGGGATCTGACCTCTACAGACATGGAAGGTATACAGTATACAGATATATATTCAGGCAAACACTCAAAAACACATTACAATAAAATCTCAAAAAAATTTCTTTTGAAATAACACAAAGCCATCTCTGGCTACATAGTGAATTCAAAGCCAGCATGAGGTCCTTGAGACTCAGCCTAAAGCACTCCACCCCATCCTCCCAGAAAAAGAAAAAGGAAATGTTCTGTCATTTAACTGATAAGGTATTCAGCAAAATGTATTATATTCCAAGTACAAACTATTCTCGTCCTCCTGGGGGCTCATATTTGATACAGGCATGACCTTGACATTGTCATGTATTGTCTCCAGCCTCAAAGTTGGAGGCTTCCTTCTGTTGCCAAGTTTATTCCAGCACCATTGTTAACACAGTAGCCCTAGGTAATGGTTTATGGAGCCAAATCTATCCTGGAGCCTGAAAAAGTTTGCTCATATTTATCATTTCACAGTCAATGTCTGGGAAAGCTGTGAACTAGAATCCTACTAAGTCTGGAATGGCTTTGTCCTGTTGTTTTGTTTCCTTGCTCTGATTTGGTCTTTCCCTCTCAACCCCAACTCCAGACCAGTGACAAACACACATTCCCTCTAAAGAACTTCCTATGCTCTGTTTTATTTGTCAGTGTTTGATAAATACAATCGTTTTCTTACTGATTTTCAAGGGCATAAGTATAGTTTGTTGGGAAGATGATAATTGTCTTAGTCTAGTAGGGCTACTACAATAAAGTACCAGAAACTATACCCGATGAATACGAAACTTACTTCTCATCATGCTAAAGCTGGGAGTTCAAGATTGTAACTGTTATTCTTTTTAAAAATGCTCCAAGATCCCCGCGGCAGTAGGCAGCAGAAATGCTGTAGGTCCTAAATGGTGGTAGTGGGCCATGTGGTGGCAGACAGCGGGCCCCAGGCAGAGATGGCTGCTGGTCCCAGAGCAGTGGTGGCAGGCCATGTGGCAGCAGGCAGTGGGCCCCAGGCAGAGTAGGCTGCTGGTCTCTGAGCAATGGCTGGTTCCAGGCAGGGAGACACATGGCGGGCCGGCAGAAGACAGAAACATGGATAGACATAACATGCAGGGTGAGGTTGAATGTTTATTCAGGGGGTTATGGAGCAGGAAGGGTGAAGGTGGGGACAGAGAGAGAGGAAGAGAGAGAGAGAGAGAGAGAGAGAGAGAGAGAGAGAGAGAGAGAGAGAGAGAGAGAGAGAGAGAGAGAGAGAGAGAGAAGGAGGAGGAGGAGGAGGAGGAGGAGGAGGAGAAAGAGACAGAGACAGAGACAGAGACAGAGACAGAGAAGGGGGAAGCAGAGAAGTGGGGAGAGAGGCAGAAGCGAAGCTGCCTCAGGCCAGAAGCTGAAGATCAGCCTGCCTCAGCGGATGGGGAGGGGAATGGGTGTGGCTTGTCTCTTAAAGGGACCAAAACCATAACAGTAACATGATTAGATGAAGAGTCTGGGGAGGGCTCATCTCCTGGTTCGTCCATGACAGTTACAGGAGCAGAGCAGTTCTTGCTCGATGGAGCTCCCTATGGATCCACCTTCACAGACCCTAAAATGAAGGTCCATGTGGGACAATGGTCTGTACTCTGTCACTTGTACCCTGTGACAATAGCCGAGCAGGAAGTATAGGAGGGATGACCAGGCAGGAAATAGAGGCAGGGCAAGGAGAACAGGAGAATTTTGGGAAGCAGAAAGATTCAGTCCGCAGTCATCACCCAGACACAGAGGAAGCCAGACACAGCAAGCAAGATGTGACTGCCTTGCCGAAAAAGGTACCAATCCATGTGGCTAATACAGACAAGAATTATAGGCTAATATAAGTTATAAGAGTTAATAAGATGCCTGAGCTACAGAACTCTAAAAGACACCCTTAAATTGCCTCGGAGACCGTGTGGACTGGGTGACCCTCCTCCCCTTTGCCCTGTTTAGAGTTAGAAACTCTCCTTACCAATAGGGCTGAACCTTTCAGATGATGTTTGGTACCGCACCCCCTATTGTTCCCAGCCTACAGACAGAACTCTTGGCAGAGTTAGAAGACCGGGACCTCCTTGACTCTAGACAGAATCCAATGGGTTCATAAACATGCCTGGCCAAAGCTTAGGGACCTTTATGAGTCTGGTTCCGCCTGCGCACCTAAGCCCCATAAGTTTCCACCAGGGGACTGGCTCTGTTAAGAGACATTGCAAGGGAACACAAGAACCCAGGTGGAAGGGACCCTTTGTCATTCTGCTGACTGCACCTTCTGCCATCAAGGTCCACGGCATAAACTCCTGAATCCTCTATACCCATGCCAGACCACCGACTCCTTCGCCCTCAAAGAAGACTACAGAGGAAAAGGATGGAAAGCCAACAAGGACCCCAACAATCCATTCAAGCTCAGGGTGTGACGTGATCATGCTGACTGTTACTTTGCTGCCTCTGCCAGTCAGTGCGAATGTCTCATCAAACCCTCACAATCCAGTGAGCCACACATGGGAGGTCTACAACTTGGCCCCCCAAGAGATTTTGAGCTCAAATTTCAAGGTAGCCCCCCTTTGGACTTGGTTCCCAGACTAAACTCTGATTTATCTAGGCACGTTCTTATAATTGAGCATATCGGACAAAGTCCTTCAACAATACCACTTTTATGACTGTCCTGGTCACGTCCAAACAGCAAAAACAATGTCGAGGGGTGAGGCTGGCATTTTTTATTGTGGATCATGGGACTGTGTGTCTATGGGGCAAATTTGGTGGACAGCCCCAAAGATTGATGATCTGGTCTCCATAGAAGAGTTGCCCCACCCCAGTGTATCAAAGGACTCTGTAGGACACTGAGGCATATCTGGGTAGGGATAGGAGCTCAGATTTTTGCCAAAACATGGGTAGAGGGTCACTGTAACCCCATAAAGATTTCCTTTACCAAACAAGGAAGAGCAGATGGACTATGGCAGGAGGGTTTCCTTGGGACATAAGGCTGCATATCAAAACTCAAATGGCTCCTACTGACAGGGTGGGCTCCTTGGTATCCGGGTGCTAGTACATGTCCCAAAGCCCTCAGTGGTGGGACCCAGTGTAATGCTGGCTCCACCGAAACCAATGCCACTTCCACCTACACTGGTGGCAAAATTAATCCCTGTCACCCTGCTGAAGTCAGGGATCAGCAATCTTTCTGGCAGCAACCCCCCCCCCCCCGAGAGTGCCCCCAGGAAGTTTGGGCCCTTCTCATGCTACTAGATCAATCCTTCTCTGTCTTGAATGTTTCCAAGCCTAACATGTCTCAAGCTTGTTGGCTATGCTTTGACATGGTCCCTCCATCTTACAAGGGAATTGCAGTTATGGGATCCTATTCTAACACTCCTAAACCCAGTGACTGTCATTGGCGGTCTAATGCCCAATTAACTCTTCAACAAGTCACGGGGAAGGAGCTCTGCTTGGGTATCGTACCCTCAGAACAACAGGCGCTTTGCCACCAAACCTTAAAGATACCTACTTTTCAGGACTATTTAGTTCCCAATAATAACATGTGGTGGTTTCATGATATGCCTGCTGTGTTTACACACACGGTGCTCATCCCCTGTTGACACCTAGATGCTCTTGATAGAACCTTGTGCTAGTCAGACTAGTCCCCAGACTAATATACCATACAAACTGAATTTTTCACCAGGCTAGGACAACCAGAATCACCAAGAGGGAGACCATTCCTGCACTCGCTCTGAGTGTCCCATTGACGGGACTCAGGACTGGAAAGACAGCTTTAGCCACTCAACAGCAGTATTACTCCAACCTACAAGCAGCCATAGACTTAGAGAGGGTGGAAAATGCAGTTTCCCGTTTACAAGACTCCCTGACTTAGCTAACTGACATGGTCCTGCACGATAGGTGTGACTTTCCTCTCATCTCTCTCCAACAGGGAGAGCTTTGCGTGGCTCTAGGTGAAGAATGTTGCTTTTATGCAGATCATTCCGGGCAGGGCACCCTGACTTCTCTTAGGACTGGACATGGAGTGGGAGTGGGGGGGAAGGAGGAGGGAAATGGGAGGAGGTGGAAATTTTTAATAAATAAATAAATAGATAAATAATAAAATGTGCTGATGTATGAATTTAATGAGTCTCTCTCCTTTCATATACTCATGGTGACCCATGTAGTTTGAGGTAAAATGCATGCTATTGTTGTCCTTTGCCAGTTGATAGCTGCTATCGAAAAGAAACATCTCAACATAATGCCAAGCCCTGACAAAATTCAAATGTAAATTTTCAAAATAGGATCCAGACTCAGAACGTCAAAGCTGAGTGTGGTGTGCTCTCCTGTAATCCCAGCACTGCTGGAGGCTGGAGCAGAAGGGTCAAAAGTTCAAGACCAGCCTGAGACATGTGGCCACATAGTGCCTTAATTAATTAAATGTATATACACACACACATACATATATAATACTCACATTTTATTTGGTTTATTTGAAAGTACACATTTACTTTAAAAATATCCTTTCTATTCGAACAAAATGAAATAATCTTTGAACAAGTCTGAAGAAGTGAATGTATTTATTATTCATTTTTGTGGTCATATATGTATGATGTGCATATGTGTGGGGGCACGTGTGTTCACGTGCATCTGGAGGCCAGAGGTTCCTTTATCAAGTGTCCTCTACTTTATTTAGTGTGGCAGGGTCTCTTGTTGAGCCAGGAGCTCGTCAAGTAGGCCAATGTGGTAGTTTGAATAAAAACGGCCCCCATAGGCTCTTAGGGAGGGGTACATCACCATGCCTGAATGTTTTAGGTCTTGATGTCAATGTGTAGCCAGGCCATGAACAATTGATCTCTTTGCCCCAGCCTCCCCAGCATAGGGATTGCGGTTGTGAGTCACATGTTCGGTAGAATAATATATTTTTTAAAAATAGCCTGGGATTATAGCTTAGAACACACATGTGCATGGGCCCAGGGCCCCACCTCCCATGTGAAACAAAAAAGAAATAGAAACTTACCCGAGCCAAGGTGAAATCATAGTCCTGCAGTGTAGGAATGTTGAAGTTGTCATTCAAACAACTCTGTTACACGGCAGAGGCCTTCCGGTAGATAAGTAAATGGAAGCGGAGGGGCTTATCAGAGCCACAGACTGTCTTGACAGGTTCCTCGTGTTTGTAAAGCAGGCCTCCTCCAAATGGGAGGAAAGTGGACTGACCGATTTACTGCAGGCTACCTGGTACCACTGAAGGGTAGTGGACACCTGTGTGAAAAGATTTCCTTTCCTGTCCCAGATTCCCCCATGTAATCTTCTGTCCTGTTAAGAGACAAGCCCCGACCACTCCCCTCCATCCCCAGGAAGGCAGATATTCCTTCTGCTTCTGGCCTGAACTTTCTTCCTTTTCTTTTCTGTCCCAAAGAGTTAGCGGCTACCCTGGCTCCTCTCCTCTGCTCCCCCCACTTCTTCCCCCATCTCCCCTTCTCCTCTTCTCCCTGTTTTCCTTTTCCCTCTATAACCCACTAAATAAATATCTACTTTTTCTACATGGCGTACCTACACTTCTTGGTCTCTCACCGATCTTGCAGCTCCGTGGTCTCGGGACCTACTGCCTGCTGCCTGCCTCTGCTCAGGAACCTGAGGCGTGGTCTCATGGCCTGCTGCCCACTGCCGCCACTCAGAAACCTGCAGTGTTTCTGCCGCTGCACCCTTAAGGGATCCGCAGCATTTTACTTAAACCATAGCACTCAGTCCCTTTACGACTTACAAAAGTCATCTAGATTTTCTGGGACTCTTCCCCACTTCCCTGCCTGTAAATGAAGTTTCATTTAATTCTTACTTTCTGTTTTGATAAATTTTAGAAGGAAGATTTCTCCTTTTCCTTTTTGTAATAGAAGGTCTAGTCCTACAAACCAGTCTCACTGGGAGAATGCAGTATTGATGCCCTGAAAATGGCCGTGATTTCCAGAGTTCGTGTGTAACTTTCCAACTGAGTTTAATCCCCAGAAATGAATTAAACACGTTTTCTCCTTCTTTCTCTCTCCAATCCTGCTCTAATTCAGTCTTAAAATATTATCTCATGTCATAGGTAGGAATAACTAAATTACTTGTTGTAGGGTCATTTGGTATACTGACTTTATTAGCAAATTAATTGTGTTCAATGACATTGTACAAGTTATTAAAATTTCATTGCTAGTAATTTTTAAGAAGAGTTTAATTAATAAGCCTTTATTATTGAACATTATGATGCCCATATTTAAGCTGTAATTTCTCCTTACTCAAATTACTTTTCAGTGCCTATCAATGCCATCTTAAACCATAAGAAAGTTCATATTAATAATACAAACAAGATGGTAGATCTAGGAAAGTTTTGTATGGATTCCTTTGTAGAGTCAGTGTAGTCTGAGATCACTCTGGCCACTATGGTGGATTATTACCACATGCTCCCATTTTATTGTCTAGGGGTGCACTCATGTAATTGCAGCTTTTAAGGCAGAGTCTGGGCTTCAGCAGCCTCTAGACTCAAACACCTGCCACTAATATCCCAAGTTAGGAGGTTAGGTTTGGAAAAAAAAAAAGAGAGTTTATTCAGTAGGTCCACACTTGATAAGAGAAGCAATACAGGGAATCCCATGATCCTGAATTCATCTGTGGGGCACTGATAAGAGCTTTAGGTTTATATAGAGTAGGAGCTGGGTAGGACAAGCTGGCCATGAAGGTGTAAGCCTGCAAACCCAGCACTCAAGAGACAGAGGCAGGAGTTGTACAGAGGAGTTACAACTGGGAGGCTAGAGGTTCCGGTAACTAAGGAGTTCTGGAAGATAGTGGTGAGCTTTTCATTGCCTTCATTCTGGTCCTGCAAGGCAATGCTGAAAAGATTTGTTGTTGCTCTCATAGTTGATATCCAAGCTGGTTCTCCTGAGGTTGTTCTTTCTGCTGTGGGGTGGGGCTTCCCAATTATGAGTAATTGTCTCTACTTGGGTGTAGTCTGCCCTGCAGGTTTATCCACCTCTTAGGGTTAGTCTGAGTCCCGGGTCACAAAGATTTATTCACCAGTCTTGTTTATCCTAGTGTGAACTAAAGTGTGGGTGGGGCGGCAGCCACACCTACATTAACTATTCTCCGGGACTGACTGATTAGAACCTCCCAATTGGGGAAAGTTCCAGATTATTCTAGACTCTCTTCATCCTTTATGATCATTTGCTGCCTATCTTCAATGTTTAAAGTCAACAACCTCATGATGTCTGACCTAACACCCTATAACTAACTACTGATATTGGCTGACACCTGGCTTCTGTGGGCATTTCCGGTTAGTGTGGTCCAAAATGAGGAACTGGAGAGTGGTCAGTGACAAACAAAGCAGAGAATCCAAAAAGAGACACTTTCAAGGACATTACTTCAGTGGCTGTGATTATCTCATGTGGCCTGTTCCTAATCCATATTCAGGCTTTATTACTGGAAGAGCTTAAAAGCTTATTCGTGCCTTTAAAGAATCTAGTATACTTTTGTTGTTGATTCTGCATTTTTACCAGTTGGTCTACTTTTTGGCTATACTTCTCTGCTGGGTGTTTAAGGTCAGGTATGTTGCCCTGCAAAATGACCTTTATTTATTTATTTTTCATTGTTAGATCAGCCAAGTCTCCTCAGGAACTACTTTTGGGGACAGAGGAGGAACCCCTGGCTCCTGTAGTTTTCCTCTGCCAGTTGTACCATCTGCTAGGATGGCTCATGGTCTTGCTGACCCTGTGGCTCTCTGGAAGAGGATAAATATATGTATATGCATATGATGCATATGAAGATATATGCTATATTATATCATATATGATATGTAAAATACATATACGTGATGACCCCCCACTAAGTTTTTTCTCCTATTTTCAGAATGTACACTGGACCTCCATTGCCTCTCTGATCAAGAGGACAGAAGACTCACCTGAACTGCTAAACCATTTTTGATATTTGAGAGACCTTTTGAAGCCCGGGTGGACCAGGGGCTGGTTGAGAATGAAGATGACCTTGAGTTTCTGATACTCCTGCTTCTACCTCTGGAGTGACTAGGGTCATAAGACTACCACTCCTGGTTAGGTGCTGGAGACCAAACTAGGCCCTCTGCTATACTAGGTCAGCATTCTACCAAGTAAGCTACATCCTAAGAATCTGCAAGAGTGCTTTGAAGGGTGTCAAATCACTCCCTGGGCCTTGGTGACCTGGGAGCAGTTCAAACTTGCTTATTCTCTTTTTAATATATATATTAATAATAATATAATATATATTAATAATAATATATTTAATATATATATAGTGTGTGTTATTTTAACTTTATTTTCTGTATATATGTTTTGCTTACATGTATGTGTACCACATGAATGCAGGTCTGAAGATGGCGTCAAACTAAAAGATAGTTGTTAGCTGAGATATCAGTACTGGGAATTGGGTCTGGGCCCTCTGGAAGGACAGCCAGAGCGCTTAACCACTTAACCATCTTTCTAACCCCACAACCCCGACTCCTTGCTGCTACCATTTAGAGACAAGGGTCCCACTCTATGGCCACGATAAGCCTGAAATTTAAAGATCTACCTGCCTTTATCTTCTTATTTTTGGAACTAAAGGAATTCACCCTGTGACTCCCACATACACATTTTATAATTTTAGCACATGGCTTTATTGCCAAGCTTTCACAAAAAAGTCTAACTTTGATTAGTTGATGTAACAATACAAGCAAAGAAAGGTAAACATCTATGAGTTATGAATAAGAATTTATATTTTCAGAAAAATTTTGTATTATGACAGGTTGCCTTACTACTCAAAAGAACTACTGTGAATATGTCTTTTTATCTGGGCAATACTGAGCAATGTCATCTATATGACTTTTAAATTTTCCTAGCTATTACATATTTTCCCAGCAAATGCAATGCAGTAGTTTATTTACTTATTTATGGAATACTTCAGCAGCCTTTTAACATCTACTTTGAAGCCTCTGGTTTCTTTTTAATGGAAAATGGACAGGTCTGCATTTAAAATAGTCAATAGCTTTCAGAACAAGAATCACTCTAAACCACTTGTTTCAAAATGCCCTCATTATAGCTGGCACCAACACTATTAAAATCAACATATGTCAAAAGACATGCTAAATTAAATTATCTATAAAGCAAAATGATAGCACAGCATCCACATTTTCACTTCTTACCATTTCTTTGGTCAATTCTTCGATGAGGTAGACTTAAATAGCATTTAAAACATGCTGGTATATAAAGAGAGTGGAACGCTAGCCTTATATTTTAAAAATCAAGGGTCTATCTTAAATAAGTAGAAGTTACTAAATTCTAATGTGGAAGCTTTATGATTCGGACCTTTGGGGGAAATGATTAAAACATTATTGTAAAAGGCAACACACTGCACTTCTTTTATTTAGCCTTAGGGACAAAGAAATCTCCAATATTTAAAGTCAACAACCTCATGATAAGTGAGTGTGTGCAGGTTATAGAAGGTGCAACCTAGAGAGTTGATTGTTCAAATACAGGGTCCTACATCGTCCTCTGTCCTTGGGAATCCTCAACTGCACAGCACTGTTTTTAACAAGACAGATGTCACTGAGCATTGTCATCATTTGGCCTCTGCTTACTTTTGAGAATGAAAAAGGCAGCATCTTGGTACTATGAAGTTTTGCTTTAGAAGTCCTGGTTCTGCTTGGGCAACTTTAAACGACTAATGTCCTGCATTCAAGGGATGATCTAGCCAACTCTTTCTCCTCTTAGTTTTTTAAGTTTACTTTATTTTTAATCATGTGTCTGTGCATATGTTTGTGTCGGTTTGGGTGAACAAATATGCAGGTACCATCAGAGACTAGAACTGTTAGATTTTCTGAATCTGGAGTTACAGGAAATTGTGAGCTAAGCAACATAGATGCTGGTTACCAAACTTGAATATTCTGCAAGAGAAGTCTATGCTCCTACTACTGAGCTATTTCATGCCTCCTGGCTATCCTTTTAATCCCATGTACTAATTGACTTTGCTTCCATGTATGGTTATTGAATACTCAGAAGGTCAGTTACATCAAATTGAAGAATAAACTGTTTAAATTTTAGTGGTTGTAAAACAGCTCCATAAAGCTAGAGAGAGACAGATTTTTCAATAAACTTCGACTTTCTAAGTTTCTAATTAGAAGTCTGATATTCATTAGAAACTATAAGCAATTATCCTGATAAAACAGACAATCTGCATGGTCAAGATGGCTTAGTAGGCAAAGGCACTTCCTTCCAAGCCTGGTTACAGTTCAACACCCCAGACCCACATGGTTGAAGAAGAAAACCAACTCTCACAGGTTGTCCTCTGATCCCTCCATGAGTATCACATGTGAGCACATCACACATGCAGACACACACACGTTTGTTAAGAGATAAAATCATTTTTCTCTTATAGCATGTTAGTTACTAAAAGAAAGTCGAGAGTCAACTTTAGGTTACAATATTATTAGAGCCTGGAGGGTCATTCCCAACCAAGGCCAGCTAATCACGAGGCATTCCTGGAGCCCGTGTCATCGTGTGTTGAGAGCCAATTTCATTTCCCATCCAAAAGGGATTTCATTAGAACATCTGCACAATTATATTTGAGACAGTGATCAAACAAATAGCATGTAGACTAAGACTATTTACATATGCTTTTTGCTTTCTGTCTTAAGATTTTAGTTACTCTATTGACAAAAAGGAATTTTAACTATTTCTTCTTTACTGTCTGATTAGTTTATTTGTCAAAGTAAAATTATTGAATAAAAAGAAAAGAAAAATGTATACCTTCCCCATAGATATGTGAGTAATTCTTTAACATGGATAGTCCCATATGATACTATACTTTTGCATGTCATGTCAATAAAGTGTTCCACTTTTCCAATTCAGTTCGCCTACTTCTACAATAAATCTCTCTAAATGAGCTCAGGGAAGAATGTTTCATGTCAAGATGAAGGAAGAACATTAAGGAAGAGAGTGAGTACACACATTACACAAAGCCTTACAAAACTAGCTGGCTGGAGACATGGTTTGGTGTAGAAAGTATTCGCCATGCTAGATCGAAGTTCAGCATTTAGATCCCCATAGTGCACATAAATGCCAGGTGGGGCATGGTGGACTGCTTGTAATTCCAAGAGTTGAGGGACAGAGATAAGGATCTCTATGGCAAGCTGGCTAGCTAGATAATTCATTACAGTAAGCTCTGGGCTCAGCTGAAAGACCCTGCCTGAGTGAATAATGTAGACAGGGATCAAGGACGATAGCTGATATTCACTTCAGGCCTCCACACACTCCTGAACACATAGGAATATGTGCGCACACACACACACACACACACACACACACACACACACACACACCACACATACACACAAAATATAAAAAAATTTAGCAACGCATAGCAATGGGTATGTAGCTCAGTTTGCAGTGTGCATGAACGTAGTGTGGATGAAGATCTGCGTTCCATCCCAGCAATGTGTAAAACTGAATCTGGTGGTGTGGCCCCACATACCTGTAATCCTAGCACTCGGGAGATGGAGGCAGGAGGATCAAAAGTTCAAGGCCATTCTAAACTGCCTAGCAGATTTGAGGTAGGTCTGGGTTAGAGAGATTTGCGATAAACAAACAAATACATAAATAGCAAGTGAAAAGAAAAAAAAACAATAAATGGGCAGAGAAGGAAGAAGGAACCTTCCCCCTTCTCCCAGCTAGCCATACTAATTCAGGTTGTCCTTTGAAGTGGAGCCTGGTGGCACAGACCTTTAATCTCAGCACATTAGAGGCAGAGGCAGGCAGATTTCTGTGAGTTCTAGCTCAGCTTAATCTGAATAGTAAGTTTTGGGCTGAGCAAGGCTACATGGCGAGACTGTCAAAAAAAGGGAAGGAAGAAAGAAGGAAGGAAGGAAGGAAGAAAGGAAAAAAGAGAAAGTTGTTTTTATTACTAAAGTTTATTTGTTGTAGAATATTAATTGAAAATTTGCTAATTTGTTTATGCTGTGAAACATTTATTTAATGATACAAAGATGTTTTGCATTCTTTTTTGTGTGTTACATTCTTTTATGCTGTATTTGTTTAACTCTGGGAAGCTGTGTTACTTTGCCTGTCTAAAACACCTGATTGGTTGAATAAAGAGTTAAATGACTAGTAGGTAGGCAGAAGAAAGGATAGGTGGGGCTGGCAGGCAGAGAGAGTAAATAGGAGAAGAAATCTGGGAAGTAAGATTGAGAAATAAGAGGAGGAGACGATTCTAGGGTCCAACCACCCAGCTACACAGCTAGTCACAGAATAAGAAAAAAAAAGAAAAGATACACTGGAATAGAGAAAGGCCAAAGCCCAGAAGCAAAAAGTAAATGTGATAATTCAAGAAAAGATGGCCAGAAGCAAGCCACGCTGAGACCTGGTATTTATTCATTAAGTAAGAATAAGTGGTCTTTGTGTACTTATTTGGGATGATGGTACTAACAGGGCCCCCAAAGAGCAACAGCAAAGCAAACAAACAAAAAAATAATACTGCATTTGTTGGTTTGCTAACTTTCAGTACAATAGACATTTTCCTCAAACAAGCCAGTGACACCACACCCAATTCCATTCTTATAAAACACTTCAGCTTTTTGCCAGGATAGATTATAATTTCTGGTTCATCAGTGAGCCACTAAAAATTTCCTTAAAGCTGTACAACAAACTTAGCATATTCTTGAGCCTTGGTGCATATTTTAAAGATTGATTGAATCTGTGTTTATCCCGACTGCAATCTTAATTAGCCCCAATTTTCTTTGTTTTCAACTAGGTTTATTTTATTCTAGTTCAGAAAAGGTCACAGAACTCTAATGTCTAACCACTTCTCTAGTGAGAGCTGTCTCCAAAGTTATTAAAAGCATGCCAAGACCAATAGCAACACAGAAATCAGTGCCAGAGAAGTGATGACATAGTTGGTATGGGTGGGATAGGTACCTGAGAAAGTCAGGACCTAGGCTCGGCTCCCACATTGATGTATGGAACTTTTCTAACATAGTAACTGGATGCTTACACATAAGCAGTGGCATGGACTAGCTGCAGATTGGAGTCTGTGCTGATTTCATAACTATAGGCTTTTAATATATGTCCTTCTCAACTTGTAGAAGAAGACTGAACCTAGAATGATTATAAAAAACTCAATAGGGTGGAAGAACAAAGGTCATTGACTTAGTCTTAGGCAACTACTATGCATGTATGTGTGTATGTGTGTTTAAGGGAGATAAATTCTTTGCCAGTTGACTATCTCTCCCACATGAACATAAAACCTGCACAAAGAGCAGCCACAGCTCATGGTGCAGATACAAGTTCTAATAAAAACGTAATAAAACAGATCATAGAGAGATTCAAACACAGAAGAATTTAATGGAGAGACAGTTTCAGTGGAACAGCTTTTCGGACAACCAACTTTAATATATCCAGTAATGATGGAGGAAGGTCATTGGTTAAAAAAATAAAGAAACTGCTTGGCTGGCCCTCATAGGTTAAAACATAGGTGGGAGGAGTAAACAGAACAGAATGCTGGGAGGAAGAGGAAGTGAGCTCAGACTCGACAGCTCTGCGGTCTGGTGCAGAGACGCCATGCTCCCGGCTCCTGGGCGGACGTGGGTATAGCTCTTCTCTCTGAGGCACAAGCAACGAAGCTCCAACCCAGGATGGACATAGGCTAGTAGCTCCCTGGTAAGCCACCTCATGGGCTACAACAGATTATAAGAAATGGGCTAGTCCAGGTGCGAGAATTAGCCTAGAAGAGGCTAGATAGAAATGGGCCAAGCAGTGTTTAAAAGAATACAGTGTCCGTGTAATTATTTCGGGTAAAGCTAGCTGGGTGGCGGGACACAGCCCATTGCTCCTATCACTACACAGTAACCTTACAGGAATTGCAAAATCGCAGAGGCTCTATTACAGCTAACTGAACTTCTGTGCCATTGTTAAATTTAAAGATATTCAAGGAAGCAATAGTTTCACATGGCATGCATTCACTTATTCAACGTCTGTGAAACAAATGTTAAACTTGTAGTCAGTTTGTAGTAGAATTATCCCTAACAACTAGAACAATTTGGTTAATGGAGTTTTAGAGACTGATACACAATTACAATGGAGTACCTGGTTCAGAGAAGAGGTGAAGATTATTGAACAACAGACTATAAAGCTAGAGGTAGGAAAATCTCCCAAGATCAAATTCTTGGAGAAGGAGACTATGCTACTATAGAAAGGCAGACTATATATGATAAACACTTGGATTAATGCTGTGCAACTTTGAATGCTTGGGACAAAATTGGAGAAATAGAAAAGAAAATTGCACTATTTCAGGGGCCAAAGGAAACCTTTACGTATTTCTTACAAAAATTAACTTCAGCAGTAATAGGAAGATACAAATTCAGAAGATAAACAAATAATAATTGAATCTCTGGCTTTTCAGGATTCTAATTCTCTATGCACAAAGACAATTAGTCCATTAAGGCAAAATTTTTGGAGAAATGGATTCAAGATATAATTAGTGTTGAATCTTATGAACATGGTGAGATATGGATAAGAGAGGTGATTTCAAGAGGTTTGAGGAAAAATTGAAATGCCAAATGTTATAGTTGTGGCAAACAAGGTCACTTTAAAAGGGCTTGTAGTCAGAGTGTTCCTAGAAACAATGACTTTTCTAAGAATAATCCATTCGGAATGCCCATCTCTTCTGGACATGGAAGGTGTGGCAAAGGCAGGATTTTGGACTACATTTGGACTATCAAATGTAGGACAAGTAATATTCATGGTATTCTTTTGCATTAGAAAATTTTAAACAAAAAAAAAGACTACAGGAGAAGTATCATATATGCTGATCCCTTGACATGGGAACAGCTCAGAGACTCAATGAGGCATGATAAATATTGTTGACTACAGAGCTCTCATGACTTATTATTATAGTCCATCCTTTCATATGGCATGGATAAAGGTTTGGTTATATGATGCCAATGGATTTATAAAGTTGGCAGATGCCTTTTATTATTCCAGTAGTGTGCCATAGATGGGAATTATCTCCTGGTGGAAGTCATTAAATATCTGAAATCTATCTCTTTTAATTTGCACCTTTTGGGGTCTAATTTTCTGTAACTCTATTGTGTAACCTAAATAATTAATAGAATCTCCTCTTTTTATTTTTTTTTTAAGGAACAATTTTAGTCCCCAACAGAACAAAACTTTCTTAAATCTGTCATGCTGCTCTGTCCATAAGGTCTGATTGGCTCAAGCCTAGAGGCAATGACTGTCAGCAGCATCCCTGTATGCTGTATTCCACTTGAGAGACTACAGGACTAGAAAGCCATGTCTGGCTCCATGTTTGCATGCTTGAAACTTTTTAAATGGTTTCTCAGGTCCTGTGTGGAAATATGTGTCCCATGTTGCATGATATTTGGTGCAGCGCTTTTCTTTGGGCTACCAGATCATAAATAATGACAGGAAGTTGTATTATTCTTATTATTATGAAAGCTTGGCCTATAGCTTTTGTTCTTAATTAGCTCTGATAACTTAAACTCATTGATATTAATCTACATTTTATCACGTGGTGTTACTTCTTTTTCATCTTGTACCTTCTGTTTCTTCTCCATGTCTCATGGCATCTCCTGTGTGCCTAGATTTTTCTTCCTTCAAATCCCACCTATACCTCCTGCTTAGCTTTTGGCCATTCGGCTTTTTTTTTTTATACCATCACAGCAAATACATCAACACACAGTGTATCAATATCCCACAACACTGTTGTTCACGGTTCTCAGGCTAATTTAGTGCTTAAGACAACCTTGGGGGACTAAGACAGCCCAAAATCCATTGGATAGTGGCAAGTCTAGTATATTGACTAAAGCTGGCTGAGCACTGATGAGTACAAAATGAGCAATTTCAGGTAAAATCTCATCCATATAACAACCCTAAGAGATAGATAACACACTGATTTTGCAGGTAGAATAGCAGAAACCAAGATAACAGGGTAGCGTGGATATTACAGTAAATGGTTCACATGTATTTTGGCATAAGGCAGGTGAAACCACTTGCTTCCTGCTCCTGAAATACCTTAGTTACATGGCTGGTGCCACATATCATTCCTTCCTACTTCCTTCCTGTGGCGTGCTAGGATTAAAGTCTGCATTACCACTGCCTGACTTAAATTAACTTTTCAAAACTAGTTATTTATTTTTATCTTATGTGTATGTACATTTTGCTTTTATGCATGTGCAAGCACTATGTTGTGTCTGGTGCCCAAGGAGCTAGAAGAGGAGGGAGCTGAATCCCCAGGAAGTGGATTTAAGGATGATTGTGATTTGGTGCTGGGAACTAAACTAGGGTCTACTGTAAGAAACAGCCACTGCTTGCAGCCTCTGAGTCATTTCTCCAGCCTGTCATTGCGATTTTAACATACATGGGTGCCCTTGAACATATGAATATCCCACACATAGCTGATTAAATTATTTCAGAAAGATTTCTGGCTTGTCCTTCATCTGGAGAGAACTTGCTTGGCATGCATGAGGTCCTGGGTCCCATAGGTAGTATGCATCACAAAAGGGAACGTAAAAAAAGTTAAAACAATACAAATACAGGTTTGGGGTTGGAAGTGCAGTCCTGGTAAAGAATTTGCTTAGTAAGTGTAAAGCCTTAGATTCCGTGGGTAGGAAGGTAAAATCTCTCCAGTGGGATCTGAAATACAGGAGACAAATGGAGAGTTGATAGATTTGGCTCCATGAAGTAGGTGCATAAAGAGAATACAGTATTGTATTGCTTAGAACTACTGGGAAGAGGAACAAATTAAACCTTCACGCCCGTTGTAATATGCTTTTTTTTCTTTGCTTTTTGAAACAGTGGCTCATGGGGCCCAGACTAGCCTCCAATGTGTAAATAACCAAAGGGTGACCTGGAATTCAAGCTCTTTCTCCCTGTCTTCGAAGAGCCGGGGTTATAGGCTGCTGTTTTAAGAAATCTCCTATTCCATTTTAACTTGAGTGCAGATGCTTGCTGATTCTTTCTAAGGGTTTGGAAATGATGGCTGTCAGGTCCCAAAATAAACCCAGGACAAATGGTGCATATTAGCATACCAAAGCAGATGCTGACTTCTATGCTCACTCAGTCAGTACTAGTGGCTGCTCCCTGCTCTCCTCACTCCCAACTGCTATCCTTAATCTCTCTAGTACAGGGGTTTCTCTTCCCTTCCCCCACCTTCTGATTCCTATAAAAACCTGCCATTTTGGTCACGCTCTCTCAGGGTGCTTTCTCTCTCTTGACTTCTTTCCTTGTTCTCTTGTCTCACGCTTGCTTCTTTTGATTCTAAGCTTCCAGCTCTTGGTTCTCTTCTCTTGGTCTTCTCTCTTCTTCCTTTCTCACCCCCACTTCTTTTCGAAAACCTTGTCTTCAACCATACCTTGGAGCTCTCGGGTCCCCATTTCATTCAATGGCGTTATATTAAAGCAAGAGATCTACCGCCACCTTGTGGCACACACTGCAAATTCAGGGGCAATACTGAAGGAAATAGTCTTTGTGGAAATGGATCGGCAGCACAGCTGAGGATGACCTTGAACTCCTGACCCTTCTGCTTCCAACTCGTAGCTGGATTGTTTCCCCTGTGTGTGTTTACTTTACGGTTAATATTGTTTTTAGTTCTTCATGTGTGTTAACTCTAAAAATTAAGTTGAAATTTAATTTTACAGCCGGGCGGTGGTGGCGCACGCCTTTAATCCCAGCACTCGGGAGGCAGAGGAAGGTGGATCTCTGTGAGTTTGAGACCAGCCTGGTCTACAGAGCTAGTGCCAGGACAGGCTCCAAAACCACAGAGAAACCCTGTCTCGAAAAACCAAAAAAAAAAAAAAAAAAATTAATTTTACATAACGGTGGTTGCTTAATGTTTTTATTTAATAATTTTTTACATCTTTTGTTTACCTTTGTGTTTGTAGGTGTTATGCTCAGATCACAGAGTCCCCCCAAAACCAACCAGGAGACCAAGTCCTGTATGTAAAAGCAAAGAACCTTTATTCTTACACAAGTTTGGAAACACGGTCTCTCTGAGTGTCCAATGTATTAGAATGATCAGAGATGCCTGAGCTCAATTAGAGTTGGGTTTTTATAGTAGTAAAGGTGTGGATGAGACGTTTCTAAGGTTTAGGGCCCCTGATTGGCTGACATTTTCAGGGTGTCCTGGTGAAAAGAGATGGGTGCATGCTGGCAGGTGATCCTATCTACAGTGGTTGGAACGTTAGGAATTTCCTCGGGATGGTCTGTTCCTGGGTGGAGCCTGGGTGGTCTCAGTTTATGGTCTTTCTTGCATCCAGGTCTTGCCTTAGGGAAAACTACAGAGACCCAGGCCTCTATTGAGCTTGTCGTGGCTGGGTCTTAGATAGGTACATGTGTATGTGACTGCCAGTGGATCTGCAGGAAAACCCTCAGGTTTCATTCCTCTGGTGCCATCCACCTTCTCTGAGACAGGGTCTCACACTGTCCTTGAACTCACCAAGTGGACTAGACTGACTGATTGGTGAATCTGGGGATCTGCCTGGCTCTGACTCCTCAGCAATGGATGCCACACCTGACTTTTATTATTATTAGCACGTCTGCGTTATTTTTTTAAAGTGTGGATTCTGATAATCAAACTCAAGTCCTTGTGTTTTCAACATAAACATTTTACTGACAAGTCTACCTCAATGGGTTCCAAAGTGGCCATGTCTATAGGAAGTTATACAAGCAGATTCAATAGAGACAACTTTTTTTTCTAATGTGTTTGTTTATTTGCATACAAGTATGTCTGATGCCCAAAAAGGCCAGGAGAGAGTATCAGATATTGTGTCACTGGAGCTATAGGTGGTTGGGACGTGCTATATGGGTGAGGGGAATTGAACCCAGGTGCTCCGCAAGAGCCACGAGTGGTCTTAACCACTGAGCCTTCACAGAACAAGTTTTTAGCACACTAAACAGCTGGGAATTACTACTGACTAATTTTGATCATTTTAAGAAGCCAAGGATATATTTCTGTTCTACCAGTCAGTTAGAACACACAACAGATGTTAGAGGGAGGTAGGAATGATGGAGGTGCATTTTAGGGCACTGGAAATAGCAGTACTGGATTAATTGTATTCCTTACAGTGTTTGTAATGGTTTAGATAAAATGGTGCAGTTCTCTGAGGGGCACAGCGGGCCATGACGGGCAACTGGGTCCCACATGGGAGCCATGGCAGGTGAGAGACAGAGACGGATGGCATGCCACGCAGAGTGAGTTTGATATAGTTTATTCAGTGAAAGGAAAAGGAGGGGGGGAAGAGAGGGGAGAGAGAGGAGGGAGGGAGAGAAGAAGAGGCCTCAGCCACCTCTTCCAAAGAGAGATGGGGCAGAGAAAAAGAGTGCAGGCTGAAAGAGGAAGATCTGCTTGCCTTGGCAAAGGGGGGGGGGGGAGTGGGCGGGGCTTGTCTCTTAAAGGGACAGGACAGACCATTACAGTGTTGAGCTAAGAGGTGGGACTCAGATTACTAATTACCATCATTTTACTGAAGTAGTCCATGTTTGCATTCAGAGTTTCAGAGTTTCCTAGACTTATTCCAAATTTCAATCTCATTTATACTACTATTAGCTTAGTTAACAGTGTTTAGTGTTCTTACTTCTACAATCATGTTTCTGCTATGGTGCTGGAGATTAGAATTTGGGGTCTTGGGGACACCAAGCAACTGCTTCATGTCACCATCTATTAGCGTTGACATTTCTACTGAGTGCAGTGACAATCCATTAATGGCTTGGGTCTTCTCTATGCCATCTTCCCCGAGTTTTGGGGATGCCCTTGAGTACAGGTTTAGGACCGAATTCTCTTTCTTACCCATGGGGATGGTGTTGTCCATACCTTCTGGCTCTCTTTTGGGATACCTCTTAGAATACCTCCTGGCCTCTCAAGGGGGCCAAACTTGCACTTTTGTAACCAAATTTGGTCACAATATCATTTAAAGAATCAATCTAAATGTGGATGCCTAATGGCACCCTAGATTCCAATATCATTCCAGACATTTACAAATACTGCAAAGGATGGGGGGAGATGGAAAGAGATTTCCCATTCCCTATTTCTCTTTTCTCTGTTCCACGTACTATTTGTTATTGTTTTTCGTGTCACCCCCCCCCATACACACAATGTAAATGTACTTCCTTAAGTTACCTTAATCGATCTGTAAGTTTTACAGAGTTGGAGCTGGAGTAGGACCTAACAGGAGGGGGGGGGGAAGCAAAGGAGCAGAAAAGTAATCAAAAGTTATAAACATCTAAGGAAGTGTTTTAAGGTATGTAAAAACAAGTTGTAAAGCTCTAAGAAAAGAACTTAAGGTATATATAAAATTGAAAAATGCCTTACATTTCTTTCCTTTTCTATGCTATTGTTATACTAAGACTTCAAAAGCTCAGTTTTAACATTACATAATTGAATTCTGATAATCTATTAATTTAGCTCTGATAAGCATTGACTTCTATTACTACATTCATAAGCTCAAGATATAAAAATTTCTTGCAATTGTCTTCTAAAAATAGATTCAAAGTGCTAAAAACATTTCTGTCAAATTTTTACAACCAGCATTTCGAAAAGAGTGCTCATGCTTTTAGCCCTAAATCATTTTGGGGTTCCCAAGCTTTTACTATGACGCAAAGGCATGAGTCTACTGCCTTTTCTACAATGTGATATTCACCACAGCTTATAAATAGCAGTAATACTAACATATCTAAAAATTCACCTCTCTTTGTAAACTTAAAAATTCTTGTAAGCTTCAGAAAATCAATTTGAATCCACCTATCACAGGTCAGATGAGCTCCAGATAACAACTCCTGTCAAGAGCCTAAGTTTCCACATCTGTCTATTTCTGAGGATGGAATTTCTCCCCTTTTTCCTGGTCCTTTCCCCATTTCTTCTTCCTGAAACTACTAAAACCGTGGGTCTGGACATTTCAAATGTCCAGCCGAGATCAAAATTTCCCCCAAACTTTTATTTTTTATTTTATTTTATTTTTTTTTGGTTTTTTGAGACAGGGTTTCTCTGTAGCTTTGGAGCCTGTCCTGGAACTCCCTTTGTAGACCAGGCTGGCCTCGAACTCACAGAGATCCGCCTGCCTCTGCCTCCCGAGTGCTGGGATTACAGGCGTGCGCCACCACCACCCGGCTTCCCCCAAACTTTTAAACTTTACCTACTGTCCCTAGTCTATTTGTCCTAGCAGATTTCAAACCACCTGCAGACGTTTGTGGCTACTAAGCTGCCCCAGATTTTTTTTTTTATAATCTACATCCTAGATAAGGTTTGGGAAATCTGGGAGGTGAATTCAGGACCATTGTCGGACTGGAAAGAGGCAGGAATCCAAAACCAGGGAATAATCTCCTGGAGAATGAGGTCAGAGATTATCTGGGCTCTCTTGTTAGAGGCTGGAAATGATTCTCTCCAGCTGGAGAACATACTAGGATCACGAGCTATTTAACCTACCTGACTGTGGGCATGTGAGTAAAATCAGGTTACCAGTCAGTTTCCAGGAGAGGGAGCCCCTGGCCTGGTGGGCAGGAAAAGGGAAGCTATAATATTTGGAATTGGGATCTCCCTTTTGACAGATTTTGTAAGAGGCAGTGATGGATTTTTAGAATCACACGACTTTAGGGTGGGCTTGAGGTGAGCCTAGACAAAATGAGCCAGAGCCGGAGTATTAAGGATAAAATATCTGGGGCAGATAGGGCAAAATTTGTCAGGTGTCATGTAGTGACTGTAAGAATATGGATTCCTTGGGGCTGGAGAGATGGCTCAGAGGTTAAGAGCACTGCCTGCTCTTCCAGAGGTCCTGAGTTCAATTCCCAGCAACCACATGGTGGATCACAACCATCTGTCGTGAGATCTGGCGCCCTCTTCTGTCCAGCAAGCATACAGACAGACAGAACACTGTATACATAATAAACAAACAAACAAATAAATGATAAATAAATAAATAAGAACGTGGATTCCCTGCAGTGGGTGAGTCTTGGCCTTGGAGTACCATTGTTGCCTATTTCCTTACCTTTTATAATAAACAAAAAGGAGGAATCTTAGTCAACTAAGAATCACCCACATTCTAAAGCCACGTCCTCCCTACCCCCACCCTACCTTCGGTGACTCAGCACCAACAGCCTCATCATCACCAAAGGCAAATGTGATATGTTTTCAATGTGCTGTATTTTTGCTGTGTACATGGTACATACCCCTTTTGTGATGGTTTGAAAGAAAATGGCTCTCAGAAGAAGTGGTGCTGTAAGGAGGTATGGCCTTGTTGGAGGAATTGTGTCACTGTGGGGATGGACTTTGAGGTCTCCCTAAGTTCAAGCTACTCCAAGTATCACAGCTCACTTCCTGTTGCCTTCTGATCAAAATGTAGCCAGAACTATGTCTGTCTGCATGCTACCATGTCTTACCATGATGATAATGGATACCTCTAAAAAAAGTAAGTCACTACAACTAAATGTTTTCCTTTATAAGAGTTGTCCTGGTCACAGTGTCTCTTCACCACAATAGAAACCCTAACTAAGACACCCGTATGAAGCCTGTACCATCACAACCTGCTCTCTCTCTTTCTCTTTCTTCTGCTTAGACCCATCCACCCACATGGCAGCTCATAACTATATGTAACTCCACTTCCAGCCCTCCATGGCCACCAGCCAAGCACGTGGCATTCAAACCTATCTGCAACTAAACAACTAAATATTCATATGCATAAAATATTTTTAAAAAGATGCTTAACAGTGCCGGGCGGTGGTGGCGCACGCCTTTTAATCCCAGCACTCGGGAGGCAGAGGCAGGCAGATCTCTGTGAGTTCGAGACCAGCCTGGTCTACAAGAGCTAGTTCCAGGACAGGCTCCAAAGCCACAGAGAAACCCTGTCTCGAAAAACCAAAAAAAAAAAAAAAAAAAAAAAAAAGATGCTTAACATGTTTATCCTTTTAGTTAAACAAACTTTATGTAGTATCATCTATAACTCCAGATTTGTATACCTTTTAAAATTACATTAAGAAAACATTCCATAATAATGTACGGCTCATTTTCTTTCAATTAACAAATTAAAGGGAAAAAAAGAGATATAACCACTGGGGAATATGAAACCATTTATCTATTAAAAACTATTTATAGCTCCAGGCAAAGCAGTGAGATGAAGAGACTTCTGCAAACACATAGGACATGTTTACATTTTGATTGCAGCTGAATAATTCACTGATTGCATTATAATCACAGCAATGGTGCATTTTAATCATATGTGTACATCTGATTAAACAAATCAGTGTCTTTAAATCACAGTTTAATTTTTGCTAATATAGAACAAGCTCCTTTTTCTGTCTCTGGTCCAATAAGGAAAATCATAAGTAAGGTTTTAAGTCAATTATTTTTGGTAAATTCCCTAGATATATTGTGCTTCTTACCTACTAAAGACACCACTCTTCACAAACAGGTGGAACAAGAAAACTTCATAGAATAAAGTAGAATAAGAATAAATTGGAGGTAAGTCCAAAGCAGGAACCTTCAATATTATTTGTATGACTGAACCCCACAATTACTGGAACCCAGATTTGCCCATTGCTCCTAAACTGCATGCTTTACCTTCCAAGTGCTTAAGCTGCCAGTCTTCACATGTCCTTTAGGAAAAGCTGTACTGATCATACAGCGGTTTTATTTTTAGTTTTTTCTTTTTCTTTTTTTTTTAGAACGCTACATACTGGCTTCCATAATGAACATATTTTTCTGTGCTCTTACCAGCAGTATTTAATCATTCTTCTTTACTCAGTTTTTGGACAACTTTTTTTTTGTTGTTTGTTTGTTTTTCGAGACAGGGTTTCTCTGTGGTTTTGGAGCCTGTCCTGGAACTCGCTCTTGTAGACCAGGCTGGTCTCAAACTCATTTTTTTGTGGGTCCTGCATGTTCAACCCATACAGCATACCATAAAGTAGTCCAGGAAAGAGCAGTTTCTTGCCAAAATGGCCAGCCTTGTCACACTGAAGGCAAATTCCAAAACAAGTTTTTTTCAATGCCCATTAACCTATCTGAGGTAATTGGTGCTGCCAGAAGTAGACATGTTTCACTGTTTAGAAAAGTCTAAGTTGTTGAAATATTTTTTTGTTGTTGTTGAAATATTTTAAAGTCCATATTTTGTAGGTCTTGAAGTGTGTTGAAGATTATCTAACTAAAATATATTTCTGTATATCTAGAAAACCTAATTAACATGACTACAAGCTTGACTATTACAAATGACTATCTTTTAGTCTGTATTTCTTAACTATATATTACATTTTAAATGAGATTTACACACATACAATACCTTATACAAAAGTAAAATATACATATATGTGGTGTAAGAAAATCAGCCTTAAATTTGTATCAATAGACCAAGATCCATACCAATGTAAAGTATTTATTTCTATATTATATACCCCTTTAAATGAAAACAAACATTTATAAACAATCATTTTGGGAATTTGGGCATAATTTACTCCAAACTGCATCCTGATGTTTGCTGGATGAAGTACTTTTAGGATTCACAGAGACCTTTTGGGGAGTTTTATTCCACCAAATCACATTATAAATGTTCTTTTACATTTAAAGGGGGAAATGATATAGATATGAATAATTTATATTTGATTGGTAGTTTCCAGAGGCTCTATTTTCACAAGATTTCATTTATTAGTTGTTGGTCTTGTTTCCTGAGCCCAGGGAGCCCCTATTCTAAAAGACCTCTTCTGTACCTATGTCTTGAAGTGCACCCCATATTCTTTCTTGTAGTACTTTCAAAGTGTGAGATTCTCTTTTGAAGTACTTGGTGCTGAGTTTTGCACTAGATAGAAATCTGTTTTTTTTTTTCTTCCCAGTACCATTTGCTGAAGACGTTGCCTGTTTTCTACTGCACTTGTCAAAGAGCAAGTAGCTATAGTTGTATGGAGTTATGACTCTGCTCTCCATTCTATCCCATTGGTGTGCGTAAGTGTGTGTGTGTGTGTATGTGTGTGTGTGTGTGCACGCACGCGCACATGTGTGTGTTTACCCCCAGCAATATCATGTAGGATACCTTGAAATCAGGTGTGGTGATTTTTGTACAATTATTTTTGTTCATGATTATTTTGTCTATCCTTAGGCTTTTGTGCTTTCCATATAATTGCGAGCCTGTTTTTTTCTGTGTCTCTTTCCTTAGCTCCCTTCCACTGCCTTTACCTCTTACAACATTGAGTTTGTGTAAGGTCCACACCAGTTATTTTCTACTTTGGGATCTGTCAGATAGTTTCCTCAGGATCATCTTCAGGTTAAATATTTGCAGAAAGAAAATCAATAGGCAATTGTTTTATTTTATGGTGCTGGGGATGGAATACAGGACTTTGTACATGGCAGGTTGACGCCTTTTCAGCTGAGCTACAATCCCAGCTCCAGTGTCCAATTTCACATCCGCAGGCTTGCTTTTAAGCCATCTAAAATATTTTATGATATGTTGATAATTAATTTAGTAAATTAGTATAATTAGCATAATTATAATCTAATAAATTAAACTGTATTTTGTTTAACACTTAAAAATATCCCAGAGTCAAGTAATGATTGAAAATTATACCATTAGTATTCTCATTTAATTAGTATTCTCTTGACTTAAAAGGTATAGTTGCTAGGCAATAAAAATGATAAATTGAGGTCACTTAGGCTCTTCATAAAAAACAAAGCTTCTTTGGGTCCCACACTACATTAGAAAGTCTCCCTAAAAGGAGAACTGCTCAGGAAAGGAAAATTGGTTGAGAGATTTTATATATTAATAATGCAGTTCTTTATAGGCTACTTCAATGCAGTCATAAATGGTAACAAATCTAAGGCTTATTGTAGAGTCCTTCAAAGAGGAAGCAAATGGCAATGAGTTAAAGAGTGACATGGTGGAAAGTCCTAGGAGTCTCAGAAACCATAAAGAAGATTGATACAACTGGGTGGATGTGTGTCAAATAGTCCCAACAGAACCAGGACACTGGGCACTTGATGTCCATCTTCAAATTTCAGAACCCTTGGTAGGTTTGGTTGTCCTTGTAATTGGATGGCTAGATGATAGACCAGTTAACCTGAGGCAATTTAAGGAGTAAAAGAGGACCTTAATCACCATGCACAAAACTCAAGTCCAAATGGATTAAGGACCTCAATATCAGTCCAAACACACTGAACCTGATAGAAGAGAAAGTGGGAAGTACTCTACAACAGATGGGCACAGGAGATCACTTCCT
>NC_022031.1:53302386-53307154 GCF_000317375.1 Microtus ochrogaster
AATAAATAAATAAAAATGAGTCAAATTTAAAAAAAAAAGAGGACCTTAAATTTTAAACGTTGTTTAAATTTAAAACACAAAATTTACTGACCAACAAAATTAATTTTACTATAATAGAAGATTCAGAACATATTTAAATAGATGATTTTCATTTCAAAAGCATAAAATGTCACTTAGTCCTGTGCATTAAAGACAGTCCTTACCTGCCTTTTGGAGAGTGTCTGATCATCAGAACAGCATGAGGGACACTATGCTTGTGCACGGCTGTTTCTTGCTATACAGTTCCCACAGTTCCCTTCATTACCATCAGTTGTCTTAGGGACAAGGGCAGGCATGACTCCCAGCTTGGCCCATAGTAGCCACAGTTGCTCCAATTGACCGTCACTGTTGATAAGGCACACGTGTTAGCAAAGGTGAGCTTCTGAGTACAGCTTGTGTGATCTACATGGACCTGCTCATGAAAAGGGGGGCTAAGATACTCTGGAAAGACCTGGGCCACGGGCTGGAGAGATGGCTCAGGGGTTAAGAGCATTGCCTGCTCTTCCAAAGGTCCTGAGTTCAATTTCCAGCAACCACATGGTGGCTCACAACTATCTGTAATGGGACCCTCTTCTGGCCTGCAGGCATACACACAGACAGAATATTGTATACATAATAAATAAATAAATATTATAAAAAAAAGAAAGACCTGGGTCATAGTGACCATTTGCCAAAGTCAGCCCCTTTTCCCTGCAGCTGGGCACCTCAAGCCCGGTTACTGATGTGTGGCTGAGGCTGGGCACCTCAAGTCTGGAAAGACGGAGTGCAGCTTTAAAGAACACTGCAGAGGAGCCTAGTGGAAATGTTTGCTTCATGCTTGGAAACAGCTGGATGGGGCTGGAGCACAGTGGGGAAGACTGTAAACATGCACACACACGCACGCATGTGCTTGTACACACTCATGCTCACGTTACATCTCTCTCAGATTGTGGTGATGTTATTGGCAATGGAAATGAGACTAATACATTAATTAATTAATTGATTAACTTTTTTCATTTGTGGGAATTAAATCCAAGACCTCACACATGGGAGCTAGACCCCTCCCCCTCTAATATATATATATATATATAGCTATGTATTGTATGTTTAGTTTTAATGGGGCTGGAGAGATGGTTCAGAGCACTGATTCTTAATCTGAGGGTCCCAACCCCTTTTGAGTTACCTAAGACTGTTTCAAAGTATAGATATTTATATTACAATTCATAGCAGTAGCAAAATTGCAGCTATGAATTAGCAATGAATTAGTTCTATGATTGGGGTCACCACAACATGACGAGCTGTATTAAAGGGTCACAGCATTAGGAAAGTCACAGCATGGGAACCGCTGACTCAGAGATTATGAGCAACTCCTGATGAAGACTGAATTTGCTTTCTAGTATCCACACTGGGTTGTTCACAGCCACCTCTAACTCCAGCTTTGGGGATCCTATGTCTTCTTTTGACCGTTATGAACACTCACACATAAACATAATGGGGGAAAAAGGAATCTTAAAAAGAAGAAATACCATGTTATCCTAGGAATACATTTTCACCGACGTTTACTATAGTGTGTGTTCAAGAAAAGAAACAAAACGAAATAATAACACCAATGCCAACCCTTCAGCAAAGATGCCATGAGAACTATTAATCTGTTTGGGAACACACAGAAAATATCATCATTTGTGACCTGTACCTATATGTCATAATTAAGGGAAATGAGGTGCCCTAGTCCATTTGACAGATCTGTGTCCCCAGGTTCTGTGAAGCACAGCTTGGGCCTGCAGAGAGGATGTGGGAGGACCCACGTTCCCCAGGTCAGTAGGGTGTCTGTGACGTTACACATCTATTTGAACTGAGTCAAAAGTGCATGCAGATTACACCATCTGGTATCAACTAAACCAATTTTGCAAAATGAATTAGAGAATTTAAAAGATTCCTACAAAAAATCATGACTTAATGATCATGGCAAATATATATAACATAGTCTTAAATAGGAAAAGGTCAGAACTGTCAATTTACTCCTAAAACAAATTCATTAACAGCCCTACCTTAAACCAGACTTAAAATGTTTAATCGGATCCGTCAGAAAATCACACAAAGTTTTAGATGTCAGTAAAAGGAAATCTTGAGAAATATATTTATAGCCAAAACTAATGAGTCCTGAGAGAGGCTCTGATAGCTTAAAGACACGCTAGCCAGCCAGATGGCTACAGAGTGGATACCCAGGGGCAAAGGTGAATGTTGGCATAAGCTAGACAATCTCTCAGAATTTCCAAGGACTAATGGCTTTTTAGAAAAAGAAAACTAACCATTATCGACTTTTTAAAAGTTTAATTGTGTGTGTGTGTGGTGTGTGTGTGAACGCACATGTGTGTGTGTGTGAACGCACATGTGTGTGTCACTTGAGCCATGGCGTGTGTGTGGAAGTTAGAAGACAATTTTTGTGAAATCAATTCTTCCATCCCACCTTCAAGTTGGTTTCAGGGATTGAGCTCAGGTCCTCAGGCTTGTGTGCCAAGCGCCTTTACCAACTGTCAGCCACAGGGTAAGGTTTTCTATATAAACTCTGTGAGCTTTTACAAATCATGCCTGCACACTCTGCCTCTCCTCCTTTAACACGTTTGTGCTGAGGAAGAACCCACTTGCACCCACTGTGCAGTTCTCAGGAGGTCCCTGGGACTTAAATCGTGGTGTTGCTTCGCATTTTCAATAATATTTGTACTACACTAAGGTTCCAAAGATGATACTGGAATATTTTACTAACTTATATGAAAAGTGATAAGAGATGGTTTTTCCTGCTTCACAATTCATGATAAAAAGGCAACCAGCCTACTGGGAAATGTCAGAGACCCCAGCAATGCAGCCCAGGGTGAAGACTGAAGTTATTGCTCTTTGCACCAGATGAGATCTTGGGAAGAAATGGGTAATTGTTTTGTGTTATCAGGACGTGAGCTAAGGCTGGCACTATCTGGAAGCAGGTGCAATTTTGTAATTGAACAGCTAAAGCTTATTTTCTTAGAAAATCAGAAAGGGACAGATTCAACTATGTCTTTATGAAGAAGTAGCAGTTACTTGTACTAGCCAGGAGAGGGGGATGTTTGGTCATTTTGCAAATTGGGGAAAATAATTTATTTTTGAGAGGAAGTAACTCTGCTGTGGTACAAGAACTTAATACGAAACATATCCTTTTAGCAAATTTCACATGTCAAGTACATTGTCGCTGTCATGACAGCGATGTACAACAGATCCCTAGGACATAACTCTGCTCACTCAACTGAACTTCTTGCTGTCTCCAAGCCCATAGTAGCTCCCACTTCAATACTCTGATTTCCATGAATTTGACTAGGTCTGATACTCTGGAGGCATCTAGCATAGGTCTGATACAATGGAGCCATGCAGTACTGGTCTTTCTGCATCTGACTTTTTAGATTGTTCCTATCTCTTGTTTTTTTTTTTTTTTTTGAATAATTCTATAATTAGCTTGGAAGGACAGACACATTTTCAAAACTATGATTTCAATTCCTTGGGGATGGGTATACTGTGTACCCAGAAGTGGAACTGAGAGTTGGTTTGATAACTCTTTTTAATTTTTCTTTGTGTGAGGCAAGGTTTCACTATGTAGCCCTGGCTGTCCTGGAACTTGCCTCAAACTTTCTGTATACCCTGGGCCAGACTGAAACTTGGCTCCTCCTCCTTAACCTTTCCAGTGCTACGATTGCAGAAGAATACCACCATGCCATAAAACAGAAGCTTTTCTTCAGTGTTTGGGGATTGAGGGTTTCACTTATGTTAGGCAAGTGTTGTCACCAATGAGCCATGGCATGTACCTTAGCTCTAAATTTTACATAGCTTCTATACCACTTTCCTTAGAAGCCATACTATTTTGTATTCACATGTAAAATGTTCCAGTTTCCCTCAGTCTTGCCAATATGTATCCTCTTTTTAAAATTAATAGGTATCCTGACACATGTAGCCCAATACAGCCTAACAACTTTCTTCAAGTTTCTCCAGTTCCATAGGCAGTGGCTATGTTTTGATCTACCTGCTGTGCTGGATACTGGAACAGCTCTTTGGAGAAAAGTCTCTTCCAATTATTAGGCCATTTTCAAAAAGGCAATTAACAGTTATTTCTTACATAAAATACATCCCATTTTTCCTAAGCTTGTCTTTTCATATATATATATATATATATATATATATATATTCATTCATATATATACATGGAAAACATATATATTGCTATGCAAGAGTTTGTTAATTTTTTATTTCTTGCTTATACATTTTGGGGTCATATTTATGAAAATTAGTGCTAAGACCTCCTAGCACTTTAAGATTGCAGTGATGTGTGAGACTTTAATCGTTTTGGAGTCAGTTGTCATATACAATGGGAGGATTCAATTTTATTCTTTTTCATTGATATAACCAATTTCCCAGCAGTATTTGTTGTGAAGACTCTTGTTCCCACTTACAATCTTTTCACCCTGTAAAAGATCAGCTTGCTATAGGTGCAAACATTTTTTTACTGGGGTATTTTGCTACATGGGTCTATGCATCTGCCAGGAATGTCCCAGTACTGTCATATCCTGGCATCTTCCCATGACACAGAATTCGTATGTGCCTCTACTTTGCCATTCTTCTTCAGGATTGGCTTGGCTTTGCTATTTCCACTTGAATTTTAAGGCTTCTTTCTTCTCTTCCTCCTCCCCCTCCCCCTCCCCCCCCTCCTCCTCCTCCTCCTCTTCTTTTTCTT
>NC_022031.1:53307254-53309121 GCF_000317375.1 Microtus ochrogaster
TCTTCTTTTTCTTCTTCTTCTTTTCTTCTGTTTTTTAAGACAGGGTTTCTTTGTAGCTTTGGAGCTTGTCCTGGAACTCCCCCTTAGACCAGGCTGGCCTCAAACTCACCGAGATCCACCTGTCTTTACTTTCCGAGTGCTAGGATTAAAGGTGTGCACTACCACCACCTGGCTTAAGGTTTATTTCTATTTTAAAAAGTCTTCCTGGGTGGTGGTAGCACAACCTTTAATCCAGCACTAAGGAGGCAGAGACGGGCAGATCTCATGAGTTCGATGCCAGCCTGGCCTACAAAGCAAGTTCCAAGACATGCAGGATTACGCAGAGAAACACTGTCTCTAATGCAGTCCTCATATTAAAATCAAAACAAAACAAAACAAAAAACCCAAAAAAACAGGCTTGGGGAATTTTTAGAGAGTCAGTGGGTTGAATGGACATTCTAATAAGATTTTGTTTCTTTGTCCAACAGATGCATGGTGTCCTTTTGTTTTGCCCTGTTTCATCTCAGTATTACGTAGTGTTTGGGGCTTTTCAGACAGATCTTTTCTTAGCAAAGCATCATACTCTTTGTGCTACTGTGAAAAACTGTTTTCTTTTGCCCCTTTTTCAATAATTTGATTTTAGTGCTTAGAAATTTAATTGATTTTTTCTATTTTGATATATTTTTTGCTACAACTTTATTGAATTCATTTATTAGTTCTATTTTTAAAGATAGAGTCTTTCTCATGTGTATAAAACTGTTTGTTCTGCCAGGAGGGATAATTGATTTCTTCCTTTCCAATTTGGATGCCTTTTACTTCCAGCACTATGTCAAACAGAAGTGCCGAGAGCTGACATTCTTGCCTTACTCTTGATAGTAAACAAAAAGATTCTGGGTTTTTACCAGGGCGTCTTTCTTTGTTGAAGCATTTTGTCCCCAGTTTGCTGAGATTTTTCATAAAATATACTGCGCTTTGTCAAAATTTTTTTTATATTTACCAAGAAAATCCTATCATTTTTTAAATTTATTCTGTATTAGTGTGGACTAACAACCAGACTGATTTTCATGTACTGAAGCACTTTGGCATCTTAGAAATAAAGCCCCCTGGATTCCTTTCATTTTGTTGCTGGATTGATTTGCTGCTCCTTTACTGGGTTGTTGGTGGGGATCTTGGCCACAAACAGCGGACTTTTGTTTTACCATTTGTACTGTCTGACTTTGACACGGGGGGGGGGGGGGCGGTGTATTGTGGCTTCAGTGTTTGGGAGATTCTGAAGACAACTCCCTGTTGGTGATTCCCTAACCGGTTGGCAGAAATCAACAGTGAAGTCTCTGGGAGCTGGGCTTTGCCTGGTGAAAAAGTTTCGAGGCTGATTCAATCTCTGTACCCATTACAACTTTGGGATTTCTCTTTTTCATGATCTAGTTTTAGTAAGTTATGTATTTCTAGGAATTTCCATTTCTTCTAGGTTATACAACGTGATGGTATATGGCTGCTTACGGTAGCTTTTTGTGAGCTGTCTGATTTCTGTGTCATTCACTGTTAGGCAATTTCTTATATTCTTAATTTTATTTATTTGAGTGTTATATTTTTTTTCTTGGACTAATTAAAGGTCTGTCAATGTTATCCTTTCAAACCACTTAATTCCATTATTTAAAAAATACATTGTTTCTTTATTTGCTACTTTGTTTTTATTTTCTTTCTTTTTTTAAAAAAATTATTTATTTATTATGTATACAATATTCTGTCTGTGTATATGCCTGCAGGCCAGAAGAGGGCACCAGACTTCATTACAGATGGTTGTGAGCTACCATGTGGTTGCTGGGAATTGAACTCAGGATCTTTGGAAGAGCAGGCAATGCTCTTAACCTCTGAGCCATCTCTCCAG
>NC_022031.1:53309371-53319692 GCF_000317375.1 Microtus ochrogaster
AGACCAGGCTGGCCTCGAACTCACAAAGATCCGCCTGCCTCTGCCTCCCAAGTGCTGGGATTAAAGGCGTGCGCCACCACCGCCCGGCTTATGTCTTAACTTTTACATTGTATCTCCCATGTTTGTTTTGCTATTAACTTATGAGTTTGTTTCACTGTAATCGGGAAATTTGCTTGATGGAATCTTTTTTCCCATTAATCATCTTATTTATTTTTTCTTTTTCTTTTTTTTAGATCTTTTTTTAAAAAGATGTTTCCTCATTTTACATACCTATCCCAATTCCCAGTCCCTCTCTTCTTCCCACTCCTCCATCCCCACCCTCATCCACTCCTCAGAGAAGGCAAGGCTTCCCATGGGGAGTCAACAAAGCCTTACACATCACTTTGAGGCAGGACCAAGGACCTCTCCTCTATATTTAGGCTGAACAAGGTATCCCCTCAACAAGAATGGGCTCCAAAAAGTCAGTTCAAGCACTAGGGATGAAAAATGATCCAACTGCTAGTGGCCCCACAAACTGCCCAAGCCACACAACTGCTACCCACATTCAGAGAGCCAAGTTTGGTTCTATGCAGGTTCTCCTGCTATAAGTCCAGAGTCAGTGAGCTCCCACTAGCTCAGGTCTGCTGTTTGTGTGGGTATCCCCATCATTGTCTTAACCCCTTTGCTCCTCCACCTCTTCGACTGGTCTCTGGAAGCTCCTTCCAGTGCTTAGCTCTGGATTTTTTTTTTTTTTTTGGTTTTTCGAGACAGGGTTTCTCTGTAGCTTTGGAGCCTGTCCTGGAACTAGCTCTTGCAGACCAGGCTGGCCTCGAACTCACAAAGATCCGCCTGCCTCTGCCTCCCAAGTGCTGGGATTAAAGGCGTGCGCCACCATCTCCCGGCCTTAGCTGTGGATTTCTGTATCTGCTTCCATCAGTTGCTGGATGACAATTAAGGTAGTTCTCAATCTGATTACTGGGCAAGGCCAGTTTAAGCATCCTCTCCACTATTGCTTAGGGTCTTAGCTGAGGTCATCCTTGTGGAATCCTGGGAATTTCCCTAGTGCCAGGTTTCATGCTAGCCCCATAATGGCTCCTTTAATCAAGATATCTCTTTCCTTGCTCTCCCTGTCTGTCCTTCCCCCATCTTGAGTGTTCACTCCCTCATGTTCTGCCCCTCCCTCCATTTCTCCCCTTTACTTTCCCTTCTGCACCTCTCCCAATTCTTTCAGGAGATCTTGTCTATTATCCCCTTCCCAGGGAGATCTGTGCATGTCTCTCTTAGGGTTTTCCCTTACCTAGCTTCTCTGGGGTCGTGGACTATAGGCTGGCTATCCTTTGCTTTACATCTGATATCCACTTATGAGTGAGTGCAAATCATGTTTGTCTTTCTATGCCTGGGTTACCTCACTCAGGATGGTTTTTTTTTTTTTGTTTCCTAGTTCCATTCATTTTCATGCAAATTATAAGATGCCGTTATCTTTTACTGGTGAGTAGTACTCCATTGCACAAATGTACCACATTTTCTTTATCCATTCTTTGATTGAGGAGCATCTAGGGCATTAGGTTGTTTCTAGGTTCTGGTTATTACACACAGTGCTGCTATGAACATGGTTGAGCAAATGTCCTTGTGGTGTGAGTGTCCATCCTTTGGGTATATGCCCAAGAGTGATATTGCTGAGTCGTGAGGTAGGTTGAGTCCCAAGTTTTTGAGAACTTGCCATACTGATTTTCAAAGTGGCTGTACAAGTTTGCACTCCCACTAGCAATGGAGGAGTGTTCCTTACTCTGCATCCTCCCCAGCATAAGCTATCACTGGCGTTTTTGATCTTAGTCATTCTGACTGGTGTGAGTCATTTTGATTTGCTTTTCCCTGATGGCGAAGGATGTTGAGCAATTTCTTAAGCATCTTTCGGTGATTTGAGATTCTTCTGTTAAAAATTCTCTGTTTAGATCTATACCCTATTTTAAAATTAGATTATTTGGGATTTTAATGTCTAGTTTCTTGAGTTCTTTATATATTTTGGAGATCAGTCCTCTGTATAATCTTATTCTTTTAAAAAATCATTGATCTTTGCTTTAGGGCGTAATGTGTAAACTATCCTTGGTGAAAGATGTGTAGCTATTTTTTAAAAAGCATGTATTTTCTTGGGTGGGCCTTAGTATACAAATCCCTACACTCAGTCCCTGGACTGAACTACAAATAGCAAAGGTGGTTTCTCTTACTGAGATGAATATCATATGTGTTAAGTTTATGCTGTTGTTCATGTCTTATTTCCTTGTTGCCCTTCTGAGTACTCTATCTTCTATTGAAAATAAGACTTCAGAAAAACAATATGTGACCATTTTTAGCTTAAGGTCTGTTGATTCAGACACAGAGGGAGCTAGGTCTGCTGTCTTTAAGTGATATTTTACATTGACAACAGTTCTCCATTTCTTTACTTTTAAGCTTACATGTTTAAGCCTACATGTGTTTTTTCTTCATTTTTTCGAATCTCCCTCTTATTGTATGTATGCTATGCTTGTGTGTGCACATATGCGGAGATCAGATGATGATCCTTACCTTTCACTTGTGTTGAGAAAGAGTCCCTCATTCACTGTTGTGAATATCAGGTTAGCTGGCCTATAGACTTCTGAGGATTTTCCTGTCTTGGCTTCCCCTCTTGAAGAAGTGAGAGTAAAGATATGCACTACAATGCTTATGTGAATTCTGGGGACTTGAACCCAGGATCTTTACTTGCACAGCAAGTGATCTTCTGCTCACCAAGCCAGGCCCCCAGTCCAAAATCTGTTTCTTGTATACAGTATGGAGTTAGGTAATCTTCACCCTGACTGTATGGTGGTTTGAAAGCGTTTGAACCCTTACTCCACAGTTGGTGGTGATGTTTGTGAGTTATGTATGGAACCTTTAGGAGTGGAGCCTGCCTGGAGGAAGTGTTTACTGGGTCTTGGGTTTTGAGGGTTCCTAGCATAGACTGGCTGTGTTTCTGATTCTCTGTCTACATCTTCTGTGTGGATAGAAATGTGATCAGCCGGTTTCCTACTCTGCTGCCACGCTCTTTCCCTGACTGTCAACTGTGCCATTCCCTTCCATGGTGAACTCTATCCTTCCAGTGCCATATACCAAAAATCAACCCTTTTCTCCTTATGTTGTTTTTGTCACAGCAGTGGAAAGCTAGCTAATACACACCGTTACCCTGTTTAGCTCTTGATAGCTTTCTATTTGGGAAATTTAATATATTTAGGTTTAAGTTAGTTACTCAGTGTGAACAGCCCTTGTCATCTTATTGATGAATTTCTTGTAGGCTTGAAACTCTCGGTTTGCTTTTTGTTTTTCCTTTTGCTATTTAGCTTTGTGCTTTGCTAAACATTTAATATTTATATGCTTTAATTACTTTCTTTTTTTCCATTTGTAGGTCATTGTTTACCTTGATGCTAACATAAGATGTTAACAGTTTAATTGAATTTGATACAAATTTAAATCAATAGCACTCAAGATCTCCATAATTTATTTCCCTCTTTATGTTACTAATATCACTGTGTTACTAATAACCACTGTGGATGGTTAAGAGTCCTTCTAATGGGGAAAGGCATCTGCTACCAAGTCCCACTGGACCTAAATCCCTTCCTCCACATCTCACGTGTAGGAAATAGAAAACTGATTCCAGAAACAAAGTTGCTCTCTGACCCTACACATGGACTGTGTATTCACACACACAAAAACAAAAATGCAGTGACTATTCAAAACAACACTTCCAGTTGTGATTATGTTGATACCATTGCCAGTTACATTTGAGGCAAAAGTGATTTATCTACACCATTTTATTGACACACATTCTGCTTGTTTATATAAATACTTTTCAGGGAGTTTTACATTTTGCTATCATGTTACTTTTCAGACTTCTTTTGTTTTAGCTTGAAGAATTCCTTTAATATTTCTCATGAGAAAGAGAAGTGGTAATGAACTCCCTTGGCTTCGTGTGTGTGTGTGTGTGTGTGTGTGTGTGTGTGTGTGTGTGTGTAATTCTTCATTTGTTTCCTGTAAATTTTTGGTTGGCAACTTTACCTTTTTAGCATTTGAATGTATCACTCAGTTCCCTCAGTGAAGTAATGCTTCTCCTTTAAAACTTCTCTCACCAATTATATGAAAGGTCCCAATTCAGGTTGTCAGGCTTGACAGCATGTGCCTTTACTTAGTGAACCATTTTACCAGTCCTGTCTCTTATTCATTACTTGGCACATTTTAAAGATTATTCATCCAGGAACAATGGACCATTCATTTTCCTAAGGCTTCATTGGGTGTATTTAACTTTTACAGCCTTTGTCAATGCTTCTGCACTTGGGCACATATCTAAATTGTCTATGAATGCCCAGAGAAAGCAGCACAAGCTGTAGAGTAAGGGTTAGTCCAAGCCTTGCCAACCTCAGCTCTGTAGACTTTCAGACCATCGCTTCTATGTAATAGAGAAACTCATGCTTACCTTAGGGAGCTGTTATATAAGAGGCAATGAATCAACACACATTTCTCCATTTATTTTGGCTTGACTGTACTCACTTTAAGATTCTATTCATCATTTTTTCTTTGTATTCCAGTGTCCTGGCAGAGTCCAGCATATAGTAAATATTTCAAATAAATTGAATTAATGATAAATAGACCAACAGATATCAATTATGTGTATTGACAGAGAAAGCGATGGAATGGTTGAATAATAATATAAGTGTCATACGGAATAATATAAACATTATATATGTAGATATATTGTTTATTAAGATGAATGTATTTATTGATAAGACTGCTGTTCATATACAAACTCTAGTTGGACTTGAGGTTTAGCTTAGTATATAAACTCTAGCTGAACCTTAGCTGTATTTTGTCATTTTATAAAAGTGTATTTTACATCTGACTTCTGATTAGAGAAATAAACCAGAAACCCAAATCCAAATCCTTGATTTGCTTGTACAAAACCATTTCAGGCTGAAACAACTGGCGTCTAGCCTTCAGACTCAGAATTTATAACCTCAGAAGTCCTCCACCATTTGAAATTTGGTTACATACAAAATCAAACCTAATTCAGACCATTAATTACAGAGCTCCTAATGTCCCATTCAGCTCTGATAGCGCCATTCTCTGGAAGAAAACCACAACAATTATCAAACAGTGATTTCCCACTGGCTTAGAGATTTCAACTTCTTTCGGATTTCACCCAGCTCTATGGTGATTAAGCCACATTTTCCCCCCTTGTGAAGAGTAAGGTACATCGGGAAATTGTACAGAATGGCTTTGGCTATTTTGCATGTAGCAACACCAAGAATAAGCCAGGGTCATGGACCAGGAAAGGTGGCATTTTGCCTGCAGGGTCTGTTCCTCCTTCTGGTCATCGCACCCTCATTTTACATGAGGATATGGAAAATGTTGCCCCAGCCTTGCTAGATTGCACACCAAGGCATTATTCCCTTACCAGCTGATTCATGGCAGCCTACCTCAGCCAACTGGGTGTTCTCTATCTCTCCCAACTACGGTGTCAAAAAGTACAGGCATGTCCTCACATCTGCTATCCTGTCTTCAGAGCTGCCCTGGGGTTCAGTGTGCCCGAGACCTAGTTCTGCTATCTGGGGGTTCCTGCAGTCTCTACTGCCAGTGGGGAAATGAGAGAAGGAAATTTGGTTCGGCATTCCTTAGCTGGGCTAGTTCAAATTTCTGGAGTCTGACACCAGACAGTTTATTTTAGATATATTAAAGTACAGTATAGTTTTGAAAAAGAGCTTCCTGGTAACAATCATCCAATTCCATTTGCACAATAAAGCATAAGGTATGACTACATTGTGACCTCTGCCATAAAGATGGGATCTGTAGTTTAAGGACCAAGGTGTGTTCTCTGACTAAGAGTGTAGGGGTCACCAGACTATAAAGTGTATGTGACATCTCTAAGGATGGGTTCTATTGACTAAGAAGCAAAGCTAACGATAAAGGTTTAGAGAGGAAAAGTCCGGGATAAACATTGTGGGGGATTTGGGTGAGGACTGGCCCCACAGAGAGCAAAAGTTACCTGCTTGTGAACAGCATCTACTCCTAGACTTCCAGGAGAAAATCAGGTGTACACATTCCCTCCATTGAAGAGATAAGTCTGCATCCTTAACATTCCCGGTTTCCCTAATGCTTATCCATGAGCCCCGGGATGTCTACTCTGCAGTTTCTTTGCTTCAAAGAACACTTGGGGTCCTTGAAGTTACTTAGCATTCACTTACTATGTCAGATGGGTGCCTGATGCTCACAACCACAGTCCTAAAGCTCAGGGGAAATTGATTTCCAGGGGAAATTAATTTTAGCATTGTTGTAAGCAGTGCTGCATGAATGTAAGTATTTAGCAGCAGCTGGTTCCTGTGACTGGGCGTGGCTGCACGGACTCCCGTGCCTTGGCTTTCTCAGCTGTAAAACAGCCTCTATAAAACTACCACAGACATTTTTCACAGGCCTGTTATTGGGAGTCTAGAAGGTAGATCCTTTAGTTTCCAGGTTCTCACTGTCTGTTCACGATGAATTGCACAGAGATGTCTGGATAGCTACAGGATCGCTTACTGAGCAGGAGATACAGGGAGTCTGAAAGTGGGCTGTGCATCCCCTGCAGCATACTTCTAAGAAGGCAGGAAGGGAGACAAGTATATACAGTGACCCCTTATTCATCGTTACCATTGTACCATTTCTTCCAAGTATGTATACTATGAGCTTTTCTGAGCATGCTCCCTTAGCTGAATGAAGCTCAGGGGACTAAAGGCTGCCAACTCTCTCCTGCTTCCTTACCATCTCCTGTTTGTTAGCTTTGTAATTGCTTCTTCATTTTCTTTTTTCCTGCCTTATTATGATAGAAAAAAATTTAAATGATGATGTTCTTTTTTTTTTTTTTTGGTTTTTCGAGACAGGGTTTCTCTGTAGCTTTGATGCCCATCCTGGAACTAGCTCTTGTAGACCAGGCTGGCCTTGAACTCACAGAGATCCGCCTGCCTCTGTCTCCCGAGTGCTGGGATTAAAGGCGTACGCCACCACCGCCTGGCCTAAATGATGAAGTTCTTGTGGGGCCTGGAGCAGCCTGGCCCCACATATGGGGCCCGGGTTACACAGCTGCCATGGCAGGCTTGATGCAGAATCCAGGAATATAATATAGAAATAAAGGGTCTGGTCCTGGATTATAGAAATATGAAGTTGTAAACCCAAAGACATTTTGGCAAAAATAAATAAAGCCTGAAGCTACTGTTAAACTTTAACAAACACTTTCTGCCTTAAGAGCAGACATCCTGGCAGGCACTGTATACAGAAGTAAACTTAACAATTGTCTCCATTGACTCCTGCTTCCCAGATAGGCAGGTACTGCAGACGAAGGTTAACTTGTAACTATTGCCTCGATGGGACCCTCTTCTTGTATTCCCTTAATTTTTAATTGTCCCCCTTTGTGATTCTACTCTCTGCCTTGCATTCTTTCAGAGATAGTGAAAAGTGGCTCTGTCAGCCACAGGCTTTTGCAAGTGCTCTAAGTTTTTTTTTTTTTTTTTTTTTTTAACATTCTACTGTCCTATAATCAAAAGTTGTAAAACTTAAAATATAACGTGACTTTAAACCTGACTTCAAGGTTGGAAAAGCTCTTTGACCTACCCCTGGTGCTGGATTTACTATAAGAGTAGGCCCCCATTGTCACAGCTACAGAAACCCATCTCTGTCTGTGGCTATGTCACAGCTATAGCTAATAAGCTTTGTGTGATTATTTTTTTTTCTTTTTCTGGAATAAAGTTTGCTTCTTGTTTAATAGACTTTGATGACTTGTTCCACATCATTGTGTGACACCCAGACCCAACAATAGAGACCAGCTAAAAAGCAGGCCTGGGTTTCAGTTTACTTGGCAGGCAGAACCAGGTTCCACAAAAGCCGTTAGCTGACACTGACAACACCCAGGGTGGGACAGAATCTATAGGGATGAACCTGGCATTCCAAAATTAGATAAGATTAGATATGATCACCATATGTCCCTGAGCCCAGTGTACACTTATTCCCCTAGACCACTGCCATCCAATCAGGGCTCCTGGCTTGTTTTGACAGAACAAATGAGACAGTGAGTGCTTTCTGAAATGAAGAGTACTAGCAAGATGTAAGGTAATACTTACCTGCCAGCAATTATTGGCTTAAAATAAAGCATTTATTTAATACAGCTGAACAAATCTTGCATCTTTTCTTCCTGCCAACTAAGCCTTCTGTGATTGACAGGAAGAAAATGTAATGCTCAGATCAGTGTAATTTGGGTAGACACGGGCTAGCAGCAGCCCCTGGGAGACTGTTAGATATCTTCATTTCTGGTTCGACTCCAAATGGATTGAATTAGAAGCTCTAGGGTTAGGGTCCAGGGACTGATGGAGACTTCTGAATTTTCATTTTGAGCGCGTGTGTGTGTGTGTGTGTGTGTGTGTGTGTGTATGGGGGAGTTTGTGGTGGTGGTGGTTTGGATAAGAATGGCTACCACAGGCACACGTGTTTGAATGCTTTGTCATTACGAAGTGGCACTACTTGAGAAGGACTAGGAGGTATGACCTTGTTAGAAGAGGTGTGGCCTTGTTGGAAGAAGTGAATCACTGAAGGTGGGCTTGAGGTTTCAAAAGCCCAAGGCAGGTCCCCCCCCCTCCTGCCCGCTGATTCAGATGTAGAGCTCTTAGCTACCATATCTGCCTGTGTGCAGCCATGCTTCCTGCCATGACGACAATAGACTAAACCTCTACAACTACAAGCAAGGACGAATTAAATGCTTTCTTTTCTAAGAGTTGCCAAGGTCATGGTGTCTTTTTAGAGCAACAGAAGACCGAGTAAGACATGTGTTGAGGCCAGAGGTAGATGTTGAGTGCCTTCCTTATTTATTTATTTATTTATTTATTTATTTATTTTTGGTTTTTTGAGACAGGGTTTCACTATGGCTTTGGAGCCTGTCCCCTTTCTTATTTTTTTAAGATAGGATTTCTCACTGGAGCTCATCCTTTTGGATAGACTAGCTGGCCAGTAAGATGTGTCTGTCTCTGCCCTCTCCCTACTCCACTGCTGGGATTACTAGCATATGGCACCATATCTGGCTGATTGAGATCCAGACTCAAGTCTTCATACTTGAGTAAGAAGCAGCTGGTCCACTGGGCTACTGCGGATTTGGTTTTTGAGATGGACTCTCACTGTGTTGCACAGAGTGACCTCAAATGCCTGACTCAAGCATCTCTACCTCAGCCCTGGAGTAGCTGGAGCTCTATCCTGTGCCACTACGTTGCTGTATGAATTCCTATAGCCAGTAGTCTTTAAGTTACCCACCCATTTGTGCGTGGCCTCTTATACTATATATGCTGACATAAAGCATGCGTTTGGCCTCTCTTCCCAGGGTGTGATTTGGTTCCTGTTCCTTGTTTGTGTTGATTGTGATCTGTGAGTCTACCCTTTATTATACTCAATTCTGAGCTAGTGTGGGATTTCTTTTTAGTGTCCTTCTTCACTACAATGGACTCAAACACTAATATTTGATCAGGCCTTGTGGTGGTTAGAATGAAAATGCCCCCCCCCCCATAGCCCTATAGGGTATGGTACTATGAGGAGGTGCGACTTTGTTGAAAGAAGCATTTAACTGGGTTTGAAGTTTCAGGTGCTTAAACCAGGGCCAGTGGCTCACTTTTTCTTCCTGCCACCTGTGGACCCAGATGTAGAACTCTTATCTACTTCTCCAGCACCATGTCTGCCTGTGTGCCACCATGCTTCACACCATGATGATAATGAACTAAGCCTCTGAATTTTAAACCAGCACCAATTAAATGTTCTCCTTTATATAAGATGCCATGTTCATAGGATTAAAACCCTAAGTAGGACAGGACTCCAAAGGATTCCAGTGCCCAATACATGGAAGCATTTGCCATGACATTTTTTATCCTACATATCCCTATGTCTGTCAAATGTTCTTTCCTATAATGTGATCTATAATAGTAATAACAATGTTGAAAATATGATGGGTATTAGATTATCTTTTGTTCCCTACTTCTTTAGACTAATACTCATCTGGAACCCAGTGACAAAAGGAAAATAATACATTGGGCTCAAAACCATCCAGAAGGGAGGTGGGAACATAGCTCAGTTGGTGAACTGCTTGCTGCACAAACCCAAGGACTAACAGTGTCCAAGTAAAATGGATGTGGTGATGATGCGGCTCTACAATCCCAGCACTGGTGAGGTAGAGACAGTTGACTCCCGGGAGCTCCCTTGTCAACCAGCATAGCCAAACAGCAAGCTTGTTTCTCTCTCTCTCTCTCTCTCTCTCTCTCTCTCTCTCTCTCTCTCTCTC